>NC_082604.1:24188274-24508065 GCF_030936135.1 Gavia stellata
CAATGGAAACTTTGCCAGTGTACATCCCGTGTAACTGAGTGCCAATTCACTGAACTGATCTTCTGCTCTGCTGTTAAAGAATGAAGATCGTTTTCCTTCGCTCTCCAGGCATTTTAAGCTATAACAGTTTATTAACAAGGCATTACTAGGGCTGTAAAACAGGCTGCTTCTGCTGTCGTTTTACAGCAACTATTTATTTTTCGCATATGGAAGTAATGCCACCTACAATCCTGGCCGCATTTTAGATGCTATAAACCATGACTTTGCCCTGTAAAAACAGGAGGAATTAGTTGAGGTACCGTTTAGCACCTGAGGCCCTCCAAGATCTGAATCACCCCCGAGAGAGACCGCCCGTCACCCGCTGTGCAGGAGCGTGACGGGGCGGCTGGAGCCCTTCCCTTGGTGGGAGTGGGTGGCATGGCTCAAGCAGAAGTGCCCATCCTGGGGGGACATGCCAGCGTGCCTGGGATACAGCCAGTCGCGCTCGCCCGACCACCTCCTGCACTCCCCACGTCCCCCGTGCCTGATGCCAGTTTTGTTTCTATAGTCTGAGGCTGCGGCCTTTGCACAACAGCTTTCCAGGATCTGCATGTCACTTCTGGGTTGCGAGGGCTTTCCACGGCTCACTCGCACGCTATCCTTCCCTAGGAAAGGACCCAACTTCTCAAGGCAGACTGCCATTTTAGGGTGTTTTTCCAACTTTATCATCGGATAGATTTCTTGCTCTCCACTCATGCAAAGCCCTCTCTGCTTTGCAGCCACAATCTAATTTCCTTCTGATCACTGATTTTCCCGTGTTTATATTTTATTCTGTGCCCTGTAGCTAATGAGCGTTGCTCTAGCTGAGATCTGGCAGAGCATTCCCTGTTGCCTGGCAAGCGTTCTCCTCTTCTCTGATGTATTTATTTCTTGATTTCACCGGGACACAGTGAGGCATTGTAATAAAGTTAGTGCTTTTGCTTATGTGGAGTTTACACAACAAAGCGCAAGGGTACAGGGCACTGCAAGTGAATTCTCTTTTGCACTTGGGTGCCGTAACTCCAGTAGCTAACTGCGCCCTACGTCAGAGGCACAACCTGCAATGGCACATGAAAGCGAGTGGAATAGTTTGCCGAGCTCGCCATCGCAGGTAGATGAGTCTCCTGCAGATGCAGGCACAGCCAGCCTGCATCTTCAGACTTTTTCTTCAATAAGCCTTAATAGCAAGTTCTAACTCAGCAACTCAACTTGCATTTCTGTCTCATATCAGAGGAAAAAAAAATTTTCAGAGAAGCTACACCGGTGTCATTAACTGTCTCACAACCAGACAACTACATTTCAGTCAGGAGCCTTGTCAAACCATTGAAGATGTACCAAATTAATTTGTGCAGGGTCATTATTCTTTCAGCTTTGCTGGCTAGCTATCCACTGGGATCTCAGATTTCAGGACTGCTACTGAGAAAACAAAGTAATTAAAACAGACTAAGGGAATCGATATGCCTTAATTTTTCCCCATTGGTACATGAGTTAGCCTAAACCAAACTCCTTTCGCCCTGTGAAAACTAGACATCGTCACGATTCTTTCTGAAGACGAAACTCTGAGAGTATGCTCAGTATTAAAGGCTTTAAAGGACAAGAGCATTTTAGAATTGCCTTACATATATACAAAATTATGACTAGGCTCCATGTGGACAAAATTAACATGAAAAGTATTTGCACTGTATTAATGGTCTGTTGTCAGTCTTTCTTCTGACAAGACCTTCCGTTGCTTCCCTTCCTTTTGCAGGCTGGAATCATTCACGTTTGCACTGCTTCACTGCTCAGTGCTGTGATGTTCCCATGGCTCCAAGTTACTGGAAGCCTTGCACAAGATCACCACTGCACAATCAAGGTGTCACAGAAGGTGTAATGGGATCATCCTGGCCCATCCTTTTGGAGAAATGTCTTTTTAATCTCCTTTCCCAGACCTCACAGTACACTTATTCCTTCTTTACTGACAACCTTTCCCCTTCCATTATGCAGAGAGGGACAGCAAGCCATTCTGAAATTATTGTTTCATTTTAGTTCCGTTCAGTCGGTTTCTCATCATGCAGACCCCCGCTTGCTGTGATACTGCATGCAATAAATGTTTGCACAGCAAGTGGTTCCAAACGTCCAACATATAGCAGAATGATCTGAGAACATCTTACTAGTGAAATGATGGAAAACTATTCATAACAGAATACTCCCTTTAGAATATTATTTTTAGACTACTAAAAACCTCAAGATGTTTCTCAGACCGTACAACTAAACACCCCTTCACACTCTTCATTTCCTGACTTTTTTTTTTTCTTTACGGGTTGCCTAAGCCTTCGCTGTCGCCCAATACATATTTTTTTCCTCAAAGATGATATTTGCTGACTCATCCTTTCTGCAGAAATATGGCTTGCACAATGGAAAGGAGGCAGAAAGGAATTAGGGGATGGAGGGAGGACTCACAACCAGAACCCACCTCCAGCAAATACTCCACATGTCTTGCTTTTGGCACTCTCCCCGACAGCACGCTGCTCACTAACGACGTAAGATATTTGGGACGTAAGATATTTCCTTGTGTGTCTGGAAGGGGACTAATTGCCACTACGTAAAGGACACCGTTATTTTGACCCTGAATACAATCTCTTTAGAAAGGGCTGCAAGATCCCAGCTCTTCTCCTTTGAGGCAGTAATAGTGTTTTATTCTGCGCTCAGACAGCATCCAGAAGACAGAGATCACGAACTGAACTCTAAGATACGTCACAAGTAATTAAATAATAAGTAATGCTAACAAATAAAGTACACCAAATGAGCGATAAAAAGTTAGATTTCAAGAGTACAGAAGCGGAACACTGTCTCTGCGTAAAATAAACTGAATGAAAAGCTTTCCCCCCACTGCTCCTTTCACCTTTCCAACTCTTTACCTAATGCCAGCAGGATTTCATTTTCCTACTTCTACTTTCTCCTGTATTTAATTATTTTTCTTTACTCAACAAATCCTTGTAAAGTCTGAGTGCCATTTATTTATGTATTTATTTCAACTAGTTACTACTTACCTCATCCCACTCCAGAAGGTAGCTGGTGATTTTTGAACCATTATCGATGGGTGCCTATGAACAAAAATAAACAAAAGGTGATTTGGGGAATAAGAGAAAACTACTTCCCCCCCAGGCAAATGACTACAGTTTAAAGTGAAACGGAAGCTTGGGGTTTGCACACAGCTTGGCAACCTCTGAACAAATACCGAGAAGAAGCTGGATGTAATGAAACACATACATTTTAACAGTCAAGTCCGTGCATGGGGAAGGGTTTGTTAGAGTACAGCAAGTTCAAGTCCCTTACTGAAAAATGACTGTCTCAGCTTTCAATTATTTTCAATGCTTATGCTGACTGTCAGTAAACTGTATTTTTCACTGCTTTCTTGCCCGACCCGAGTATTACCTACCTTCCATTGTAAGGTTAAGGAGCTTTTGGTCCTGTGCGAGGGTTTGGGTGGGAAGGGACACTCTGGTGCTGAGCTGTGAGTGGTGAAGCTGACTGGCTCTGAGCAGGATCCCTTTACTGAGTTGTACATTGCATATACCCTGGAAACAATACTCAAATGGGTTATAAATCTGCTGACAGTTACAAGATGAGACAGCACTGCCTCAGCCACAATATTTGACTAGCAAAGCATCCACGATACCGTCCACTAATGATAGATTTCTCACAGACCAGTGGCTATCATTATTTTACTTCACCTGATACAAGCATGCAAAAAAACTCACAGCAGCAGAGGAATATTACAGAGTTTTGTGCAAATGCTCCCATAGACCACTGAGTTATCATCATCATCATTTCTTCTTTCCACCACTATTTCCTTCCCTATTGCCAGACTTTCACACAAAATCCTCTTCAGAATACAACAGAAAGTAGGAACTCATGAGAAAAAGGTATAAACTTTAATGCCTGGTTTACACTTGATTCAGATGTACCACTGTATTGGGTGGTAACTGCTGGTCTCCGTCCACGGGTACAGTACAAGCTTCTCCTGAGTAGCTCCGGGTGTCAACATTTAGCGGAACTCCATGAATTAGAACTAACACAGCTCAGGAATGTTACTCTGATAAACTAAAGATCTTCAAAGCAAATTTGATTTCAGGCAAATCCTCTGTATATCAGCACAGAGGGGGATACACAATACCAAATAATGTGGGAAAGCGAATACAATATAGCTGAGCACTTCCTCACGAGGTGCTTTTCTCTGAAAAATTAATGATGTTATTTTTTCCCTTCACATTTTCCGCGCAGAAAAAGAAAAGTGCGAATTGGAAGTCTTTTACTCAACAAAATGTTCAAACCGTGACCAGACGATGACCTCCGAGCTGGCTGTAGCTATTGTGTCCTTGAATGCAAAGTTTAAGAAAGGGCAATTTCTAAATTTGTTTTCAGTAGATAAGAGTAATTTATGTACAATGGCCATCTACACAGAATCAAACCTTTCGGGGGAGGTTCACAAGAACTGCTATAGCACTGCTTTACCCATCACCTGGTAGCAGTCAGGAGTGAAAACAACTGCAATTAATTAATTGAGTCTGCATCTGGCAAGCGGCATGTACGTGCGCTGGAAATCAGCATAGCTCAGCATCAAACACACACCACCGGGGAATGCAACCATGCGAAAATGAGCTTAACGGGCATCTTCTGCAAGTCATTGAAACACTGAGCACAGTCATCTCTGACAGCACCAAAAATCACAGAATCCCTAAGGTTGGAAAAGACCTGCAAGATCATCAAGTCCAACCATCAACCCAACCCCACCATGCCCACTAAACCATGTCCCACAGTGCCACATCCACACGCTCCTTGAACACCTCCAGGGATGGTGACTCCACCACCTCCCTGGGCAGCCCGTTCCAATGCTTGACAACCCTTTCAGTGAAGAAGTTTTTCCTCATATCCAATCTAAACCTCCCCTGGGGCGACTTGAGGCCATTTCCTCTTGTCCTGTCACTTGGGAGAAGAGACCAACACCCACCTCCCCACAACCCCCTTTCAGGTAGTTGTAGAGAGCGATGAGGTCTCCCCTCAGCCTCCTCCTCTCCAGACTGAACAACCCCAGCTCCCTCAGCCGCTCCTCATCAGACTTGTGCTCCAGACCCCTCACCAGCTCCGTCGCCCTTCTCTGGACACGCTCCAGCACCTCAATGTCCTTCTGGTAGTGAGGGGCCCAAAACTGAACACAGCATTCGAGGTGCAGCCTCACCAGCGCCGAGTACACTACTTGAATATAACTTGAGTATATACTTGAATATATAAAAGAACACTACTTGAAGAAATGCAGGAGGTAGATTCAGAGCGAACCAGGTTGTGCGGGTGCTCAGGGCTCAGCAGGGCACGAACAAGCCCAAGCAGCTTGTCTGTGCGGAGACGAAGCCCTGAGAGATGCTGCCAAGGTTAAGGAGACCCAAGGCGATCTGCTGAGTAACTGTTGGCCCCATAAATTTCCTTCCTTAACAGATTTATTTCTTCACAGTCGTTAATACATAACGCAGTTTCAGTGAAGAAAAAAAAATTGTCGCGGAAAGCAAACGGTCGGCCTTTTCAGTGTCCGTTCCCTCCACGACAAACACGTCCTGCTGCTTTTTAAGTCTGACTTTTATATTCAGCAGTCACCTCTTCTTTTTAAAGAAAAGTTATGGCAAACTGTTCACATGCGATTTATCATCTGGCAAACCTGCAGGAAGGCGGAGGGAACCGCAGGTAGGGAGAGCCAAGTCAGCCAGGACACGGGGCACGTACCCCCGACGCCCCCAAAAATCGCCCGAGACCTCAACGCCACGCTGCGCACAGTGCCTGCTCTGCTGATTGAAGCTGGCGTTAAAAACGATGCTCAATTGCTTACAGCAGGAAGCTCAGCAGTGTTTTACAACCTTCTCCTCCTCGCTACCATCCGTTTACTGCCCGGCCCAGGAGCCTGGGGCTCTTACTTATTTACAAGAAGTTACTTCTGGTCTCGTGCTTCTACTTGAAAAGTTCATTTTAGGGCTCCACTAGAAAATATCCTTAAAACAAAGAAGCTATAGTATCAGAGAAAGACAGACACATTTTGGTGTTGGGTCTTTTACAGTGCTCAGAAGCAAAGTGTTTATTCTTTTTCCTTTTTTTTAGTTTTACAAACAGTAGCAGCCTTGATGTGAAAAAGCACGTCAAACCTCGCCCTTGCCTGCAAAACCAGAAGCAAACAATAGACAGGAGCGAAAGGATTTTTTTTTTTTTAAAGGATATTGAGCATAAGTGAACAGGATGTGAATTTGAAGCCTTGGTTCATAAGCAGTGTCTTTAAAAAAACTGCAATATGAGCAGATAACACAGACTGTGTTAAAAACGTCAGGGGACAAAACTGAGACTCTGCTAATAGTTAATAAACATGTAAATCACATTTTCAGAATCAAAGAGAAATACGCGCTGAAAATATCAAGACAAGCCAGCGTGAATTCATTTTTTTTGGAATAAATGCTGAAATTACTATGCTCAGATGGATCTGTAATCAGCAGATTGACTTCACAAAGCAAGGAATTCTTATGAAAAACCCATGCTGGAGTACTTTCAGTTCTAGCACAACTATGTTACAATAACTGAAGAAATGCCAGTTGCTTGAGTCAAATTTTGAAGAAGCTTGAGTTATCCCACTTTCCTACACAAGCACTTGCAGGCCTGTTAGGCGTACAGACAGAAATACAGATACGTCGCTGCCTTTTTTCCCTCTTACTATAGCGACGACAACAACATGGCAGAAAATGTATTGTTCAAGAAGCACTCTCGTAACTTAAAGTCTGAGATAAAAATCTATCAGAAAATATTTAGAAGCCACGGAAAAAACTTCTTCAGGGGTGACCATGAAATTCTTGAGCTACATTGTATAGTTAGATAAAACACTTTCACATTTATTCTCATGTAATTGAAGAGTTTATATTTAAGTACATTCACAGTCGCACTAACTCACCTGACGTGATAATCCGTTGCTGGCCTAAGGTCTTTCAGGTTGTATTCTAATTCTTCTCCACTGCAGGAAAAAAGCCCAAACCCAACAAATAAATAAATTATGAAAAGCAGTATCACACTTAGCACAGCCAGTGATTTTCCAGTGAAAATCCCTCATCTTATGATTTGAAAATCAGCAGTAAACAATATACCAACAATTTCTGAACACACTTCATGTTTCTCAAAAACTTTATAAAGCTCTGTATACATAACAGAAAAGTAGTTATCATCCCAATTTATACAGTAAACTAGCTATATGGGTTTATTTCAATGCTATCCTTACATTTTGTTGATACTTGCATAAAGCTCATTGTGTTTTTCAACCCTCCCTGCACTGAAAGGAACAGAATTGATACATTACTTTTGTACTTTCTGCACATTCGCTATTTCAAAATACTTTTTATAAAGCGGGAGTCATTGAACTTCAGAGGAAAAAGTGTATTTTCTTGCACAACCGTTTCACTTATTTACTTTCTCTTCCAGAACCACACTCTCTGTGAGGACCACGGCAAGGAGATATTTAATTAATGCCCTAACAGCTGGACCCAAATCTCTTTCAATACCACGAAAAGTAAAAGCACAGAGTTTCAGACATTTTAGCAAAAAACTCCAGCATATAAACTATTAATTTCAAAGGTAGCCAACATCGTTGGGGCTATTCTTTTTCCTTCTGGTTTGTTTGCTGGTAACTGAACACTAGGCTCAGTCATGTGTTGCCAATTCTGTGAAGATTAAGGTACAGGTCAGTGATTAATAAGTAATACAGAAAACAGGAAAATTTTCTACTTAGGATAAAGAAATATTTCATAGACAGTTGGACAAATACAGGGAGATATCTCAAAATCAAGAGGACAATCAACCAGAAAGCACATGCCTGCTGGGCTGCCAGAAATCCAAAGACCCTTCTTTTTTTCATGTAGTCCAATGCTCTGCAAATTCAGTTTTGTCCCCTCTGAAATGAGTGCACCTCTTTGCAAAGACAATGTATTCAACACATTGCAGACTTTCTTTTGCCTATAGTAATAACGATTACTGCTGCTCGTGACGGAGTGTACCACATTAAGCTAATGGCTGTACTCTGGCCAGCAGCAGGAGACAGATTCCTACTAGCAGCTTTAAAACAGATGCACAACATTTCATAACCAGGAGAAAATGTGCAGCCATCAAACCAGCAAGCACAAGAAGTACTAGAAAGTGTCCTTCCCATTTTAAGAGCTCAGCAGCACTCATTAACCTATAGAGATACTCACACTGGCTCACTAACAGCTAGTGCAAATACCAGGAAAAAGTAAATTAAAAAAAAAAAAAAAAATCAGTCAATATGCTCTTTTTATATCACCCAAGACAGCTCACGCAGACCTGCCTTTAGCATACCAGGAGGATTCACAGGACATTTTAAGAAAGGAGATAGCTTGGTCTCGAGAGGTAATTCCATAAATGCTGTACCACCTGGACTCTGTTTAGGGAGATTTGGGAAGGATTAGCTATTTCACAACAGCCAAGGTCATCGCATCTCAAAATTTTCTATCCTAGATGTCATTAGCGGGGAAAAAGAAAGGCGTAATACCGTATGGACTTGATCACAGAATGAGCTCAGAGGATCACTGGAAAGAGAGACAGAAATCCCGCAGAATTTTTACTGGTGACTACTGAGAGCCAAGTAGTCGGGTTTTTCTGGGGAGCCTATATAGCCTGCTGATTGGTGTGCTCCCTCCTCTGCTCCCCTAAGACACTACAAAGCGATAAAGCCCTCGAACTTCTGCTCGTTAGCTCAAAAAGCAAGCTTTACTGTTCTTAATTCTGCCAGCCCCCACAAATTTAGCCCATTAGGAAGGCAGCTATCCCGTCTGCATGGTGTACACGAAAGGTTTTGACAGTGTACACGAAAGGTTTTGACATTTAGCACAAGAGAAAAAAGTAACCTTTCTATTGGCAATGGGAGAGACGGCATGGCATGCGAGATCTGCCATCGCCGGGGAGGCGGGAGGAGAAGGCAATTAGGGACCTTGTGACACGCACTCAACCAGCTCCCTGCAAGCTCCTCCAGCGAGGGGGGCCGACGGGACAGCGAGGGAGCAACTACACGGTGTTCAAACGTGCCTTTTTTCTGCGGCTGATGGGTGTGCCAAAATACACCCCGAAAAGCTCAAAGAATTTATTCCTAACGAGAACACAAACGTTAAAATGATGCTGTTACCTGTAAATTATCTTGTATTTTCCATCCCTCCCTTTATCCGATAAGGCAACCTCGTAGGTACAGGTGTAAGGCAAACCGTTGTTGTGTCTATCTGCATTTAGAATGCCAGTGGGAGGTGACCAGGAAAGTAAAACTGTTCTTGCTTGAATATTTGTAACCTATAAAGGAAACATCGGTTACTCTGAATTCCAAGAAAAACACTTATCCTTTAAGTATTTGCTTTTTACTTGCATCTTCACAATCAATTTCTTGTAAAAAGGAAACTTCAGAGCTAGCGGTGAAAAGTAAAGGGTCAGAAATGGTCATCAACAACACAAAAATACAGATTCACGGCATAAACTAATCTCTAACAGACGAGGAATACAGAGAGATGTCCCCCTGCAGTGAGCTGGCTCGTCATTGTCTGAGCATCCAGCCAAGGATGCCCTGCACCATGCTGGAGGTACCTGCTGCCGTGGCCATTACCAGAAAAGAAGTGGAACTAAATGGAACAAAGACTTTATCCTATAGATTGTTTTGTACACAATTATTTTTCGAAAGCTTTTGTTAGGGAGATTGTCTAACAAAACTCCGATGGCTTTTTCAGTCATCCTGTTCCTTCTCCTAATTTGAAACTGCAGTAATTCAACTGCAAAGAAGTAAAAAGACCCAATTCAATCTGCAAGGTTATGCTGATTCAAAAGCATAAGGGAAAATCACAACAGAAGTCCAACTTGTCAATTAAAATTTAATTGCAAATCCATCACTTTGTGCCCTGAAAGAAAGACTGCATGTACGATCCGTAGTCACCCCTGGGTGCAACACCTCAATGGCAGGTGGGTGAGGATTGTCTTTTAATAAAACATGGAAAAAATACCTCAAACCCCTGCACCCAAACAACTTTATCACCCCACCAGTGCAGCTGTATTCTTCTGGAAACACAGGTCCACATAAGCCCAGACTGAGCGAGCTTACAGAACTAGCATCGCCTTTCTCACCAGGAGAGCCCGCTGGCACCGTGCCGGAGGCATCGTTCATCAGCTGCACGTACCGAACGGCAGCTTCCCAGAGAACAGCCTCCTGTTATCAAGCCAAGAAAGAAGGAAAAAAATCTCCCCTCACCACTGGCTCAAAAGAAAAAGAAATAGAAAACAACAGTTGCACTGGCTGTCTTGGAAAGACACCACATTTTTATGCACGCCTTCTGAAAAAAGCCCAGGGAAGCCTCAAAGGCTCCATAGCCTCAAGCTCGCTGCCGCAAACTCCTCACTTCTAATGAATACAGCTACATTTTTCTGTCTTAATTGTAGCGAAAACATAAAGAATATTTTTTTAGCTAGCCTCCATGAGAAGGAATCAAAGCACAAGGTTTTATATTCTTTATTCATTTCTCCTATGCATCAAATTTCACTCTATCATTTTAACAGATTTTTCCAGATTTTTTTGTTATTTTAGAAGGTGTAAGATGAATGATGCAGGTGCTTAGCTACACATTTCCTAGACTTTTCTTGAGACAATTGAAACACCTGATTTGGTAGTGAAATATTAGCAATCAGCTTGTAAACTGCTTGTTTAGGAATATGGCTTCTGGATGTATCTTTATATAATGGAGAATATTTAACTTCTCATGTGAAAACACACTGCTTCCAGCTGAAAAGCACTGCAACTGTTGTGTGTGACACCCATATATCAAGCAGATTCTTTCTGAGCAAGTCGTAAATCTGTTTTTAACAGACTGACAAGTAGGTGACACCACAAAACGTCTCATCTTAACTTAAACACCGTGCTCTCAAAAGTTAAAGATTTTAATTTATAGCAGCACACTTAAGTCTTGCCAAAAAGAAAACCTCTGCTCAATCTAATGTGAAAAACAAGTTGTAAGGCAAGAAGTTTTACGTAGTATCAGGCTTTTTTGGTAAAAAATATCAACTGGCAAATTCTTGCATGAATTTTCACGGGATTTCTTGCTCTAGTCACATTTGTCTGATGCTATGAAATCAACGTTTGCTGCAAAAACTTGGACCAGTGAAAACTGATACTGGATTAGATAGCTTATAAGAATCTTGAATGATTGAAATAAGACAGATAAGTTAAATTTTTGAGATTATATATACAGACACATGTATGAGCATGAAATTGCAACAAAGATATTTGGAGCTACATGTCTGTAATTTAAATAATATTTTGATCAGAAAACTGGATAGTGAGATCCAAATAGACTTTTTTAAACATATATTACTACTATGCCAGCTCAGCCCATCAACACGCAGTTTCTTTTATTATGGAAATATGCTTGCATAATTGTTTTTCATAAATTCAGACAGACTTGGAGCTGCAGGCATGATATCCTGCCAATGTTCTATTGAAATGTTTTTCTCTATGACTACTCACAAGGACACACGTATATATTCTGCGTACGGCAAAAACTCTGGCCCTTCATGAACTTTCGCAATCTGTAAAAAGTTAGGTCTTTTATAATTTCTTAAAGTAAGAGAAAGTATCTTACGGACTAACTGTTAGACTGTTATTCTGAAGTCAGTGGGCAGACACTTCCACGCAGAGGATGAAAGTCCAGATGCAGTTGCTAAGCTGCTCCAGCTACACCCTTAACATCTTACCGACACAGCGTTCAGAGTGGCTGCTGGCCTGCCTTGGTGGCGTTATGTACACAATAACTGCCGGCGGAGGTTTAAAAAACACCAGAAATCGTTAAAGAGAATTTTTAGCTGCACTGACTACACACAGCGAGCGTAGTAAAGCGAGTGAGGGGTCATTGCCTGCATGATAAAGTCAGAAAAGGCAAATCTATACACTCCCTGGGTATAGAAAGCAGAACAGTACTGTGCACATCAGCACGAGCGCTGGGAACGGATTTATTTGTATGGCTAGAGATAAACCTGTCTGCTGCTCACCCACTAAGAGGCTCGATATCGTATCACCTTTAGCAGCCAAAGGTGTTATCTCTTCAGTATCTGATTTAATGGCCAAAGCCACCACTTAACTTTACCAAGAAACTCCTACCTGGAGCAGGAAGCACTAGCTGTGCTGGGAAAAAGGGCGAGATAAATAACTGGGGTTATGATATGCTGAGAATAACAAGCTGGCACTTGCAAACCAGCTCAGTGGCTTGAACTTTTCTTGCTTACGCCTGGGAAAACAAGCACCTTTCAAAAGGTACTGAGCAGCCGAACAGATCTGGACCAGCCCTTTCCAGGCTGTAACTAACAGCACAGCTAACATCAGGGTGGTGGGCTTAGTGTCGCCGCTGAACTTGCAGACATAAATAACTTCACTGTAAGTAAAAACTAGTCTATTGTTCATTAATGGTGCCCTAATTCCACCCAACCAGAACAGGAGCAGCCAGAGCACCTCTTCAGAGGCTGGGCAGGTACACCTTTGTGCTGCTTGCTAGTTACCCCGCCTGTCTCATCTGCCCCCAAAATCGCCGTGCTCACGTTGAAGAGGACTGGCTTGGCCTTTTAGCTGGGACCTAACAAAAGATTCTCCCACAAGGAGTTTTGTATGTCTGGTGAAAAGCGCAGTTAATTAGTTTCTGAAAACTTCTCAGTTTACACAGTAAATGCCTGCTTTCCATGCTATCAAAACTCGGTGGTGTAAATAATTATTTTATAAAAGCCCCTGGGAAAGAATCCCAACTCCTGCACTACTTTAATAAGGTTACAAGACTGATGAATATTGGTCCTTCCCGTCTTTCAGGTAATGAACAATGTTTCTGTACAACTTTCATTATCTTTCAAATTCCGGGTTAGCATTCACAGGCATCGTGTGGTTCGGGTTTTATTGTATGTGTGAGAACTACACCGCAAGCAACATTCATTTACTCCCTCGAGGGCAATGTTTGAAAGACCTGGGGGTCAAATGAATTCACGGTTATTACCAGGTCGAGATTTCGCTTCTACACTATGACTCTAATCCTGCAATTTTAGGCAAAAATCCCGATGATGAAATATGAGTTTTGCCGCAGAGCAAGTCAGCGGGAGCAGGCTGCCTTCTGGAAAGTCAAACCAACATTTGAGCTCCGACTCCGCAGACCCGCGCCGTTTCCCCGCGGGAGGCGACGTCCCCCGAGCTGCTCGGCAGCCACGCCGGCGGCTGCACCGCCACTGCCCCCCGCCACTTCGGAAACCCAGAATCAATTTTCCCTTCCCTCCCCAAGGTATTTGCTTCGGAGAATGCTTACTTTGTCTGCGATAACACGAATTAAAAATATATTTCGGTTTAAGTAAAAATGGGGGGGGGGAAGCAGAAAGCTTCTTTTAAAATTTTTGTTGTCAAAGAGATAAAGCTACAATTAAATTTACACTTTGGCTGCACATCTCTCAAAACAAGTAACAACATCTACTATTGAAAATAGACTTTTTATAAATTAATCGTTTTAAAAGTGTGTGTATTTTGTACTCGGAGAGGTGAGAGAGACTTTGTCACAGAGAGTTACCCGGACAAGGCAGATTAAAGACGGCTCCAAGCGATACCACGGCTGGAGTCTCCTGCAGGAGTTGCTCAGAGGGCTAATCCCTTCCGATGGCTTCACCTCTACCGCCGGTGGGGAGAGCTGCTCCCTTGGACACACAGCCATGTGCCGCAGACATCGCATCACTCCACTTACTTAGTCCACTGACTTACTGCACTGTGCCCTTTCGTTTTAATTGGGTCATTTCTTTCTATGCAATTGTTTTTCTATACATTGTTTCATTTTTCATTCATATATGCATAAGGCTCACCAAGAAATATGGCCCAGCTGACTATTTATGCATAATATGATATATTTCTAACAGATACATTACTGACTACGCACACACATAATCATTCATAGCAATTAATGGTTTGGGAGACTCCTATGAGTTTAACTGCTCACAAATGTCAACTTTAACAGAGAGAATAATAGATAATCCCCAGCATCTTCTCACTAAATGTCATTATTTTTGAACTAGCATTTGTCATGTTTTAGGTTTTTTTTAAAAATAATTTCCTATTTTTGAAGTCATTCAAGGAGAATTATTTTTGTCTGTTTTTAGTTTCTGGCTCCCCTCTGCTTTAAATGCTCTGGTTACCATAAATTTAATTGCTCAGAGCCCAGAATCCTGCAAACTGCTCAAATAACTTCTCACCTCTATAGATATAAGTATGAAACAACACATTTTTCATGTCAGCTCTCCGGATCTTTGTAAAAGGCATCTAGCTGTGGCATTTTACCAGATGAGTGACATCCAGGTAGTCCTCAATACAAGAATATTGACTCACTGTACAATAAACTAGCCTAATTCTGTGCTAAGTGCGCTTTCTTCCTTTCCAATCTCCCAGAAACTTTTCTCTCAAGTCTTCAGCTTAGCATTGCCACTTGTTTCTACATGAAATAAAGCAACTTTCCTTCTTGCAAACAGAAACGCGGGCTGTAGCCTCCTGGTACTTATCACCTCTGCAGGTCTGCTTTAGATTCTGGCTGGCTTTGACCCTGCTCTCGTAGATGCCGTGACAGTAGGATCCAACACCTCCTTAAGACCGTATTCATTCAAAACAAAAGCATCCAAAAGAACAGAGCCTAAAAACTAAAGCTCAGCCTGTGCTCACACCTGCCTCTCCCTGAGCTCTGCCACTTCTGCGTGTAAGGAACAGCCATCCCTTCACGCTCCCACTGCAGATTCTTTGTGTCAGCATCTACCCAGCTACTACTGAACACAGTCTTCAGATGAGCTTTCCAACTGTTAATTGGTTTTTATTTGCTTATTTGTTTACTAGCTTTCCAGGTGGACAGAGAAAGGCCTGAGCCCTGACTGAGCAAAAGAGAGAAAACTCCTGAAGCTCAGCCGTCTCCCTCTGCCTCGGGACTGCTTCAAGTGCTTGTTTGGAGCATTCATTTAGATCTGCAATACCCTTCTGGTTTTCATTTGACACACCAAACTACAAAACCCATCCCATTCAAAGGGCTTACAACCCCATTTATTAATAAACTTACCTGAATGTGGTCACACTCAGCATGGTGATTGAATTTCCACTACAATTCACATGCTTTTATGCCTCAGACAAACTTAGAATATAGTAATTGCCATTGAATAATGGAATTAGCTTAATTTAATCAGGATTACAGACATAAATTGCTCATGCCAAATAACATGAAACCCAGGGGAGAGGGGGTAGGAGCTATGTAAATCACCCCAGTGCGCTGGGCTCCCCGTCGCAGTACGAATACCGGGAGTTGTCCTCTGGCAACAGCGACTGGTGCGACTCCCGCAGTGGGCAGAGCCCATAAATACCCACGAGCACAAAACATGCTTCAAACTGATATCCTGGCAAAATGAGTTAGATATATACAGCGGCAACAATCTGTTAAGGAAAAAATTCAGAGGTGCTCCCCTGTAAAATCACCGGTATGTTGTGAAACAATCTACTTATCACATTTGCTTGGTGGGTGTGTGTGTGGTAATTTGGGATCACATACCTGTGGTTTCTCCATTCCAGAAAGAATGTCTTGAACCCTTTTTGTTTCTGAATCAAATTCTGTAAAATAGAGAATGTGGAAATAGGAAGAAAAATAAATGACCAAAATTAAACAAAGGTGTCAGCTATGTTAATAATTCTTCAGGAATTTGTAAACAGGAGAGAGAGAAACATTACCTGCACAGGAGCATCAGCTGTTTTGCTCTTGTAAATTTAAGGTTACATGGATTAATATTAAAAAAATTATAAAAGAGAAAAAGAAGGGAATGAAACTTCCAGTAATTGCAGATATTCAGAAAGGTGGGATCATTTGTAGAGGTGTCCTCCACAAACAATGTTATTAATTGGGATTTGCCTTCACAGAACAAATAATCCTGTTTCCAAAGCTCGGCCGTGGAAGAAGCTCAGGGGTTTCTACAGCTCAATTTACTGCTGAACCGCATCCTGGTTTGTTAACCAAAGACATCCTTACTCCAGCGGCTGTAGGGCCGGGCTATCGCCTGCTCCCCAGAGCCCCGGGCTACCGGACAGGATGAACACCCTTCTTGCCCCGTGTAGGAAAGCCCAGCCGAGGTGTGCAGGGCGCCCGTCCCGAGCCCTGGCACGCTCCTACAGCTACTGGTCCTTAAATGCTGTTACCCTTTAATGGTCAGAGCTCTTCTAAGAGCCGCCTTCACCTATCAAGGTAAGAAAGTCATGCCAGGCTAATTCGGATGCCTGACTGGCAGCGACCCGTCCCCCCTCCCCGAGCCCTGTGCCTGGTACGGCAGCTCTTGCAGGGGCTACACAGCTTTACCCCGGGGCAGGATGCGAAAACCTTCCCCTAAATTAGACGGATTAATTGAGTGCAGAAAGTGCTGCAGAGGCGATCACCTGAGCAGTGCCATCACCCTTTTCCCCATCCTCACCCCCCCACAAAAAAAAGTCTTGAGGTAAAACATCAGCTTAGAGTAATGAGGTGACACAAAGCAGCTTTATTCCTTTTGGACCGCAGCACAGAGAGGCCTCACTTTCCACTACAGTATTCTCTAATGGAAAACTAGGAACATATTTTTTCTGGGTTGTTTTTTTTGTTTCTTCTTTTTTTTTTTATTTTTAAATGTTAATGTAAAAAGTTTGCTCACCAAAGCAGAAGAATACGTCGCACCTAAGGCAAAATGTGCAGGACCTCTTTACAAAAACCATACAGATTTGGCATAGGAAGCAAAAAAAATTAATGAAGAAAAACGGGTAAGATCAGATCAACAGCTTTCACGAATGATTCCCCCAAAGCCTGACCTACTTCTTGTAGCCCAAGAATGTGTCTTTATTTTTGTCTGTGACCTGCTTTTAAAAAAGTACATCTTTTTAAAAATTCCATGTGCTCAGCTGCCAAAAAATAGAATTGGCTGAATGCTGATGGCAGAAACTCCAGTGTAAATGCCCATCTCTCCCTACAAGAATGCACCTTGGTGCAGAGTGGGAATGACAGATCTCCCGCTCCATGCATTCCTGGATTCCTTTTAGTCTCAGCCGCTTGGAAAAGAAAGGAGCAGCAATAATTCAGGAGAAGAGGAGGATAGCATGATCGGGTTTTTCCATAGTAGATAACTCAGAGTATATTATAAAGTGCATAAACTGGCAGGATTTAGCCAGCATACAGTAATACTGACTTGAAAACTACACAGACAGACTAAAAGGGCTAAGGAAAAGGTTGAGATGCTGATCCAAGTGAAAATGCCACCGAAGTCTGGGGTGTTTCAGAATTCAGGGTTCCCTGCAGCATCAGTGCAGAAGCAGGACTGCGCCACAAAAGCCTGGATCAGATCTGGGAACTGGGGAGGTCCTGTAGGCTTATCTCGAAGGGATGCTAATCAGAAGCAGCTTCTGCAGCTACAGAGTGTAACAAAACTGCTGCTACTATTTTATTGAAAGTTTATGGTTATTATGTCACCCCTAATTACAACCCCCAGAAGCTAAGCGTGAATCATTCTCAACCTTAAATCCCAAACATGTGGACTGAATTTTCTTTCCTCTCTCTGCTTTCTAGCAAGGATGCTATGTGTGTCACACTAAGCAGGAGAGAAAAATAAACCCTGAAGTCCAAAGAAATCTCACTTCCCTCTCCCGTGAAAAACGATCGCTTTGTACAGTAACTAAGTCCTCTGACCCTTGCAGGTCAGGGCTGCAGGTTCAAACTGCTCCAAATGTGGGAACTGACTTTAAGACCTAAGGCAGCTGGGTATACCCAGCAAATAAATAATTAGACATCTCCTACTAAGGAAATTTTTTATATTAGCTCTCCAAACACGTAGCTTGTTCACAAGGAGAAGGCTCCGAGTACCAGCTACACTGTACCTTTCAGTTATTAAGGGCATGTGGATATTTATGGGGACAACGTGGATATTTATGTCACCAAGAGTTTATACAGATAAGCTGGAGGTGGAAGAAGAGAAATTTTCTTCAAAGATTTTGGGGAGAAGGAGAGAGGGAATGGGACACACACAGACCTAAGGTGACAATGTGAGCACAAAAAGATTAAGACTTGAATTCAAAGTTGACGAATAATACATATACGAAAGGATGCTGCATCACATTTTCTAAAGAATATGATGCATTGAAGGATGCACATTGCTGACCAAGTATGTCAGACACTCCCATGCTGAACCTCCCGAGTGTTCACACATGAGACTGGGCAGCTCCAAGTGATCACTTGCACACGCGGCACGCACACCAACCGCTTCACACGTATAGGGCCGACGTAGCCCACGTCACTGACTTGATAATGCTGTGAATCATTTTACAAGAACAACGGCAAAGGAAGAAAAGTCTATAGTAAGAAGTGCCCTTTCATCACAAGCTTTGAAATCACTGTACCGCGTGGAAAGGACAGTGTGTGCCTTTGAGCTCCACACCAAATTCAAACCAAAATACCCCCATGAATAATAGGTAATGCCCTGTGAGAATAGAGCAAATGTAAAATTAAAGACAGAAAGAACTAAATATGCATGAGTGATGCCTATAACAACATCAGAGAATAGCTCAGGTTGGAAGGGGACCTCAGGAGAGGCCATCAAGCCCAACCTCTGCCTGAAAGCTAGGAAAAAAACCACGAACCAGGGCAAAACTGCCCCATGGAAAAACTTAAAACTGACACCAACCTTTTTGGGAGAGAGAAAGTAGCTCACAGAATTGTCATCTTCTTATAGTGTTTCAAATACTGAGTTTCCCATTTCAAGAGAAAAAATTCTCAGGCTTCTGTGGGTGTTTGATCTCCTTTCAGTAATAAACACAATCACTCACAGTCTCCCGAGCTAGACTAAGCTAAGGAGAAGGAGACCTGTCAGGAATCCCTCCCTCAGTGGGAAGCTGGTCTTACCTGCCAACCTCTCTCATAACACATTAAGTGTCAAGCTCAACGTCTTTCTCTCAAGCCAAAAAAAGAGCAGAAATCCTTCTGAAATAGAAAAATGATAGAGAAAAAAAACATATGCTCTACACTGATAATACAGAATTGGTGAAAAGCCTTTTTTCCTAGCTTATTATTGTTACTCATCAAGCCACTGAGGACTCTTCTACTAGATTAACTCACTGGAGCATTTAGGGATGAGGAGCACGAGCATCACCAAGGCACCACAGATGCCGTAGTGGAAAGGTGGGAAAAAACAGGAGGAAGGAAAGGGGAAGCCTTGATGTAAAACAGGAGACTAAAATTCAGAAAAAATTACCTACAACTGCTCGGGAAAGGTGGTGGGTGGCTGGGCATGATTCACCTACTTAGCACTAACTGTCCTTAAATAACAGACAGCTGATTTGCTTTTAAATCTTTATGCCTTCCCCTCTCTTCCTCAGCTAACCCAGCACTGAGTGTCTGACCCCACACACAAAAGCTCTGTATGTCAACCCCCGACGTTAACCCTGGGGCTTGCAGAGACAGGCAGCGGACACGCGCCGCTTTCCTCCTTTGCCATCGGGAACAGAAGTTCAGTCACGTCGAGGAAGGGCCCAACTAACACTTCAGGTCATTGTCCCGTTATAACTTTTCCTCTCAACATCTGTTCCCCACATCTGCTGTGGCAAAACTCTTCCTCCTAGGAGGAAGCTGGGGGTGGGGATGAATTCCTTGTGAATGCTCAATGGGGTCCTCTGAGGGACAGGACAAAAATCTGAGTTATACTGTAGAGCTCAGTGTCTAAGAGGTATTATAGCTGTCCCAAGCTACAGCATTAGGTTCTCATTCCCAGGCTGTGGGTTATTCGGATCCCATGGTTCACACTAACCTTCCACAGCAGTGAAGCCAGCTGTAAGACCTGGACCACATCTAAGTTTGTATTTTGGTCATCTCTCTTTTTTCAGAGTTTTGGGTCATAACCAAAACTCCACAGATACAACCAAGAGTAAATGCCCCTAAAAATTAACTACTTTCCCAGCAGCTGTTTGGTGCTAACAGGGTTTCAGTGTTAAGTCTTGCTGAACTAAAGCCTTTTATTATATGCTTCTGTTAGCCTGCGTCTATGTTCCTTTCTGCACGTACAGTACAAATATAATTTTCAGAGCTTTCCAACAGTATTTTGAACACCAAGCACAGCTTTCAAAAACAGGGAAGAAAAATACTTGCCATTTCAAGGTAAGTTTGAAGTTTCCATGTATAGTTTTCACGTTTGCATGAACAGCAGCTGTGTATGTAAGTGGTTTGAAATAGCTAAAAGCTCTAAACTAATTAAGATTTTCCCATTGCAAATACAGATTTCAGGTTTGTTCTGCATTCTTTCCTTTGCAGAGAGGAAAAGGTCCAGCTCAAGACTTAGCTTCTGGCCACAGAAAGTATTTACTGTTTCAACAGCCTTTCCATTCCAAGGGAATGACATCAGCACTAGCACTTCGCAAACTTTTAGTCTAATTCTCAAGCAGAGCTCCACGCTCACAGATATGCCAGTCATAACATGACATGCTTTCTCAGAATTTGTTCCAGATTTATTGGGGCTGTGACCGGCTTTAATGCTAGGAAAGATCTTTTATCAGTCACGTACAGCACAACCTACAACCCGCAAGAAAATGAACTCTTCCAAACACAGCCCAACTCCTTTGTGAACTGCCTGCCGATATCAAAGCTTAAGACACGAAGAACAACACATACAGACTTTTTCATTTCAGAGAATTGTAGAAATATACATTAAAAAACTCCTTTTACAAGAACAAACCTACAACTGCAGATGCCATGCTGCAACTGAGTCACAGAAAGCAGGACCGGAGGGGATGTGACACGGTCGAGTCCATCCTCCTACACTGAGATATGATCATCTATACCTAAACCATTCCTCAGAGACATCTGCCTAGCTCATTTTTTAAAAAAGAAATAAAAATTAAATAAATAACCTCCCACCCTGTGCTCATAACCATCTCAAAACTTCCTCGGCTAGGCACCCTACCACAGTATCTAACTCTCCTCATCATGGGGAAGATTATCTCCTCAACTTTCCCGGCTGCACCTCATACCTGCTACTTCTTTCCTGCACACCCACCGCGGATGAGTTCATCACCACTTTCTTTGTTTCAACCTTTCACATACTTGATGGCATTTTTCTCTTTAAACAAAGGAAGCTCAGTTCTTCCATACCGGTATTTACCAGACCACAGACCTCACTTACTGATGTCCTCTGGAATGTTCTTTAAATTGGTCTCCATCCTTCTGAAGACGCGGTACCAGCCCTGGCCACTCCACTCGCTTTGAGGTTTCTTCTTCTCTTTGTCTATAGGGCAACTTGACTCTTGGGTTTTGTAGTCTACTATACCTCCCAGACCTACTGTGCAGAACTATTACACAGTTTTTAAAAAAAGAAACCAGCAGGTTTGAGAAGGACTGGCTAAAATGTAATACTTCGCTCTTGTCTCGATCAAACTGTTTTTCTTTTGAGGCCATTTTACTTCTCCTGTCCTGTCCTCCTTCCCTCCCCCTTAACCCACCAAGCACTCTCAACCCTATCAGAGCCTGACATGGACTATAATTTAATACGAATCAATCCTTATTCCATCCTTCAAGTCCTTAATGAAAATATTGAATAAAATCAGACCTAGGACAGATTCCTGCCTAATCCAATTTGATGCATCTTCCGAGCTTGTCAGGGAGGCAGCCCAGGGCAGGGCAGGGGCATGGATAAACGGCAGGGCTATGTGCTGGCTAGCAGATGTAATACTGAGAAGAGCAAATCCAGTGTCACCCTCAACACACAGTGCTTTACGCAACTCTTCTCAGCACCCCTTCCACAAGGGGCAAAATGGGGAGCCTCTTGAGTCCAAAACTTGTGAAAGAAGTATTTATCTTCAAAGCAGTCCATCACACCATGCTAAAATATAATACACCGAGGAAGATTATTAATTAAGCCTACAAATACCTGGATGAGATTTAAATTCTAAATATTAACTATTGCAAATTTCTGCTAATTACATGAAAGCTAATAAAAACACCAGCGATAAAACACGGCTGCAGCTCCCATGTCCAAGGTAGAGAGATGGACGTTATCCAACTTCAAGAAGAGATCTAATGGTTGAAACATGTTCTAATTCTTAAAAAATTGCTGTGCATGAGCATCTCACATAAGTTTTCCATTTCTAAGAGCCCTCCCACTGTTGCTATCTTAATCCTCCTGCTAAAATGCCTTGCTTGATGTCTATGAGCTTATCTTCTATTATTTGACCTTAAAGACCAAATTGTATGTAGGTACCAAAAAATTAAACCACTCCCTAAATAACTGAAGGCAAACAAAACAAAGCCCCTACATATACTCTAGAAACTTACATTTTCACATCTCAAATAAGAGAAAAAAAAAAAAAATCTCTAGCCACCCTGACTCACTGGGACTTAAAGCAATGAAAAACTGACATGTTTGCCTCAACATCACTGTGGTTTAGGCATCTAATGCCATGTTTCAAAGGTGTCCTGGCCATAGTCCATACCTATTAAGCTGATAGTTTTACCTGGACTGCTTCAGTATCCTACTGGCAATGGGGCAGGATACTCCAAAATACCTGGAGTGCAAATTCACATCATATGGTTTGCGTCTCTGCTTCAAGCCATCCTTCTTTAACAACAGATACCTGCTATCGCATGGATAAGCATCAGATGTTTTCACATCAAGCAGATGTGGAAGCACTCAGATGTACGTAACAAAGTCACTTCTGTTAAAAAGTGTTTTAAAGATAAACGTAGGTGCATTCAATCTTCCCTGCCTCCCAATATTGTTTTGATGTATGTTTCTCGTCGGGATGGAGCAAGGAAAATAAGATCAGCAGTAACCTACAAGGGAAGCAAAACGCTGGATGCAAGGGACAAACGGAGTGTAAGTGACCTGTTGGGTTTGTTTTTCTCTGCTTCTTTGCTGTCTTCCAGCAGTAGCAGCAATAACAACTCCTACTTTATTGGCTGAAGATCTGAGTGAATTCCTACTGTGAACACACAGTTGATCCATTAGAAGGCAGAAAAGGGCTTTCTTAGTAAAATACCGCAACCCCCCATCTCTATCACATACACTTCACATCTTAAGAAACCGCTTTGTACATCTCACAAAGAAGATAACAGAGGCAACGCGCTGCATATGGCTGCAGCTGGCTGGTTTTGAAGGAACACCAAATTAAACAATGACATAACCCACAGAAACAGAGAAAGCCCGAGCTGAATCTGCTGGAAAAACAAACCACTTCCACACAGGACCTCTTCTTGGAGGGCTCTCTTTCGTACTTTTCGCTTGCTTTAGCTTATTTTCTGCGTCGAAATAATTTTTTTTAAAGTTTTTGACAGCTTCCCTTTTGCTATTATATGACAGCAGCCCGCACGCTACGTGGGTTTGAGAAGACAGCAAAAGCTTTGCAAATAAACAAGGGCAGACTATGCAGCGGCCACCTCCCCGTCTTTTTGTCCAGTAAGCTTTTAAAAATGGCACAGCTGATTCATACAGAAGTAGCTAACCAAGAATAATTATTTAAAATTCTGTTGATTTTTATTAGCGTAATTCCAATGCTACAGGCCGTAATTTCAAAGCGCTCTTCTAAGTCGTGTTGGCATGGGCAACACCTCCGGTTTGGGCGGGCAGGCAAGCATCCACGCGGGCGAGACGGGCGGAGATACGCTCCGTCGTAACGCCTCCTCATTCTGGCAAACGCTCGTGTGTGTGACAGCTATGAAAAAGGTTGAATCTTTGTGGCTAAAAATCTTGAGTCTCTCGGGTTTGCTCTAACGCGCTACCCTTCTCAGCCCAGAGCTACAGCAGGTTCCCCTTTTGGCCCAATACGTAGGAGGGACGTCCAGCGCTGCTCCATGGGTTGCACGCTGAATTTGCACCAGAAAGAGCAGCAGCTCAATGCCACTGGTCAGATCACACAGACAGACTTTGAAAATAAGTTTTTCTGCTCTAGTCTTGACCCTTCTATATGAGCATTAGATAGCACTACTCCATAGCCCACTGCAGTTCACCAAGTGCGATACTATGAGACTGAAATAAACAGTTAAAAAAAGATACACAATCAATCCTTTCCAATTAAGGAATTGTTTTAATCAATCATTGTCCCTTCCTGCGCCTTGCTTTATGGCGCAGGAAGGTGCCTAAGGACTGCTGAGAGAACTGTTATAATGTAAGTGAAATAATTTGTGTTTCTTTGTTTTTAGAGAAGCAGGACCTTTCTCCTTTCTTGACTTTCTTCCTTTTCTCTGTCATTTCTGATTTGGTTGGATTTATAGGAGCTACATAGATTTGATACATCTTTGCAAAATATTTTTCTACCTGTTCTTTCAGGAGTTTGTAAGCAGTCTACCTGCTGTTGCCATTAATGCCTTTCATTTCTAACAACAAGAATTTTTTTTGATTTGACAAGGAGACTGAAAGGCCCTCCTAAAATTTTTCTGGAGCTCCCGACTCCCACTTTCCAGGTAAAAAAAATCTGGTGTTTCATTCCTGCTACAAACTTCACCAACAAACGCTAATCTTCTGCTAGATACAATGAAGTTCTTCAAACCTCTCATGATTTTCTACAACAGTTGGGGTGCGTGGCATTGCCTTACCCTTAATTCCTTTTGTTTATTTGCGTACTGTTCCACACTTCCCCCGTCTCAGCGCTCCTCATCCTCTGTCGCTTTAGCCTGTGACCGCCCGTCTGTCCGGCCTTCGTTAGTATTCAAGAGCCAGGGTAGGACCTGGCACGGCAGCCTCCGGCAGCCCTCCAAGTCTGATGAACCGCGAGGTCATTCAAAAGGAGAAGTAACTTCGGCAAAGTTCCCCACCTTGCTATTATTATGACCCCGGGCTGCCACAAGCGACACGGCCAGAAAAGCCCTTCAGGCTTCTCCAGCCCAAGGCAGGAGCGGGAGGGGAGGGACAACTGGGCGGCCAAGATACCCACGCATGTGAAAGGCCTCAATAGCGACTCAAAAGGACATCTGATGCCAGCTGTGAAATGACGTTATCTGGCACTTACAGAGGCAAGATTTCCTCTTGGAAAGAAAAGGCTCCCTTCGATCATGGCAACTGACCCTCAGCTGCTCGGCGAAGCGAGAGCCTGAGCACGACAAGTACAAACAGTGAAAGGAGTCGCACGACGACTTCTCCTTACACTGATGAAAAGCACAAGTTTGACAGCACCGAAAATTACTGCCTTCTTTTCCCAAGCGGGTCACAGATGGCTCTGTCGCATCGCACCACCAGCATGAGAAGCAGCAGACGGCACGGGCATGTCTCCATCACTCCCTGGTCTCCCTCCCGAGACAGCCAGCAGGTCCACCCATGGCAGAGGTGATCCCCGCACCCTCAAAGAATTGAGGTGGAAAGCACAATCCCCATCAAACGCAGACTTTGACAAGTCTCCAGTGTCACCAGTCCAGGGTTCTAAATCCTGTGACCGCTGCCCCATGCCTGTCAGGAAATACTTTTCTCTGAAATACTATTTCCAATGCAGGGGGACAATGGCATCAGTATTGAACTCAAAGTAAAACTTACTTTTTCTTGACCTTCAAAAATATGACCATAGAAAAAAAGGCCACTAAAGGCCTTTGATAATCTGCCCATTAAACACAATAATAGCATTTTCCTGATCAAACAAAAGAACCTAGCAAAATAACCTGCAAAACTGCATATTTGCACAGGAAAACAATCAGACAGCACAGCTGAAACAGACTCCAGAGGAGCTCCAAACTTGGTCGGGATTAAACGGAGCTCCTCAGCCAAAATTAACAACCTCCTTGGCAGTGAACCTTGTAAAGCCACTGAGTTTGCTGCAACGATACGAAGGCAGCAGAGCGCGTCCCCAATGCAAAGGCATAAGGCTGCCCATTATCGCTAAGCAACTTTCAGAAAACAACCATAAGCCAAATTTTGCCCTCAGTCACAGCTCCTCAGCGCCGCTTGAATCAAAGAAGAAATTACTGAAGAAATGTCTTCTTTAGATTTCACCACGGGTAATGAAAAGTGGTTTGGGATGCTAGGTTTTAGCAATAACCACTATTTCACTCAAGAACGGAGTCAGAGTGAGCTATTCATCCTTTACGACAAGGTAAGCAGGGAAAACTTTCTCTAAAGCAGGGCAAAGACAGAAAATATGTCATCTTTTCACTGTTCTTGATTTTGCCTTAACATTTACGTTAAAGCAGAAATTTTATTTCTGGGCACTACTTATACTATCTGCATGTATTTAAAGAGGTTAGATTCGACACAAAAAGTTTCTTTCTAAAGGGGGGGCGAGGGGAAATCACTCCAAATTATAATTATAATTATAAATAAGATCTTTCATGGAGCCTGCACTGGGATTTTTCACTGTCATCCTAGTGAACAGCTGCAGAGTCACAATATTTTTTGAATGAACACCAGCCTAGCTCTTCTGTTACCCATGTAAATTATTGACCTCTTTTTCTAGATGAAAACTGAGATAATCAGATTGCAAGGAGTGGTGGAGGAGACCGCAGTAATCCCGGAAAAGAAAGAACACTTTTTGCTTTCCGCTCAGCCCAGGCACTACAGCTCAGAGATGGGGAGATGAAGAGCTCCCACTCCCCGCTTTAAATCAACCCAAACACCTACAGATTGACAGCAGAACGGAAATAAGTTATCTTCCTCGTGACAGACGACAGTCAACTCACTTGACTAATCCCAGCCTAAATTGTTTTCCAGTCAAGTCTGAATGATAAACTGTGATTACGTAAGCTAGAATTGTATTAAACAGATCATTTCACAGAGATCAGGTGCTAAATTCCTATAATGCAGAAGTTAAACAAGGCTGACGCGATGTTATCAGTGCCCTCCCATGCCCATGATGTGAAAGGTGCACGCAAGAATGTTTCAAAAACCTGATCTATAATGTCTGTACCAATTAACTACTAGTGAGCTGGAAGAATTGCATGTGCAATCAGCAGTCGTGTATGTGACGAGGGCAAAATACAGTCTCAGATATTTGCACAACCAGTTTCGCCACTAAGAATCTTTCCAAATATTTAAAACATTTCACAGAAATATCCACCTGATTACAGTTCACTGGGAAGGCTTCAACGAAGCTACAGGAATTTCAACTTGATCTGGATTTCATTGCCAAGATGAAATTCCGGCAAAAGTCACATGAATCACGGTAAATCAAAGCAGCTGCTTCTAAGCACAGCTCCTTACAGAAAAAAAATAAACAACAAACCAAACTCAAGCTCCAGGACAAAATCTTTTATAATAAACCTTGGAGAAAATGGAAATGGCTGCTTCATTTTAGAACAGCGCCTATCCCTTCTGTTAATTGCAATACTCAAAGCATCACCCTGCATTTCTAAAAATAAAGGGTTCCCCCTCCCACCCCGCCCCCATAAAAGAAAATATACCGAAGGGTCACAAAAACTTTTGAAATCAAATTCCGCCCTTCCTCAGAAAAGGCAGACTAACCGATGGGTTTTGTAGCACAGCCCAGGAGAGTTCGGTAAACAAATCCCATTAACTTCAGCAGGACACGAAATTTCATTTCGCCGCCTTTGCAAATCCGGATGAATACACAGACGGGACATTGTTCAGAATATCTGGATATACAAATACGGGTCGCTCATTAAATTATTAGACTTAAAAGTGTTTTATTTTTTATACTCTGGAGGGAGGACACATTCTACCTCTTCCCTATAAATACCCTCTCCCTCCTGGCTCAATGTCCCAGATATTTCCAAGTAAGGGAAACACGGTTCCCTTCCCTTGTCGGTGGTCCACATTATCTCCTCTTAACTGGTGAGAGTATACTGTTTATCTTGCTCTGAAGCTCCCAGACCTTTGTGTAACTCTTCTCCCCAGCACAGGGATTTAACCACTGAGCATTTAAGCAGGGTGAAAATGTACTTGATATGTTTTTTCTGTTGGTTGGATATCTATAAATTACGTAAACTCCTAGGAAAAAGTCTCAGATTTCAGTCTTCTGGATTTGACTGTCAGTTGCAGCAGAAGCCGCAAATTCTTGAGATAATATGAAGATCCTCAGGGGGAAGAGGTTGTGCCTTACGTCATTCAGCACCGACTTCCTGATAAATCACGGGGCAGATAGCTTATCCAGCTCCCCCCGCCAAGGAGGTCCTGCGGGCCATATGAGACAAGGGGTGGATGAAAGCAGATGAGAAGAAGAATAGGAGAGTCTACAAGGGTTGATCAGGATTGTGAAAAACAGCCTTGGGGAAAAACTCCAGCCACCATCAAAAGGTTTTTTAAAGTCACCAATAAGGTCAAATGAGAGCCCTGGGGCCAGATTTCCTCACTCTTTACTAGATATGCCCTACACTTTCCTAGGTGGACTTGGAGCTGTGTTTCTAGCAGGCTAGCACACTTAGGAAGATTAGGGAGCTTTGGCTTGAGGTTTATTTTGTCTGAGCTTCTGTGAGGAGCCTGAGAAACGTAACCACAGTTGTGGTCACCCCTTCTGCCCCATCTATGCCTCAGAGCTGTGGATGCCCAGGAGACCAACTCTCAGAGCAGCTTATAACCACACCAGATGACATGTATCCACAGCTGCCCTGATGTTTTGTTTGCAATTCCAGTTACAAAAAGTCAAGCGTGTCAAACTTGGTTTCACGTAATGTTCACCTTTAAAAGTAGCTGACATTGACGATGGGAGAATATTGTGCAATTAAATTAAGAGGTGATGCTCCCACTTAGTTGATGAAGAGAATCTCTTATCAGCAACTTCTGGTGCCTAAGTTATGAAGCTGGTTCTTTAGTCTTTCAAGATAAGTTTGTAAAAATAGAGTGTGAATATCTTCTCTTTCCCTGCCCCCCCAGTTCGCAGAACTCTGTGCTAATGAAGCACAAAACAACCTCCTCCCAGAATGAAGCAACACGACCTGAAAGAAGGTAGGACTGCCACGGCATTCAGGCTTCTCGTAAACTTTGGGTTTGTTCCTGCAGTAGGGAGGAAAATACCTCCACGCGCCCAACATTTCACACGCAGACAAGCTTTCATAGGCTTGTAAATTCCTTTTTTTTGCACACAGCGGACTTCTGAGAAAGAGTTGGTCGAGATGCACTAGAAGGATCTACCCACAGGCAGATCAGAGCAGAACACTGCTGGGTTTGGGGCTGGGCAAAGCAACGGCTGAGGGAGGGAACACGTTAGCACTGGGCAGGGACTTGCTTTTCAGTATCGCTGGTCTGCTTGTGATGTTTAGCTTTTACCCTTCTCCATCAAAGCCCCATGATGCAAGTCAAGTTTCAAGACAGCAGAGGAAAGGGGGATTTGTTTCTCTCCCTCGACACAGTGTCTTTCTTGGTGGTGCTGGATATACACCGTAGCAATTTTTTTGCTGAAGAAAAGGCATAAATTAAGCCTGATCTGGATAAATTCTTGCATGCATACAGTCAACATGAACTTGGGAATGCACTTTGCTTGAACTCTGCGTAATACCAATATGTTTCTGACATATTTGTCAGTCTATATAGCGCTCGCTGAAGTGGTTACTTTATGTGACTATTAGGTAAAATATTCTTTGGTAAAGAATCTGTGTGGCCCAGCTAATGGAGTTGACTCCGGTACACAAAGGTGTATTCTCAGCATGTTAACATCAGAAGTATCTGAAACTCATAACCGTTTTGTTTTCTGCCTGGACGAACAATTTCACAGCCTATTATTTTAGAAGATGAAGACTGTTTAAGAAGTAGGCATATTTCCAAACAGAAACAAACAAAACCACAGGCTCGGTCATGATGTGAGAGATAAAGGTAGAGGCACGAGAATATCACACTGGAAATTCCCTGGTGTCGCAAATTAACTATGGTTTCTCAAGTTCAGACTAGTGCCCTAATTAATGCATCCTATTTCCTCTCACTTATTAAAACTTAAAGAAAAACAGCATGCACACAACACGTAATATATATTTCTAATTAGATATAAGTCTAAACAACTCAGCCAAGTAGTATTAGTTGCTGAAACTATTAAAAAAATGCAATAGGAACAGTAACACGATTCAGATTTAATATATGATGCTGATCTATACTCACAAGATTCAACATGTCTCTATTTCCAGTAAATATTACATTTCACATTTCATTACTTGATATAATACTAAAATTCATATATCCTGACAGATGTATTTTAGTCTTCAGAGTGGTTTTTTTCCACATTACTAATAAAATCACTGTGTCAGTTTTGACAGCTTGTCTTCAAGAGGCAATCTTGTTAAATCTCCTTATTTTATAGAAGCAAATACATTTAGGGAAACCAGGGAAGCTGCACTTAAGTAGGGGTATTTTGTATGCCAGCAGAACTCTTTATGACAAATTTTGTCTGCAGAACATTTCTACATTGGTATAACAAAGGTCTTTCTTAGCACATACCAATTCATCGGTTCCTGGCTAGAAGAACATCGAAGTTACATATATTGCTGTAGTGTTTCTCAGCCTGTCTGCTTACATGGACAAAAGTGGTGAAACTACTCTTTTAATCTTTTAAATCTATAGGATATACAGGTACAGATACATATACAGGCCAATAAGCTTGCAAAACAGACTCAGGACCAAAATAGAAAAGACTTGACAGGATCTAGAATGAGTAAGTAGAGGAACTTTGCCTGGTTCCTGTCTGCATTGAATCACAGCTCCCTCAATTTCCCTTTAATTCACAGGCTCTGGTTTAAAAAAAAGATACAATTAAAAAATAGAAAAAACCACTTTTCCTAAATATATTTAAATGTTATAAAGAAGAGAGAGAACAGGACAGGGTTGTATCAAGAAAGCGTCAGCTCGATTTATTCTGCATGTTGTCACGGCTTGCAGAGCGTATCCCACACAGCTCAGGGATACTCGCTGGCACTAGGTTCTTGCTATCATCAGCCCAGGCTAGCCATAGCAGTCAAATTCACTTCTTCATCTCAGAACTCCTGGTTTGCTCAGTTCAGTACTCTTAAAATGTTTTCAAATTGCTTTCTAACCATAGTTAGAAAGTTCTCTTGCTAAGCCCATCTTCCGTATGTTTCTGACACATTCACCTCAAAGTAATGAGCACACAGAGCTAGTCATATACCCTGAGAAATGTCCATCAGCAATGCAGGCAGGAATATGAGGCATCTGAGGCAACGGTTTTCACCTTTGGGAGTACCTGAAGGCTGCTTCAATACACAAAATCAGATTTACAAAGCCTCAACAATAGGAAAGCAACATCTTTGAGTTTTTAAGCAGGTTGTACCCATTGACAATGGTACTATAAAAGTCTATGATCTACCTATAGTCTACAACAACTCTTTGAACTATTAAATAATTCCAATCTTTTCTCTCTCTTCTCCATCCATAACGTATGCCAACTCCACGTGCAAGAAACCAACTGCTCAGAGAAGTAAAGTGGACACCAAATCAGCGTTTCTCACTTTGGGCAGCTGAAAAGCACGTCTGCTTTTCAAAAAAACAAAGAGTTAGACAAGTTCGCAGACAACAGGTTGACAAGCGGGTGCCCAAAGGACTAGGCAGGACTAAACCCTCTGTTGTGCCCGGCGGGTCTGGATGCCGGTGCTGGAGCACGGAGCGGTGCGCAGGATGGGGCCAGGCTTGCAGGCTCCCCCCCAGCAGCATCTCCATCATGACTGCTGAAGACAGACCACTGGGCTAGATGGACCCCTGCTCTGACCCGGTAGGGCCAAATCTTCTCAAATCACCACAAAAAATATTCTTTATGCAACGTTTACATAAAGGTGCATGCAACCCCCCTGGAGCTGCCTCCCTGCCCAGGCTAGGTCTGTTTATTCTGGCACCCAGTCCCAGCACCCACCCAGCTCCCGGACAGGATGCGCAGAACAATCCATCTCTCGCTTTCTACTTTTACCCATTTGAAGTGGTTTAGTTTTGGCTATCTCAGGTTCTTCAAACTCCAATGAGGATCCAAAAAAAAAAAAAAAAGATTCTATCTGATTTGAAGGAAAAAAGAGACATTTTATTAGCAAATAGGTGAAAGCATTATAAGAATGCTCAAAACTGCTTGTGTTCCCACAGTACTTGCAGCCACACGCAAAACTCCTCAAACTACCAAATCACTACATGACCAAGAAGTGAACCACTGCGTTCATGAGAAGGAAGTGACTCAGACCGAAATTCATAAAGGACAGCATGAATGGGACAGGATTTCCGCTTAGAGCTCTTTCTACATGGCGAGGCTGCTTTATAAAAAACCAAAACAAAGGCACAATGCTGTCAATGGAAAAGGCCAGAGGAAATGCACTTAAATCCCCAATCTGAAACTGTAATTTCCCTACTAAAAAGAGGTCCTGACGCTATGCTACAGGGCCAGCCTGGGATAAGGGTGCATAATAGAAGTACCAACGTATTTTTAATGTATCATCACGCTGCATAGAGTACAGAGTGGCAGAGAGGAGCACATGCTGGATCCGCAATTGAAGAGGTGACTGAACCAAAAGTATTCCAGAGCCATTTACTTACTTTGTTTCAGTAATACTGATGGTGCTATCACCCCATTTCTTCCACCAGTGCTGAATCAGCATTTTGGAAAACACCTGGTTCTTTTAATATTGGAAGGAGGCAGTAAGTTATTGACACATGGCAGAATTTTCCTTGAGCACTTACTCAAATGTTACAGGCATAATACATGCAATGAGGGCACATTTTGATGGAAAAGTACATTGTTATATCTTAAATATCTCGTGTCCTGTGATTTATCTCGTACCTTTTCAGGGAAAAGAGTAGAGTTGTCCTTGCATTGTACACTGAACATTTTCTTCAATACTCTTCTTACAGTACTCTGTAATAACCTCAGTGCAGTCATAGGGAAGATCGCTTGGAGGTGGTCAGTAAGGAGCAACAAACACACCCCTCAAAGAAATTACTACCGAGAAACAAGGAGCAGGACAAGCATTTACTTAAACACAGGGGCAGCAGATCCAAGAATAGAAACACCTATCTTCCACTGCCCCGTCAAACTCCACCGTGCAGATCATATTCCTCCAGCGATTAAAACAGGCACTCAAACTGCCTTTCAACGCGTCGGTCTAGGAGCGACTGGGACTGCCGGCACCACCCAGCGCCGCCCGCCAGCAGCGAGCTCCTACCCAGGCTCCCAGCGCCGAGGCAGCCTCCAGCGCTTTGCTTCCGAAAAGCCCAGTCCCTAAGGAAAGCAACTGCTATGTCGTGCCGCGGTACTACGTACTGACGCACGCCGTTTTCTGCGGCAAGCAGGATTTAGGCTGTGCAAGTGTCTGCTCCAGCTGTGTACAGGGCTCCTAAAGCCCCGTGCCCTGGCAGGCACCGCGGCAGCGCGACTGTTTCGGTGACGGCAGCTTGCCAGGAGCTGGCTGGCTGGATTGCGCCGACATCTGAACACCCAAAATAAGCACACCAGCTACCATGCCACAAACACACATCCCCCCAACCAGATGTGAAATGATACGCTATAAAACGCATCACGATCTCAGTTAAGAAATTCATGCAGACGAAGCCGTCGCCTCCAGTTCTCCCTCACTGTGCTCTAAGTTTTACTCTGAATTCACACATTCCTATTTGCCTCTTAAGAGTTTTTCGGCTAAGTGGTTTTGTAAATAAAGACTCCTATTCTCTACAGATTATATATACATATTTTCTAGTTTTTCCAGGTTATTCTGCAATTTTGGAAGCAGTCACACAGCACCATCAAATTTTTCACTATTAGCAGGCTTGAATCGATACACATCCACAAAAAGTGCGAGTTTAAACAGCTTTGCTGCTTGTTGCTTCTGACACATTCTTTTTCTTGGCTATTCTAAACACACTGTCATCTTAGCAGCACGAATCAAAATTATCAGCTGTTCCCAGATTACTTTTAAGTCTCACCCCAATTACCTGTATGGCCATGTTTGTCAAGTATGGCTGTGTTAGTCAGGTATCGATCAATAAATCCCCAAATAATTCACGAAGAAACAGAGACGGTAAATATATAGCAGCAGCTATGGTTAGAAGCTTACAAATACCAAGCAGAAGCTTATTGTAGGGCTTTGTTCGGTGAGTTGGATTTACCAGGAGGGTGGGACAACTGATGCTTATTTGCATGGCCTCCTGTTACGGACTTTTTCACAGTTTGGGGGAAGACTCCATCATTTGCTGTTCCCAGTTTCAAGGCGCTCTCGGGCTGACAGACTGGATGTGGCGCAGCCCTGACTTCACTGATTTTCTTGGCATTTTAAGAGAGCTCTTCTGCTGGAGCACAGCAGACTACTCCAAGAGAAAAAATCAGACAAACACAAGGGTTGCAGGAAAACCTTAAACTAGATATTTTTAAATTAAATCTAGATTATTTTAAAAGTGATCATCCAGGCGGACTTTTCCCCTTTGGCTATCAATTAAGTTACTCTTCATGTGTATTTATTTCAGTTATGTCTCACAAGTAGAAGTATACAGCCAAATAAATATAGACAATATATAGAAAATGGAAAAACTATGTTGTATGCATAAATTCACACGAGAGATTTCAAAAGTGCGCTACATTATAAATATCCTAAACGCGTTTGGTATAAGCTTGCTTACTACCTAAAAGTTTGTTCAGCCAGTTGCAATTGTAGCAGTCAGCAAAGAGACAGGCAGAGAAGAGAAGAGAAAGGCTGAAAGGTATAATGGATTATAACAAGTTATCAAGTTAAATTTAGGTAGAACTGGCTATGTGCAGAATGGCTTGTGATAAATGAGATGTGATTAGATGCATGACCTAATGTTTTATCATAAAGTTTCAATTTTTTAAATGATAAGCCTCTGAAAACATGGAAGAAAATTATTTTAAAAGTAGCCAGATTTATTTGACCACTAATTTCAATGGCTAAGATTAAGTAATTTCTTCTCAAATGACTTCCGTTTCAACTAATCACATTTCCATGGAACTTCCACATAAACAAACTTGTTTTTTCAGCAATCGCCTCTAAACTTTCTAATAAGTTGACTACATTTACCTAGGAGATGCAAAGTAGTGGTACCTAGTAGTCAGGTTTTGGTTATAGCTCAATTGTCCGTAAGGATTTTTGTGAAGGGCCAAGATGCCTGTATGAAAAGCAAAATAAAACCAAGAACTTGCCCATAAAATGCATTTCTACTTCCAACAGATTAAAAGAGAATGATGCTGCATCTACCAGGGAGTAGTCATGAAAGATGGGGAGGCAACCGGTTCATCTTACAAAACAAATACAGTATAGCAAGCTCAACGTTTATATTTAAAGTTCATACTGTATTAACACTGCCGTTATGTGTGGGTGGTAGTGTTTTTTGGCATAGTTACCAGATCCATATATAGGCGGTCGTAAGCCGGAAAGGTGCAATAAAAAGGAATTAAAAATAAATAAAACTGTCTTTACCCTGTGGGTCTTGTTCATTTGACTTTGGGCTGCTTCTTGCTCTGCGCTCTGGTTTCTTCACTGCTGGAGCCCCCCCACCGCCGCTGCTGCCTCCGCTGCTTGCTCCATTGTGGCTCTTTGCATAACCATTATATACAGTCGTGCAGCTGCCTATATGGCTTTTGTAAATGGATGAAGGAGGACTATTCAGACGGTTTTGGCGATCAATCTGCCTGTCTTTGAGTTTTTTGTGCTGTGGTTTGCTGTACTGATCTTCCCTGGTAATATAGCTGGACATCCCATATAGTGGTATGATTTCTGAAACGGAAGAATTCACCCATGTTAACTCAGAACTACAAAATCACGGATTTTTTTTGAGAAAACCTATTTCCTGACCATCTCTAAATGAAACAATGCCAGATTTTCCTGGAGATGGATTTTACAACAAACCAAAGGGGTTTTTCCTTAAAAAAGCTTTTCTGCAGGACCGATGCATCTTTTGTATTATATTAAGTGTGCTCACGCGCTGTTTGCGATTTTATAACTCATTGGATAAGTGCATATGAACAAATAAAATACAGCAATTAGGGCAACAGTTTTTCCCCTGCTTTTCAGTCTTTGTGTTTTGGGGACACAGATTTCAAGAAAAAATCCAGGGAGACTGATATTTAGGAACAAGCCTTCATAAGTTCACAGCAATTTAGCATTTTCTTCCCCAGGGCCTGACTGGACAGAGTAAGCTGAGATGCTCTGGTTTCAAGCTGCCATCACTGATTACATGCAATTTAATTTCCCAGTATAAATAGACTTTACGATCGTGTCAACTGTGCCTGCCTAAGAAGAGAAGCGCAGCGTGAGGTGGAAACTTTGGGTAAGTCAAAATGTCTAAAAAAAGCTTGAGAAATATCATAAATATCATACATACACTTCAGATACATGTCATTAAATAGAATCCCCCTTTCTCCCCTCCAAGAATGAATATCTCTAACCTAAGGCAGGTCAGCTTGCAGGAATCAGAATATTTTCTGCTTTTCTCTATAGTTCAATCCTCCTTTTTGCACTACACTTGGAGTCTGAAGCTTGAACAAATTCATGCCCAAAACAACAGTTTTGCCTTTGTTAGCAAAATAACAATTGATACTTGATATAGTCTTCATATTTTTTTCTACATCCATTCAGAAGTTACCGTACAAACTTCTGAAGCAAACAAGCATCCTATCCAGCCATTGGAAGCCTTGTTTTTAAGTTGAGATTGCCATGTACACTGCACTAAGTCGTTTCAACTAGCCAGACCTTCTTTCTTTGCTATTTCAATGCATCTTGGCCTTCATCTTTCCTTATCTAGCTACATGATCCTACTTGTATTCTCACAGCAACTAGCTGCCTAAAACCAGCATGCTACAAATAAACACAGTTTTTGTTTAAAGTATAAGCCATTGCACAGCAAATGGGAAACGGTGGATTAATGCTTATCAGTACAATATTCACCACTTCAATTACTTCAGTGTTACAGGTATAGGTCATTCCAGTAAAGCAACCAAGGATTTTTTTTTTTTTTTTTTCATTTTATTTTTAAGTTGAATAGGTTTCTTGGTATCTCCAGGCTACAGAAATATTCAACATCTACTTAACTAGCTGCTCTATGTTCACTTCGCACCCTACCGTGTTTGCACCCAAGACTTTGTCAAGCAATCTGACAAACTGCCCTACTCCCTTTCCAAGGGAAAAGTCCCTCCCCTACGTATCTGGCCAGCTACACCGTCCTGATGGTTTCCTGAGCTTCCCAATTCTTTTCCCGCAGTATAATGAAGTTCCATGTCAGCTGTAAGGGTCCATTCCTCACTGGAAAATGAGGTCTGTCGGTCAATAGAAACTTCAAGAGGTGGCATCAATAGACACCTCCGTCTCTCTCTTTCTGCCTCTTCCTTCCCCCTCCAGCAGAACCTCACTTCCCGTGATATGGCTTAAACATATTCTATAGAAAGGGTCTTAGCTCCAGGTAGTTCAGCAGTAATGTAAAACCATGAATCCTGAACTGATTTCCATCTGTTTAAACATCTCAAATAGCTTTGCCGATTACTTTTTTGGTTAACGTCCTCTTTCAGATTACACAAAGACTTATCTCCAGGGTGGCAAAGACATAACAGCGCATAGTTCAGACAGAAACATGCCCCTTTTACTCCTTTTCTTGCAATTATTTACTCATGGCCTGATTAGGGTTGCCATGCTACCCTTTGGTATCGGACAATGCTTTTCAGTGACTTACTGCACAGTCTCAACCAGAACAACAAACAGAAAATGCCTGTTATTTCTTGGAAAACCACGGCTGGGGGGCAGAAGGCACATTACAGCTAACAGGAAGCGGTATTCAGCTTTTCCCACTGGAAATGACTGCGGCAAGCTGTGCTCGGATCCAGCCCTCCGTATCCATCCTCATTCCCAAGCCAGGACTGACACATTTTGTCTCTTGGTTTTCTGTACAATGCTGCATCGTGACACAGCAAGAGCAATCGGCGTGACTCATGTCCCTAGTCTGAAGCATGGGATGAGACATTTTTTCCCCACTGTATTTACAAATTAAGTTAAAATTGGTTTTGTTTCTGCAACCCAGTGTTGCAACACAGGATTGTCCTGCATTGCTGCACTCTGGATGGCTACACCTCCCAACGCCTTCCTGCTCTGGACGTTAAAGGAGGCGGCTCCATCCATGTGGGCAAAACCACCCTACAAGTTCTCCAATTAATTTCCACTCTTGGTTTCACTAGCCCTTAAAACTTGCTGAACACAGGTGTGAAACACCAGTACCTTCCTTCCAGCTCACCTTGTTCTCCATATATTGTTGGGGGAAGATGATGCTGTGGAAAAAACTGTGGTGGCATGTCCCCAGGTCCAGTGACAGGAGGATAAAAAGCCGTATGAGAGTTGTGAATAAAATGGGGATGGTGCGTCAGGTATGGAGGTAAGTGATGGGTTGGAGAGATGGCCGAAGGATAGCTAGGAGGGTAACACTCCGGAGACTGGGGGGTAACCACCACCCTCCGAACGCCGGTGTTGTCTTCTATCACCTGGAAGGGAAGGCAGGGAAATCAGCACGTTATGCAGCATCTGAGCCAAACATATTTTTAAACCAGCACTGTTTACAGTTTGTTCTCCCATTGGAAAATGGTTGGTCTTTAGGTTTATGAATAAACACATTTCTAAAATTAATATCAGCAGAAGTAATCATAGTGGTGATGTGGCTTTTCCTGGAGACTCAGATAGCCACACTCATCACTGGGAGACTTACTGCTGCTAGTGATAACTATGTGGGTAAGAGACAAAATAACTAACCTGTATTTAGGGAGTAAAACAATTGAAAAAGGAACACAAAGCACCAAAATAAGAGTACTCATTGGGACCAACCTTACGTTCTGCCCACAAAATTTCTACCACTGATTTTGACAGCACTCTGAGTGAGTACAGAGTTAGTAACTCTTGGAAATTAGCTGGCACTGCTATCGCAGAGAAGCCGTGTGTGTGCACAGAGACGGGTACTCTGCAGGAACCCATTGTGTTGACACACATTTTCAAAAGAATTGCTCTGTTCTCAACAGGTATCTGTTCAAGACAAATCATAAAGCAGAAGGTTTTTTCTGCTACGGAGTTGGTCTATACGTCCGTGCAAATCAGCTCTGGAATATGCATAACTTGGCCCCAAATGCCAGAGTCAAAGCATGTAAAAACAGATGTAGGAAGGTGGAAATGTGCTTAGGCTGAAAAAAGTTCTTCAGCTTATAATTTTTCCAGAGCTATATGTCTGGAGAACAGTCAGCCAGCCAAATTTCAGTCCAGCCTTAGGAGCCAAGCTTTTCTTGAAACTTATTCAAAAAGCTTCTGCCATTTCTGGAACTTAAAAATACAACTGCATAAGAACAGTTCCTATCCCTTTGATTCTGTATGTTGACGTGCATAAGGTAGAACAGCACAAAGGAAGCACGAATTTTTTCTAAACTTACCGATGACACACAGATGGAATAATATATGTGATGAATGCATTGTATGAGATAAGTGAACGTGCATCAAGGGCACCTGCTGTAGGATGCTGCCACTCTCAGCTGATTGTCACCAACACTAGCTGGAGTTACCCACCCCCATACAGCAGCATCAGCAGTAATGCTCCAGCGAACACGAGTCTGTGCCTCAAGCACCAGCTGAGCAAGTTATCACAGGGTAAAATTTAACTAGTATTGCCTGACCCAGTTCCTTCCTCAGACCATGCGTGTCCTAAGGTTATATGAATTTATGCCCGTTAGCTACGGGCTGCCACAACAGACACGGACAATTTCTGTGGGTTGGTTGGCTGCCTACGGAAGAAAATTTCCCATAGAAAGTTAATTCACTCACTTTTAATTGGAGTTTTACATTAAAAAAAAAAAATGCATTGCTTGCTATGCTGAGTAACCAGAATAGGAATTGTTTAGCTTAACGTACTTGATCCTAACCTCTAAATTTACAACCTCAGCTAGCAATTTGTCATCTGCTAGCTTTAAATTTCAAAGACTTTATAGTGTCCTCAAAAGGTGGCTGAACCTCAGGGATTTAGACTATCACATCGGTATAACTGCTGCATTTTCAGGCCTCCTACCTCTGCTACTCGTTCTACTCAGCCTCCACAGCATCTCTTATCCTGGTGCCAGGTCTGAAACCTGCACTCCAAAACCTCAAGAAGAGGAAAATCCTCTTCCATTTAGCACATATTTGATAAACAGAACTACTTATGTAGGACTGGGTACAGAAATGTTGGACTTAACTCTCTTAGACTTGGATCATGCTCTAATTTGAGATAGCAAGTTCCTACATCTTGATGTGAAAAGTTTTCATCATGGCTTTAACTAGTCCAAGCCTCAAAGACAACTTTAGTCTTCCAGGTGGGTATAAGCTCTTATCTGTGCATCTAGACCAGATTACATGTGTACTTTGTGCCCTAGCGAAAGACAGACTACGTTAAAGAACAGATTTAGACAGAAAGCTTGTCCTCTGTAGCAGCACGCAATGTAAACCCATATTGAAAATTATTAGGATTTCTCTTCCTGAACTATCTTCTAGAGAGCCAGGAGGAAAGCTCAGCATTCCTTCAAAGACCTTTTTGATGAAATTATCCTCCTAGATGAAACTATAAAATACCAGCAGTTGTGAGAGAAAAGCCAGGGATCAGAGGATGAGACAGCTTTCCAAATGACTTTCATCAAAAAGCTAAGAGACTAATATTCACATATTTTATTTGTTTCCTCTCAGGCCACAAATGCTGACAGCATTCTTGTTACTTCATGCGCACGTGTTCCAAATAAACGCAGAAACACAGGGGACCTTGCAAAAAAATACTTTCTTTCCCTATCCTACAGGGCATTTTCTCCCTACAATAGGAATTAAAGATTTATATGTAGATTTCTGAAGCTGCACATAATATCATATTTAAAGATTGTCTGTCCTTAACAGATCATAAAATCGGTAAGCCAATGTACTATGTATTATATGTATTAGGTAGCTATAAAACCAGCACAGGTTAAGATTGTAAATATATCTTGATCTGTAAAACTTGCAGTGGGTAGATTATAGTAGTGCCATTCTGGGAGATTACACTCTTTCAATTCATCAGACAGAGGAAATTAGTTTTGATATATTAATGTAAATCACATAACTTAGCAGAGAGGTTAAACTTTGCTATTTAAAGAAGAAATCTGCAGTTCTTCGTATCTGCTTAAAACCGTTTGTCATGAAGATCATAAAGTCATCAGGAAACACACTGTCTGCTAAACTGTCTTTACTTCAGCGCCCAGAAGCAATGAAACCCTAATCCCTGTTGAGGTCTCTAGATGCAACTGGAATATTAAAAGTAATTGCTATTACTAATTTTAGCAGTTTATACTTACAGAAAACAAGCATCTCTGGTCATTTGGCACCTAGAGCTAAACTTTCATTATTTTGTGTTTTTCAAACTGTTACTAGGTAAATTGTCTTTTGCTGTTATTTTTTGAGCTTGCTGGTGTAATTGGCATGCTGCCTCAATAACAATATCATTATAGCATAGTTCTGTGTGGTTTTTTCCATATTTTTGGGAGTTTATTTACTGTCTGAGGTAGATAGATGAACTTTCAGGAGAATCTGGATGAACATTACTCATACACAATAAAACTGCCTCCCCCATCATTTGCCACATTTTGAGAGTACCATTTTAAATGTTATTTGTTTTACATTAAAGATCTCACTGTAGCAATGAAAACTCAATCTAACTAGAGTTAATTCACATATTCAGAGTACATCACTATTCCATGTTCTCTTATTTGTCTCCACTGAAATTTAATACTATACCCCCAGGAGAAAGACAGGCACATTAATTTTGCACGGGTAAACTGTACCTATATTTTGCGAGTTCCAGTTAAAGGAATACAACTGCTCTCATTACATAACATACACGTTTAGTGAATGGGTATAATATGGTAATATGGAATTAATTTCCATTTGCTTTCAAAAAAAAATTTCTTATTTCACTTAATCTTAGAGTGCTAGGATTAGGACATCTGGAGCATGGCCACTGGGTGGACCACAAATAGTACTTCGGGAATTTCATAAACTAATTTGAAACTTCATTCATAAATCAATCTGTACCAGAAAATGACACAGAATGAGCTCATCCTCAAGGAACTTGGATGTCAACATTTTATTTATTCACTTAATTTATTAAGGATGCCAATCCAAGCTCATGCCAGCCCTAGCAAGTTTGCATCACTATCTTTGCCATCCATCACGTACAAACACCAGGATTAAATCTGTACCTTGAAGCTAGAAAATAGGGGAACATCTATAGTGCTGGCAAGAATGTTGGGGTATTTTAAATCTAGAATGATACAGAACTTCAGGGCCAATGCTCATGAACTTAAAAGGATGATCCATTTATGGCTTGCTCCACATGAGTGTGAGATGTGCAGAACCGTCTTTGTGTTCAGGGCATTGGGGAGGATCACCCTGTTAAAGGATGACTCGATCGACCGCAGTCTACAAAAGACACAGAGAAGCTCTGTGAGCAGTAAGTCATACAAAAACACCTCTCGTAGCGTAGAGAATGTACCCAAGATCCTGATTCCCAAGGATATGATGGATTTTTCTACCACTTTAAATATCACTTAAAGACTTTCCTCTTTCTAGAGGTTATGCTCTAGTTCTGTTAAATGCTAAATGCTTGATGCAGGAATATTGAACTGCAGGATCATGGCTTGAGCTGCATAGTTCAGACTACATGACCCCAGTGTTACCTCCTGACAAAAGGAGTCGTATCAGCTCTATGCATACTTCATGCTCCAACCAGTAAATTAGTTCTTTAGCCTTAAAATATCTGTGGCACAGACCACATATTAACAACTCTGTAAATAAAATCAGAAGTGGAGTTTTGTGCCAAATTTTCATGTCCAACTACACATGAGTAATTCCTGAAAGTCCAGTGGAATTGCTCCAGATTTATTTCAGAAAGAGCACTCCTCAGCCAATAGCCCTAAGCAAACAAGTTCATGATTGCGCCTTTTGACATTTCCATTGTTCTAGTTCTCACTGGAACACCCCAAATCCTCCTTCCCGCCTCCCAGGCATACACTGTGAAAAGCAAAAACAACAACCCATGAGGATGTCCCCAAATTTAATAGCTTGGCATCCAAATCATGATCTTTAATCTTCAGATTATGCTGACACCAGGGAGCCAGAGTGCTCTGGGAGCCAGGAGGAGGCACAGAGCCACAGACCCCAAGGGCACGTAGCCTCCAGCGGCCATCCCAAGGGAGGGCATGGTCCCAGCCCGCCCCGCAGGACTCGTGCAGCAGGCAACCAGCTCCTTCCGCAGCTCAGAACCGGAATGGGCATTAACAGCTTGAGCCCGGCTCCTGACAAGTCGTAGGAGCTGCTCCCTTCCTCTCCTTCAACGTCTAACAGTTGAAACCAGGATTTTTGACTACGCAAGCATTTAATACAAATCTCTCTACCATGCCACCTTCCACAACTAACTTTCACTGGAGCAATATTGTCCAGCAAGAGCACAGCAAGGAACATTTTTTCTCTTTCGTATTTAACTAACCCTTAGCCAACAAAGAATCGTGGAGACATGAACTCTGATCTGATAGTTCCTATCTGCCAGAGACGCACAGAGGTTTGCTGAAAAGGAAATGCTAAATAACTGGCTGTATTGAACCAGTCTTTGAAAGTAAAACCATAGCGTGAATGATCTGAACTGGTGGGGTGTATTTGTCTTCTATTATTTCCCTGGATTTTTCCCCACCCTGGCAAAAGCTCATCATTGGGAACATCTCCTTAATACCAACAAACCCGGCTTCTAGTCACGACTACTAAGATGGTCCTTGAAGTCTAGGAATAGAGTCTAACTATTTTTCTGCTGCTTCTAGTGGAGCTGATCTTGCAGGGCACACAACCTCCTGCCAATATTTTGCTGATCATTTTCACAATACAGAAGCAGTAATGAAGCATCATTTTAATCCAGGGCTGCAATCATTAGATAACTAATGTAATATTTAAGGCTAATACTCACAGCTCCCACAGGCTTGGCATAACAAAAAAAGATTTCATGCCTTTTTTTAATAGACATCGTTACTTCTCCACAGGGGTATCCGCTTTCTGCCTGACTCTCAGATGTACACTTTGGGGACAAATCAAACCAAAAATCAAATATATTTTGATTCATATCTCAGACTGCATTAATTTGCTTTATGGCCTTTCCCTTGCCAGTCTAAATTTCAGTTTTGTTCTCATTGTTTGTCATGAAACAGAGTCTTTAACTATGAGGCAACAGACAAAAGCAAGAGCAAATAAGGCAGGGACATTTATTACAATAAGAACTAATCTGATTACTACACACTTTCAGCTACTATTTAATACGAAGCAGTCTGAAAGGCAAGAGGCTCGCCTACCACTCAGAGCAGAACACACATTCTGCTGCCGAAAAGCACTGAATACAGAGTTGTCCCCTAAAACTTTACCACACATTTCCAGCTCCTTGGAAAAATTTCTTCAGGAGAGTGGCTTTGGTTGTTGGGTTTTGTTTTTTTTGGTTAAGAAACTACTTAAAGGCTTCTTTAGTGAAATGATTATGGTGCCCCCAAAAAGCATTAAAGAGGAACTGAGTTCAGACAGATACACAACTGGAAGATTTTCATCACTCTGGTTTGGAAAGCATTTCAATTATACCCAACCATTTATCTCAGTACGAGGGCTGGAAGGTATAAACTTTTTAATAATAAAAAGGTGTTCAAGTTATTTCAAAGGAAGAGTAAACCTTTAAAAAATTCCTCTGCATGATATAGGTCAGTTTATTAAATTCGGTGAGTGCATGAGGAGTATTAAACAGCACTGCCAATGCACCCCAACCACCCACCTCGGGACGCTTGAGGAGCAGGGGGACCGGACCACCCTGCCCTCCTGCGTGCCCTCCCTCCCAGCCTGACTAACAACCTCCCCCGTACTTGAGGCATGTTCTCACTCTGTTCAGAAGTTAAAATACCACAGGGCGATTGCAGTATTTTGTGGGATTTAAGTATGACGCCATCCACAATTTTTCAGAATTACACAAGCTCACATGTTTCCTGGGGAGGGGGAAAGTTTCCAGGACATCATCTATTTTCTGCTTAACAAGACGCCAAAATATATGTATCAAAAGTTCTTATGCTATTCATCAAGGATATTTTAAATACTTTGTATACTTTTAATGATGCTTGCAGTCCAGTCCAGGTCTCAATGGAAGTGGTGAAATTATTGGATTTATTGTATTGTTCACAGCTATTCTGCCTTACATCAACCTTTTTTTTTTTCCTTGTTTTCTTCCTTACTTTAGAAAGAGCCTAAGCTTTGCAGAAGACGGTAGGAACACAAACAATCTGGTAATGTGAAGTGGTTATTTACACAGAAGAGCAGTAGCTGCTCAAGAGTTCCAAAATCTAACAGCTTTGTGAAACGCTTTTTCCATTTTTTTTCCATAAATAGATAATTAAATCACATTTATTCTTGAAAACAAACTAAAAACCCCAGTTCTTGATACGCTGTGCGATTTTTGCGGGGAAGATACTGAGGATCAACAGCATATTTTATCGCTACAGTGGCTCCTTCCCTCACTTCCACCGGTCTCCTACCCCTTCTGACTGTCCCACTAGAACTTAAGGCATCACCTAACAATGTGGACTCCTCTCCCTCTCACAGGGAGAGAGTAGTTGCACATACAGGCTCAGTCTGTATGCATAGCTTTTGCTAGTGTTAAAGACTGGTATGCATACCGGTGTGTGAAGGGGCACGTGCACGCTCACTTGTGCAAACGTGTGTGTGGACTGTCAGTAAAGACGAGGAGTACGAAAATGTGTATTACCATTTTCATTAATATTTCTGACTTAAAATTCAACCAAGTAGACTTCTCTATATGGATCAATGCTACTGTTTTTATATACATTTTAATTCTTCAAGAAGCATACCTGTGAGATATAACCGGGAGGCACATGAATAGGGGGAATGGATCCATTGGGTGACATCATGGGAACCTCTGCTGGTCCTAACAGAAAGGAAGAAATAAGATATTAGTGTTTTCAGTTAATAAAATGGCACAATTGGTCAGAAAAGGCTAAAAATAGCTTTATTTTTGAAGCCTGCAATAACAAAATGAGCAGCTCCACTAATTTCTGGTGTATGGAAAATGCCTTGTGCCATCATTCTGAGAATAAGATCATTGTTCAATGACTTTACCATATATTCCGTTGAAATAATATTTTCATCATAAAACAGCTAAAACATAGACTTTATATTACCCACTGATCAACTTATACAGCATTAAGCAGTAACACAATATGTCCTTTAGCAGCCCACAATTCCTATATTGAAATCTGGTTAAGTTATTCTTGTCGAAGGCATGGCAGCAGAGAACAAAGCAGAAACTGTGCAGCCTGGAATTAGGCAGCTCCCAAGGAAAGCATCCAATTGTAGCAAAAAAAAAAAATCACATATGTGAAAAACTATCTATCTATTTAAGAATGTACAAAGACCAAATTCATTATCTCAGCTATTCAGACTAACCTTGGAATGTGGTTATACAAGCAAGAAGCTTATGGTTTCCACTCTGAAATCCAGCCCTGAACATGCAACTTCCATTTTGAGGCACTGAGTACAAGTACAACAAAGCAAGTGCCATAACCGTTCGACGTTTGCAAACAGAGCCTCACAGCTAAAAGAAAGTGTCTAGATAAAATGGAAATAGTTCACTCAATTGCTCATTTATTCAGCCATTAAAACCGGGAACATCACACAGAGCAGTCAATAAAATGAACCCCCCCCCAAACATCAGAGAGATGGTTGCAACGAGAGTTTTCTACTTTGAAAAACAAAAATTTGTTTCATTACTTCCTTGTTCCATATTAAAATGTTGACACTAACCTGTTAGTTAGCCCATTTGCCACGGGCTAAGAAAATAGTCATGGTCAAACTCTTGAGAAGAGCTCAGACAGAACTCTGCTCCTTGCTATCGTAAATTGAATTTTAGCTTTGACTAACAATACAAAAGATAACTTCATAACCTTCTCTGATGGAGAAGCCATCTAACATCTCCAAACCATATCACATTCTAGGCAAGGAAGCTAAACACTAAAACATACGAAGGACTTCAGGCACAGATGGGATGTAATGACCTTTAGGAGCGACTGCTCCTAAAGTGTAGACAAATCAAATTAAATCCCCCACAGCAAAGTGAGCCACAGTCTTCTATCCGATACCAGCAAAACCAGTCCGCATTATCAGAAAGTCATTCCCTATCCACCTACATTTTTATACTCTTCAGGCTGCTTATCACACAACAAGGAGGACTTCTCACCCTCTCAAAATGCAAGTTACACACAGGGATCCATCCGAGTTATTTATATCTCCTCTGATCTTGGTTCATTTTCTCTATCCAGTTATTTATAGTCTAATCAGCACATATGTTTTTTACTAGTCACATCTAGATTTGAAATATGGTAATTTATCATCAAGTATATTAAGCACATGGAAACTCCGAAGTTTAAATTAGAAAAAGTCATTTTAGGTGTGTGGTTCTGCTGCTCTTCGTACTTCCCTATACTTAACTATGTAGGGAACTTTACCTATATTACAGCCCCAGTAAGAAAAAAAAGAAGTTGTTATTACTTATTCAGCTCATACGTGTTCCCCCCCACCTTATTCTATAGCCCTTTCAACATTATTTGTCTCCCCAGATAGCCAACAATTTTAGTGTGAATGGAAAAAATTCCAGCATGAGCAGTACGTGATTATTGGGGGGGAGTTGCCACCTAAATGGCGCTATTTAAACCCACCAAAAAGAGGAAGTGACCATTGGTTCAGAAGGAACTTGGAGAAATATTTTTTAAGTAAATGTGTTTTCCCTATCAAAAAAAATCTCTGCAAGTTTCTTTTGAGGAATATGGGGTTTTATTTCTCTCCGAATCTACTTCAGTCTAGATACACTGCCAAGCTTCACTCCACAGTAAGTTGGACAGTATATCTATACGTAACGGCCAATAGTGGTAAACACACAATGACGCTTTTTTGGGAGATTCAATCCACACTGGATTATCAAGTGTCGTTCAGTTCTTCAGCATGGAACATGCCTGAGATAAGGTAAAATGAATAATTAACATTGTTACGCGACTTATTCCTCATCAGTGATTTCTCAAACCTGAAAAACTGCAAGAAAAAATGTCTTCATAAAATCAAAAATCCCGAGTTCACCATTTAAGTAGACAATAATTTAAGTGTTACCAGTAAACGTTGCTTAATAAAGTTTTAATGTTTAACCTGTTGCAGCCCCTCACCAAAATGCTATCTACTTATAGTTGCATGGGCCGTAGCCAGTCTCTCTCAAAAATAGGTACTCTGACTTAGAAATAAATTTAAAAATAGAACAGTTTTGGAGTTTCTACATACAGACCAGATAGTCTCTATACAACAAATGAGAAACACTTGGCTCGGCATGCCTCATATCTGTCCTTCTAAACCTTGTGCCAATTGCTCATATGGAGTAGCGATCTACTTGCAGGAAGAAATCAAACTCCCCCACCGATACCATTCACTGTAACACTTCCATTCCAATAAAAAAAAAAAATGATTGTGTTTTATCATCAAAACGTGCACCGTGCAAGATGATTCTTAACCTTGTGTATGACCCACAAACTGTTAAAGTCATTTGGATAACAGGTTTTAAACAAATCATTTGGATAACAGGTTTTAAAAGAATGACAGCCTAGTGATTTGCAGCTAGATTTTGTTTCCAGCACTTTGATTTCAAGGCTAGCCAAATGACTTTAGCATACGTTATTTCATCTCTCTCATCAACTGTATCAAAACAACTTCAAGCGGTAGTGAGTAAAATACAGACCCACCTCCACAACATGATGAGTCCCAGGAATTTAAAAAGACTATTCTTGCAGTGAAACCACTCCACAATTCACACTAAAACAAAACTCAGTCTTTTTTGGTTTGGTGGGGTTTTGGTTTTGGGGGGTTTTTTGAGTATTTTTGATTATGTAAATATTTTTGAACTGTTAAAAAGTAGACATTTAGAGAACGATGTTGCTTGTATCCACAGGCTGGATATAAGTCATGTGTCCTCTGGGGAATTAGAACTTTACAAGTTTTAATTGACGTTCATGGTTCAATACAAAATTTAATTCAAATCAGAAAAAGTCAGTCCATTCTAAGACGGACGTTGTACACCGAAATGAGCTCACTTTAATACTTTTCCACCCTGTTAACAAACCAAGGCCATCTCCTGAGTTCATAATGAAATGGAGCCAGAAGAGCTTTGGCCACCTCTGCTGACAAAGCAAGAGGCCAAATTCCATCCCAAGCTCCGGCACTGTAAATACAAAGCACCTCCATCAGCTTCTGGAGGACTGCCCCAAAACACTGGGGCTGGCTCCATCCAAAATGCAGGTGCAAGGAAATGATTCCCTGCCTCTGAAAGAAGAGGCAAAGGAGAGGAGCCACCAGGCTGAAGGCACCAAAGTCCATCAGCCAGGCAGGTGCCAGACCACACTTGTCCCTAGCTGCAAGAGCACAAACTTTTCATCTTTCTAACACGTGTTAGTAATTAAGGGACAGTAAAAGAAGCAACTCAGTCTCATATTGTGGCAGAGCTAATCAACAGCTTGACACCCCAGTAAGAGCCTGTCCTCCTCTTCCAAGCCACATGCTCCCTCTTTTGTGCTGCTCTGCCGCTCTTCTGACGGCGTGGAAGCTAATTATTGTAACCATTTTAGATGATCAAAAAGGTTTTGCAAATCTATCGCCTTTTTAAAAAACACCTGCATACGTAGTCTAAGAAAAATGACAACAATCATTCTATTCCTTCTTCTATCATGGCTTATTGTGTGAAGCTGCAGATCAAAGCAAGTCTCCCTCCTATCTCTGTTTCCCACTTCCCCTGCCAAGAGGATGCTTCTGTCACGGAGAGATTGTCAGTTCTTCTGGCCATTTCTATTCCTTCAGGACTCTTGCCACAATCTACTTGAGAAACTTCTGTTCCAAGGTTTTCCAGGCTAATTATAGCCTTGGTTGCAATCCATGACACTTCCAAAATTCTTGTATAAAACCAGTTTTGGAATAAGTATGCTTTTTCCCTTGTTCCTGAGTGACCTTTTATGCATGCATTAAAGATCACTTTAGTTTAATTAAGTTTTTTTCCTTAAATTATAGGAGCCAAAATCTGGCATTTCCATTCCTCCAATGCTTCTTTCCATTTCTTTCTTTCCACATAGCATTATAGGGCAAAGTAGTAACATTACTATACTATTTTTCTTCCTATAGGGTTTATAGAGCATTGCTTTTCTCTCTTTATTACTAAATTATGTCCACTGTACAGTATTTTTCACATCCAGCTTCAGTACATGGGCATACGTTTTACTCCATGATTCTACTGAGCTTTTTGCGTAGCTTATTACTAAGAGCAAACCCTACCAGGCTTCGCTATAAAGTTCCCATTCTGAGACCAGTTACTGAAAACTCTCTGAAGTTCAGGAATTTCTCAGCCCTGTTTCTAGCAAACACAGACCGACTTACCGTTTCACACCACAATACCTGCATTAGCAGAGAAACAATATGAAATTTAGTGATTTGGGCACGGACACTTTGACATTTAAGAATCCTGTACATTTTAACAACAAGCACCTACTGCACTAACAAAGTAGAAAATTAAATCCAGCCAGGTAAATGCATTATATTTTATAAAGCTTACCAGTTATAACTAATCCACGAAAAAATATTATGCCTCCCTCTGATTCACAATAAAACTGGCATCACATCTTTCACATAGGGCGCTTGTCAGGAAGTAAATCTATGGAGCAAGAGGTGTGACCAAACGAAAAGGAAAGATAATTAAAGGGCAAATTGGCCTGCTTTGCTAAAGCAAATGACCCAGGGCTTGCTGACCTTGGCCGGGACCCAAGGGTTTGCATTTTCACATGGATGAACAGCTGTTCCGAAACGATTTCCTCAATGAAATACGCACAAACAGGCTCGCTGTCGCTGTCAGGCACACGTGTCTTCTCCCTCCACTTGGTTATTCTCAAAGCAGCTTACGGACCAAGCAAGGTGATGACAAGGAAAGCAAAACCAAAAAAAATCCCGGCTTCTTCTATTCATCTTCCTTCCTTTGCGGCAGAGGTGCGGCGAGCATTTTGTCTCACCTTTCGGCCACAGCCTAAAACTGCTTGTTAGCACCAGCTAACACGAGTGCGTCGGACCGCTTTATAAAAACCTTTAAAGCGGGATGTAAAGAGCTTTCACATATAAATATCACCACAATTTTGAGGTGCAATCTCTCCTAGACAAGAGCTAACTCAGATGCTAACTTCAACTCTGCTCACGTACAGCAAAAGGCAGAGGAAAACTCAACTCCCGGGTGTCTACTTAAGTTACTAGGACACAGGGTCTTAAATTTGCTACTGATGAAGATCCGAACACTGTCCTTAGACGAGTATAAACTTGTAGATTGACGCAACTCCACATTAGAGAGAAAAGAAGGAGGAGCTTTTACAATATTAAGTGCTTGAGGGAGTAAAATGACAGCTTTAAAAAATACCTTTGGGGAGGTCTAAAATGTCAGAAAAATCCCACCTATGCTGCATTCAACCTGCCATAGGTGGGGTCACGAAAGCTGCAAAAATAACGTTATCAATACAGCTTATCAAGGCACAGGGTTAACGAAAGCATCCAGCACTTGGCCATCCCCACGCTCATGCCTGAAGAAAGCAACATATAGAGAGTTTTATACTGCTTATCCATACATATTTGTCATTTTTTTAAGACAACCTCATCTACATGTAAGGATGTGGATAAAAGGGTGCCTACCACGCGTCCATTCACATTGACTGGCACCTCAACTCTATTTTCTGTTCAGATCACAGTTGAATAGTATGAAGTAATTCCTTCACCGTGTAAGAATAGTACAAAAACCATCACCCAAACCCTCAAGTTTAATAGAAATGGCTCCATGGATTTCAAATGATCTTGGATCCGGCATCAAATGACTACTTAAATGCAAATGAAGCATCCAAAAAAGTATCAGCCTGAAGTCTCCTGCACCTGCATGGTTTAGCCATTGAACACAGTTACTCAAGCTGTACGTACAAACACGGGGTTTGAAAGTGAAGATCGAAGCACTTTTGATGTAGGTAAAATGCATTTCTTAAACTCCTTTGCAACTTTTATGACTGCTTTATGTCTTTTCAATATCCTTTCTAAATGCTGTGACTACATTAGAAATCACAAATTGTAAGTCCTTTACCCTCCGCCCCATCCCAGATTATCAAGTTAATTTGTCGTAAGCATTTAAAAAATAAAGTTATAAAAACACATTGGTCTCTCCCAGTTTCAGTGCATTGTCATTATTAACATGAAACTGCAAATCACGTACACTTGTTCGGTACTTGGATCTCAAAGCCACAGGCCCTACAATAATATCCAGTCTAGAGTCTGCGTTTGACCGATGTCTCCAACATGTGCGGGCAAACTCACTCAACCAAAGATCAAATCAAACTACTCAGAAAACTGTGCCAACCGCATCAAGCAGACAGCTCCTGGAGCATTTTCTGGCTTATTTACATGACAGCATCTTTGCTGTTTACACTAGAGACTCTTGAAATGGGTTTATTTTACCTGTGGTTGCTATTTGACCTGCTACACACAGCGGGAGGCTCGAGTACGTTCAATCTGTAGTTAAAACAGCACTCTACGCTTTAACGCACGAACCAAGAGATTCCTACTCAGCAGCATGCTCTTTTACAATGTGTCTCCCACATGTTGTATTCTGGTTTGGGGCATATTCTAGAAATTGTACAGTAACCCATAAAAACAGGAAATGAACTAAAATCTATCAGTTGCACCGAACGTGTCCTGTCCAAAGCTATCACAGTACTACAAGCTGTTACACAGAAGTACTACTGCATCTGAATTGAAGAGGAAGCTGGGTTAAACGTTCATTTTTATCCCCTACAGAACTATGAATTGATAGATTTTCAATCATCGCACACGTTTGACGTTTCAAACATGAAGCGCATTACATTTTAAGATACTTATCCTGAGAGCGTAAGGAATTGTCCCGCTCCTCACCTGCAAGACCTCACATGCCATCCTGCACCTTGGATTTTGGGGTCATCACACCTCACTAATTTAACGAGCGGAGGAGAGTCCAGCCGAGGTCGATAGGCTGCTTTGACAGCCTGGCACATCGTCCCCGTGTCCATCAACAGCTTCTCCTCCCGCCGCGGGGCTGGAAGGGGAGCAGCAAGTGCTTGGGGACAAGGACCTGGTCCGGCAGCCTAGGGACATCCCACGGCAGGGACGGAGCACCAGTAACCGTGATCTGCGGCAGTGACTGCTAAGCTGACACATTACGAGAAACTTTGACAATCTAAAGCTCACCAAAGTATTTAGAAACGGTTAGACAAGTATACTTGTTCAGCCACAGAGAACGGAGATGGGCGAGATGGATTCTTCAGGTCTTTTGCTGTTCTTCCACATTCCCAGGTGGGTTTTGTTTCTTTCTTAAACTAGGCCCATGTATTATTCTAGAGTTTCAATTTATGGGCAACATTTTGGAGTGGAACATTTTTTTGTTGTTGTTTTGAATAGAAATGGAGTATTTTGCTGCTCTAATCTGAACAAACAAGTTGGATTCTTTTGCTAAAATAAACCTTTTCTGATGGTTGGCTCCCCAGCCGCTACTGCAAAAACACTTGCAAGGAGTATGTTGCAATACTTCAAGCATTGAAAATAAGCATACTCCCAGGGCAATTCACCAGATGGGCTACAGATTGTAAATCATAGATGTCTAGACTAAAACACAAGAGACAAACATCTGTCTAAAATCAGTTGACTTGAATGGCAAATACCGTTAAATAAATTAGGACTACTTTGGAAACAAAGAGGACAACCAACTACGTTGAAAACATCTGAAATTAATCTATTAGCACACAAGCCACAACACAATAACCTGAAACTGGAGAGACATTCATTTTGTGATGAACATTAGCCCAAGATGACATCCTGACTTCTGAAGCAGGAGGACAAAAGCAGTTCTATGACCCAGCACCCCGTTACCCCACAAGGACTCACAAATCCATCCCCAGAACATCTGGCTGGAGCGGGGTTGTTATTCCCCTCGCTTCACAAGTGAAACTGTGGGACAAAGAAGTGAAATGCCTGATGCCGGGTCACACAGGAAGCTTGTGGGAACGTAACTGGACACAAACCCAGAACAGGGTTTAGGTCATAAGACAAGACTTAAGCCTGAATAAATCTTCAGGTCGTTAAGGACCGGTAGGTTATCACATAGAAAAATACTCTGTTTTGGAAAAAAAAAAAAAAAAAGTCCTGCATATCCACTCACTTTTTTTCCTTTGCATAAGCATTTGTTTTATGAGAGAAATATGCCAGAAAGCCCGTGGATGAACAGAGGGAAGGGCACTACCGAGAAAGGTGAGACGGAAGAGACGTTGCACAGAAAACGCCAGCCTGCCCTTGGCAGGAGGCTCCGAGAGAGACAAGGAGACCATAAAGCTGAATTCAGAAAGAAATGGGAGAAACTCATCAAGTTACTATTACCGACCCATACAAAGGATGGGAGATCTCTGTCAGCATCAGGCTCCGTTTTGGGATCGGAAAAATACTCATGTATCAAGTTTTGACACTGCTAAAGCTTTGAACAGCACCAGAAGGATCAGCATCCTCCTGCTGCCCCCACAGCTGCGGAACTGCGCTTCCCACCAGACCTACATAACCATGCGCTAACTTCTAGGGGAAGCCGATGTCATCAAGTGAGAATTATTTGGGGTTTGCACCAGTTATTAACAGCATTGTCACTTACATACAGTACAACATTAACTGTCTGATAAATAGAGGTTATTTATTTGTAGAAAGACAAACGTCAAGCCACAAGAACATCATAAGGATGGAAGTTCAGCTATGGGCATTATTTTGCCTTTGGAATTTTGAGACAGCTCTTCAACACATTCTAATGATGTCAGTGATTTTTGGGGAGTGCGTGTGCACGTGTTAGCTTTCTGGCACATTTATAACATGGCATTCCACTTGCAAGAAGTTTTGTTCTCTGCAACAAGTTTATACAAATGCTAAACAATCGGCTTTGAGCACAACTTCCATTAAAGGTAGTGATAATTATCCAACACCAGTTTCCTGCAGCAGCAAAAGAAAATGCTCCAATTATTCATAATATAATTATTGCATTCCCATGGCAACACCGAAAGGACTGTACAATCAGCAACAGCCCCAAAACCTAGCCAGCAATCAAGTTACACAGTACGGTCTCTCCTGGCTGCCCCAAACGAGGCAGTAATTAGGCGATGGCTATTCTTTACCTGTCCACCCCCAGCGAGAAACATCATTCAGCCAGCGACAACTACAGCAAACTTTCAATCCTACCGCCCACCTAGCACTGACACGGTGCCACCAGTCAGCGCGACAGGGGCTGACGAGTTTTCTTCCCGACACGTTTGGATCCCGGACTTTGGTGAATCATCTGAAATTCTCTATTTGAATGTGCTCATCAAAACCATAGCAATTAATATCCACCTGCCACAAACAAGCACTCTTTATCATGTGGGGGCGGGGAGGGAAGGCGAATCATCGGCACCGTTGGTACCCAGGTACGTGCTGGGCTGCTTTGTGAGGCAGAAACAGTCATTAAAATTTGTATTTGCTGTTTACCACCAAGAAACAACTAATAGAGCCGTGGTGGTAAATTGCCATCTCCATGGGGTAGAAGCACATTTATTTATATATCTGTAGCTATACTTTTTTGTATATATCTATAGCTATAGATCCATATACATATCTGTTACTGTATAGATATTACCATTTCTGTATTACTATATATTACTATATAGATATAGATCTATACTATATTACTATATAAATATAGATCATTAGATAGATATTTAAAAAGTCCACCTATAGAGAGATATATAGATGTATACTCAGCAAGTATTAAAAGCAAATTTCAAGATATTTAATATTTTCTATCTCTCTGTTGGGAGTTTTATTACAGTATTGCATTTACACTAGAATAACTTGGGAAGAAGCTGCAAGCTAAAATGTCAAGTGTGACAATCAGTGCAGCGCTCAGATGCCCTCGGCGAGCCCAGGGGTTTCCCAGCTGAGCTCTGCTCACACCAGAGGGAAAGCCATCTCCTCCTTCCTTCACAGCGGCTCGCTAATCCTGAAGCAGCTTATTAAGAACCAAAAAATAAAAAGCTGCATCTTAAGCAGAGAAGCCTCAACCAGAATATCGTTCTTCTGGGTCGGCAAGTGTGGCATACAAATAAAGTACTTTGCTGAAACAGGGAGCTGCCGGAGCACAGCTCTCCCCTCCCCAAGGAGAACCAGTTCTACCTGAGGCTCTCCTGACTGATGTTGCCCAGTTTCTTCTTCAGCATCTCCAGTGACCAAAGCTCCATGAAGTCCCCAGCTAGTGTCTTCCATTGCCTACCTGCCCTAGCATTGGAGATGTGTCCAACTTCAATTTCTTCCCTTTAAATTTTTTGCTTGTTCACTCTCCACCCATGGTAGTGGATGGAGGAACCTTCCATTATTTTCCTTTCAACAACCTTTTCTGAAAGCCCTCACCTGTCCCCCTTTGCTTTGCCAGATCTCCCTTGAGCCTGCCCTTCCATAGACCAAACAAACCCCACTTTGTAAGCTTTTTTCATAGGTCACGTCTACAGACCCTCAATTCTCTTTGCTGCTGCACTCTGAACCTCTTGCAGTCAAGCCAAGCCAAAAGGAAGGCGCTCAAATCCCATCGCAAAGCCCAGCAGAGCCACCTGAATCCCAGCAAGGCACAACAAGCTGCTTACATTGACTTTGGTTCCTCCTCACCTCTTCTGCTCCAGCAGACTCCTTCCGTAGCTCTCAACTACACAGTGGCTGTTCCAGAGAAGGCACTAACTTGCTTCTTCACAGCCTGCTTTGCTTTAAGAAACACTAAAGGTGAGGAGGAAGGTTGTGACTCACCAGGTTCTGTTTGAAGGGCCCTGTCATCCTCCCCTCATTTTCACTTCATTTCTCATATTTCTAAGCTGAGCCACTGCAAGGAGCACATTAGTTGAGTTGTGTTTTAAAACATGCCTCTAGGCTAATGACAGCATTACAGCCTTCAAAAAATAAACCAGAAATTCTAATGTTTATGTGGGGACAGAGGAAAAATCCTCATCACATAGCATGACGTAGCAGGGAGAATTAGACTCTTCCCTTTCTATATAAATTAACTGCTGATGAGAAACAAATATTGTATAATTAACTAAATTCTTTTAATTATAAAAATAACACTTCTAATGTAAAAGAAAAACCAAACAGGTCTAGGATAGTTTCTCCATAGCACGTCTAAAATATTCTAAATTTTCAAATGCAATAGAGGGAGCTTCTTGTTGGCTGCAATAAATTCATTTCACAGTTGCTATCCAAAACATTCATCGTGTAGTTTGATGGAGATTAAAAACCCCCTATCCTCTGGGGAGTAAGCATTCCAACTGGCCATCACTCTTCGGGTATTTTGTCACTGAGGAGTTTTTAGGGGAACAACACACAATTCCCAAACGTACGAGCAAAAAGTTATCCTTTCAGTGGCTCCCAGGTCTTTCGTGTGTCCATCCCAGCAAAGGAAGAAAAGCCCTGCCTTGCAGGAGAGCTGGCTGGCACAGCTCCCTCCGCTCAGGAGGCTTGATGGGTGCAGTTGCGTTGGAAGGATCCCATTGAGGGGGCCCTTCCTAGGCTAAGGAGGTTCCCAGAGGGATTACCCCGGCACAACAGAGCCCACCATGACAACTCCACCCGCAGGGTCTGGAATTTGCTGAAAGCCAATGGGGTGTGGGGAGAAGGGATTTAGCCACTTTGCGACTATTCAAGGAATGCTCTTGATTTCCTCTTAACAACCTTAGACTGAAAAACTACCTACTGAATTATTTTAATTTCTTGGTACCTCAACTCTATTGTTGGGATCTAACATCTCAGTTAGTAGAGTAAATGAAAAGTCCAGATTCAATTATTATAGCATCTCTCCTTACAAAGCAAGGAGAGGGAGGGGAAGTGGCAGCTAAGAATATATATATAGCGTGTTATTAAAAAAAAAAAAAATAGAATTTTACCTTTTGAAAATTGTGAGTGATAACTTTGGTCCCTGTGGCTGCAGGAGTGCATGTGCTAACAAGGACAAAGGCTGTGTGTGCCCAGACAGAAACAGGGAGCACAACAGCCTTGACTTAAACTGATGGATTAAAACACAAAACTCACCCACCTTGTTTCATGTAAATTTTAAGCATTAAAAAAAAATTAAAGAAAATCACTCTTCCTAGCACTTCTGCACCTAAACAATTATCAGACATTCATGTTCTAAGGTAGAGACCATCATTTCTGTTCAAAACCTCTCAAGTTTGAATGGTATTTCTATGCCTCAAAAATTTCATGCAGATACAACGGTGCAATTTGCATGTTGCACCCACAATAAAAGTGCTTCTCTGTCAAAAGGAGCAAGAAACCCACAGGCGCAGTCTTCCTTTTTTCTCCTCACTTCCACCCAAGCCATCCCAGGAAAGCTTCTCTAGCTTAGTGAAAGGATAAAAGGATGACAAGCTAAAACAAGTAACACTTATCTGTCAGATCTAGACGGTATATGCTGTCCGAACGCCCTGCCTTGGAGAGCCTGCAGCCGCCCAGGCTCCAGCTCAGCCCTGGGACCCCCGCACCACGGCCAGGCTGATGCTGCCTTTGGTAGAGCCCACAGCATGACATGTTCTTCCACCCGAACCACCCCCCGTCCCTCCAGCAGCTCCAAACCAAGCTGCTTATGAGGTCAAGCAGTGAGCGGCAGCTTTTTTTATTTCTAAACCATTTCAGTGATCTGCTCAAGCAGGCATCGCTGCCGACAACGCAGTGGTGACGAAGGGACAGGAATACCTGGAGTCAGTATTGCTGCACATCCAACAGTGTTTGTCCAACAGCGAGGAAAACAACTCAGTGGGTCATATGAGTTTGCGCATTAGCCCTTCCAGCACGCAATTAAAAAAAATAATGAAAACAATTTGTCCTGGTGACTCAGTATCTCCACCGCTTGAAGAAAGCCCTGCTCCTGTAACACTGCATCACTCTGGCTTCAGATCTATTCTCATGGGTCTCAGGCTCATGACTCAACCATTTTCCCTTGTATTTGTTCATGCAGTTACTCATCAAGAAATTACTGAAATTTGCATGCATCATAGGGTCTGGCTAAAGAGCAAATAATCTAGAGAAATTAGTATCACTTGAGAATATAAAAATTAACATTGTTCCTTTCCTTGGAAGTCTACAGAAATTACAACTCACCAACCTTTCTGGTTAAAGGCTGCGTTGTTTACCGCAAGCCTTTCTAATGTTAAGATTGCAACGATGTTCAGCAACTGTTTTGGAAATATGAGAAAAATAGCATCCTGGAGAAACACCCCTCATGCGCTAGCTACTTTATTTGCCAGGAGTGTTTAACAGGTTAACTTCATTATGTTAAACTCAGAGCAGTTTTACTCAACTTCTATCTCACTTCTAAGACCGCTGCTTTTATTTCACACCTAGAAATGGGTTTCTGTCCCAGAAAGATGATGCATTCAGAAAAAAAATATTTCATGCCACAGACATGTCTTCCTTCAGTAAGCTTCTTGCCTTTATTTGCAGCATCCCTGAAGACCTAATGCAGTGATTTTTTTTTTCAAAAAGCAAAGAATTCACGTTTTGACCATGAGCTCCTCACCTTCTTCCCTTCTGCTGAAAAACCAGGCAGCCACTGAAGCTGCTGTTGCATACTCTCCGTATCACACTACTGGACTCCGAATTTTATGTCCAGGTTACCCCAGCCATGGAAGGCAAGTTAGCCTTCGATTTATAGGCAACACCACCATCTGCCATTATTTTTAGCCAGAGAAACTGAACATGTGGCATTAAATATTTCACGTTGAACCCCATATACGAGTTAGTGGAACAGCCTAGCACAACAGAATTACAGTCACCTCATTTATTTGTAAGGAGAAAGCTTACCATCAAAAATTATATCTTGCATGTAACAGCATTAAAGAACCTCTAAACCCCATCATGCGTTATCATGTAAGCTGTAATACCCCCTTTTATAGGAAAGCACAACAAAGAAGAGAAACTATCTGATACTGCCACATCAACAGCAAAAGCAGCAGGAAAAGAAACACATTGTAGGGATGCTCAGCTCTCTAACCACTCAATCACTCTCCCTCCATACCTACGATTCAATAAGTCATATAACGATCCAGAGCCATGGTGAAAGAAAACAGCTTAAAGAACTCTCTGAAAAAATGTGGTTTGTCACTCTGCATTTTGCGTGCATCTTAATTACATTAAATCAATACAGTTTCCATTAGGGAAATTATCTTTTCTAAAGACTTTGCTGTGTCAGCATAAGAAAAATATTATTCCAATATTGTTTTAAGGATTTACCTCCTTTCCCTCTCCCATTTCTATGTGTTTGCGCACAGACATACGTGTACTTGCACAGACATACGTGTACTTGCACAGACATACGTGTACTTGCACAGACATACGCTGGCATACGTGAAATAAAATAAATAATTCTGAAAAATTAAGAACAGTGACATTTTAACCCATAAATTTGTGATCGTGAAAGATTTTAATCTATTCTGTGTGACAGTACGGTAGCCACACCCAAGCGAAGTTCTGAAGGATGTAAAATGCCCTACAGTAACGCATACAGAAAAACAACGTTTACAGTGATTGGATGCGCAGCGAAATGTTCACATTTCTAACATTCATCCAAAACAGAAGATACCACTATGCCGAATCAGTAAGCCACAACTTTCAAGCGAGTCGAAAGTTTTCCAGCCAAGGTTTACCTATCGAAAACACAAGTTTTCCAGAATCAAAATATTTCACAGGAAAACTCCGATGACACTGATGAAACTAGGCTGGCTTTCAAGTCCCACTCGCCACCCGCCGTGCCAGCTCTCCCCCTGGCTACCAGGAATCTAAAAGACCTGACAAACTAAAGACACTTTCCAGGATCCTCTTGCGCCTACTACAGCAAACGCGTGGCCAACCGATAGAACCAGTTGCCTTCCGGAGGTTACCCTGGGCTGCACCGCCCCGGGCTGCGAGTCCTCCGAAAAAACCGCATCGTGTTCCGCAATGCCAAACGGCGAAACCCACACCTTTGCACAACATGCCGTATTACCGTCTTTACAGCTGGCACTACTGCCGTGCCAGGCAGAAGGCGCAGCTGGAGTCCCCGCGGCTGGTTCTGTATTAGCTGGCGGTACAAGGTATACGGGGCTAATCCATTAACCTGCATGCTCCGCTTTCAAGCTTAGCCCATTTTTCCTACAAAGGCCAGGTCCAAACGAGATTTTGGTAGGATGTGACCATAACTAAACACTTCCTTATAGGTCACTCCGCTTTAAAATTGGGCTATCTGATTATCAAGACATACAGGATAAAAGATAAGGGTTCGTCTGGTAAAAATTGCTACTGCCATTTAACTCTTCTCGCTTTAAGATAAATATAAGTTTCTTAACATCATGCACTTAGGGATATTTTATACCCCAACATACTATCCTGAATCCATTAACCAGGGCCATTTACAGGTATTTCATAGAAGTGTGCACCGTATCAGGATATTTTATCATCATCTCATACTATAGTAAGCTATGCAAACCTCAGAGTGAATTAACTTCCACCTACAATTTATAATATACTCTGAAGATCTTATAAAGACTCAGACACAGTTAATTTTTTCTTTTAAGTTTTCTTGCTATAAATGATTGACTACAGTTTATGTCAATACTGTCTTGGGAATGAGCTGTCACTATAGAAACAGTGACAGCAGTGAAGTCCTTCCTCCTGCACACAAAAGTCTAAGAACAAACACGTCCTTGTTATTTCTTAGAGAGTGTGTGCACACGGTAAAGTCGTGAGCAGAACTCAGCAAGTTCAAGGTTTTTCACTGAGTTTGAAAACACGTTTTTATTTCCAGCAGCCTGCACTCTTCACATCAGCTCTTCCTTCCACGTAAAAAGCTCTCTAACTTTGGAATTGCAAAATTGCTTGGGAAGCATTTTGAAAACAAAAATAGATGATTAGTGCAGTTAAAGGAATTATAATCTGTGTTTAAGTGAGATATAAATATAGTTAGGGAATGGGAGAATGGTTTTTGGGGGAGGGAAGGGAACAGGGGGGAAATTTTATTGTGCTGCAAAGAGCCTCAAGTTACTACTTATTATTATTTTCAGATTGATTCACCAAAATCATATCAAGTTATCTGTACTATACAACTGAATATCAGAAGCATAGAGTTAAGCTGGTATAACATCCTCTAACATCACATGAACTCATACAGGTAATGGAGCAGTTCATGCAAATGCCGCTGTAGAATCAGGCATTACTATGGTAATTTTCCAATACAGAAGCATGTTTACAAATTACAACTGAAGGCTTAGAATATGAAAAGAATTATTTTACAGGCACTATTTCAGTCTCTTAGAAAAGAGTTATGATGAACTTGTTAGCGACAGCAAAAAATTTTTCAAAATAAATTGAATGGTAAGTTAAAAATGTACATTTACCATTTTTTTCAAGAAGTAATACAGCAACATTTTATTGCAAAAAAAAGTTTAAATCTAAAAATATAGCAACAAATGGTAAAAATCCTGTCCCTTCTTTTTAACTTCCTTCCCTTTCTGAACCCCTGCATTAAGGCAATGCTCTCATACAGTCACTAAAGGTTTTTTGACATTGCAGAAGGCTGAAAGGAATATTTTTCTCTCTCTCTCGCATTCAGAAAGCCTGAGCACAAGAGGAGCTATTCAAGCCGTGATGGAGTGCCTCACAGAGACTGCAATATGTTCCCAGTTGGCAAGCAGAGATCTGTTTGGACAGTGAGCCCAGCCATCCCCTCCGCAAACACCAGCATTCCTGCGACTCCGCGGCAAGGAGCGCCACGGGCCCTTGTCGAGGGCTCTCGCAGCCCATCAGGTTAGGGCTCCAGAACAAACACCTCTTTGTGCCGCGCTTACAATTCAATAGGCTTTAAAAAAAAAAAAAAAAAGAGAGAGAAAAGCTGTCTCCCTCCACTCAGCATTAGGTTTGGATCCAAAAAAATATTCAAAAGCTGAAAAACAGAGAGGAAATACCATGGAATTATATTTAAGTGTATCTTTAGTAGCTTAAACTTTTGGACAATATTACAAATCTGTCTTTGGATACTTATTTGGTTCCTAATGCCGTGGCTTTTTGAATGTTTCTAAAGCAACAAATAGAAATCACTGAGCGACAAACAGGCTGGGAAGTGCTAGTGTTACTGCAAGCTAGCAGTGGATATTAAAAACTCAAATCTCCCCCTCAGCCAAAGAAACAGCAAGCTGCAGCTCTTCCACAGGATCGCGAGCCCTTGGTGGGAGCTTCTGCCTCTCCTGAGCACATCTGCTTTGCAATCGAGCACTGAGATATTTATACGCACTCGTCAGCCTCCCGTCAGCTGGGGGTGAGGAGGTCCCGTTCTGGCAGGGGGGAAGGCACGAGGACTGCGTCTTCGCGTCTGCGCTCCCTTCCCTCCACCTCGCTGCATCCCTGCAGGAACGAACCGAGGCTTCATCCCGATCCGTGGTTATAACATCAGCTGCAGAGAGCTGAGAAGTCTCTCTAATACAAAGAGACTCTGACATACAGCACCAGGCCTCCACGCAATCAATGGAAGTAATGAGCTTTCTCTGCCCACTGTGTGTGTGCTCCATCTTAACTATTGCTATTTTGCACTTGTGGAATTCATTAACACAACCCTAACAGAGAGACCTGCAACTTCTACACACTTAATCAAACATCCTACTTCAAATAGACTCGTAGAGTGGCAGATTCAGTAAGAGAAAAAAAACCAAAACTACAAAATTACATGAGAAAAGCACTATTTGAACATACTAGGCTATGCTACAAAGTCAAATGGACATAGTCCTTGCCTCACCTTCCTCCCACCTCCTGTTCCGAGTCTGATGCTCATCCCCAGTGCATTTAGTAGCTGGGCTGGAGGTGGGTTTTTGCGTTTTGAGGTTTGTCTGTTGCTGGGATTTGAGGAGGGGAAAAGTGCAGAGATTAAAGCCAGGAGAGGTTTTCTACTGTGATATACCCCAGACCAAGAATAACCGCCGGGCTCGACACAACTACGTTTGGTCCTATGGCCAGTGTCACATGGTATCAGTTTAATCGATCAAAATTATCCTTTGAAAGCTCTGAATTCATGAATCTCTAGCTTTCCTCTTCCATTCTACCTGGGCAGCATTAAATCAGACCTCTGCTTCTGCTTCCAGGTCATAGCCCACTGTTGGCTTCCATCAACCACGAACAGCGGTCCACTCATCTTTCCCAGCCTTCAGCTGGAGTACACTCGGCACACACAGTCTTTGGAAAACTGAGCTGTCGGAAGGACAAATGCCTCAAGCTCAGAAATGGTTAATGCTTCCCCCACTGCCACCTTGCCTGGGTTGAGTGATACACAAGCCTCTTGGCAAGCGTGATGGACATACACTGGGAGAAAGGACGGAGGCAGTGTTCCACGAGGGAGGAGGAGGAGGAGAGGTTGGGGAGGGGAAACAAAGACCCAGCAGAAGCAGGGAGGACTCAAAGGCACGCATACACAGTTTGGGTCACCTTCTACCAAACTCCTTGACACATTCATTCAATGAGGAGGGGTAAATTCCTTCTCAGAAGCTTCAAGAGGCATCATGCAGAGTAAGGAGGAGCAGGAGGAAAAGAGTAAGTGGGAACCCTGAAACTCATGGGATTTTTTCCATTTGCCTCCCACTTTCCAAGGTTGCTCGCTGGCAGTGCTGCATCTCTCAGGTACAGCCCTCCACTCCTCAGCAGAGCTTCATCAGCGTTAGGAGAGCTTGTACGTATGGAAAAAGTCTATATTTACACTGCAATAATACACCACTCACTGTAAGCCTAAAAACGAAGCCCAACCAAAGGGCTCTCTCTAAATGAGGGGGATGGGGGTCTCTTTAAACATAAAGTGTAACAAAATTATACCACGGAAACTCTGGGACATTATTCAAACCATCCACATGAATAAAACATCTCCCTTTTGCCAAGTTTTGTTCAAGCTGACTTCAGCTTTCTGCTTAAACAAACCTCAGGCAATACTGACATCATTTGTAGCAGAGGCAGCATTTTATTTAAGCTTGAAATCTGAGGGTGTTGGGTAGATTACCAAATAAAGAGTTGATTTTTCATCTAAAGAATCTCAAATGACCTGACTTCAAAGACTGGATTTAGACTTACTAAGCCAACGGAAAACAAACATCTTTAATCTCCATACTGACATTAAACTCAGACAGAAAATAACACTGGGAAAAGCCCTTTATCATCAGACTACTACATAGAAATAGGGAAAAGGTGGGGAAAAAAATCCGAATTATTCTACATGAATAGCCTGCCTCACAGGCAAGGTTACCTAGTTCCTCTCTTCCTGCTATCTTTTTCCATCCCATTTTACTCACCTCTTCTTCACATGTTCAGTTATGCTAGGCATTGAGCCTAGATTAACACAGCTGAACACCAAACACTAAGAATTTACTCTAAGGCAAAAGCAGACATTTAGATGCATATGCAAACACCCAAATTACTTGCCTTCTGCACCTAGGCACTACTGCAGTTTACAACTAAGAAAGAAGCCTTGCACATGAAAGAAGAGAAGTCTGGCAGCACCAAGTGATCATTTTTGGCCCTGGAGATGTCAATTTATCAGACCTGAAGCCTTATTTCTGGTATAGGATTCAACATTGCCTGTTCCTCATCTTTGAAAATACACCATGAGACGAGAAAGCACGTGCCTGGCTAAAACGGACGTGCTAAGACCGATTATCTTCTTCCCCATCTCCAAAACAACAGCTTTCAAAAACCGTCCAGAAACTCAAAATATATAATACCGCCCAGAAGAAGAGAGAGGGTAGAGGAGGAAACCATGTCCTTTACCATAGGAATACTGCCACCAAACGACGTGTGGTCCAGGCATACATTGGTGACCATCTGCCACCGAGATGAAACAGGCTCTGGGTTTAAAGGCAGGAGCTGTTTAACAATGAACAACAGGAAAACAACATTCAAAGCAGGAAAGATACCATAAATTGTTTGAAATTACTAAATGAAATGTATTTGGGGGAATTCCAAACACAGAACCCAAGACAGCATATACATCCTTTATTCAGGCACTAGAAGGTAAGCGATCTAAAGAAAGCTGTTGCAAGCTCCACAACTCAGACTTAAAAAAACCACACCCACAAGTAATAACACGCCATCACATTTCTTTTTTAAACAAAATCATTGCCCTTCTTTTGAAAAGGAATATCAAGTTTCCTGCCGAATAAATTGAGGGAGCCTCATTATTTTTAGCATGCTAAGTGAACCTGTCAATCTGCTTACATAAATACATACAATTAGTCTGATCCAGCAAGATGCTTAACACATGTAATTCTCAGACTTTAGAAACCTGAGCGACTCACAAGGGCGCACATAGTATCTCACAAGTATGGAGTTACACATACTGCGTGTAGCTTAAAAATACAAAGTGCCAGAAATATAGCATTAAATCGGGAAGTTCAAGTGCTCCCTTTGCACACAGGCACTGAAGCATTCATCCAAGTTCGGTTTTACCATTCCAGTGCTGTCGAGCTGCATACACGAAGTCAAGCACACTTTACACATGCTGATGTGCAAAACTAGATCGCCGCCAAAGAGCAGAGCAGAAGGCCATGCTTTTTACGTGCAATTTTCTACCAGTAACCTAGACCTCAAAGCAAAGCGACGCCAACAAGCCAAGTTTTATACATACAGTGAAACGTACTCCTCTGCAGAAGACGTGAGCTAGCCCTGAGGAGTCAAGCAGCACACGGGGCTGCACTCCACCCCTAGGTCTACATCTTTGAGATGTGAACCATAAATCAGCTCAGTTTGATTAAAAGAACAGGACACATTCTCTTGAAAAGCACCTGATGTTTGGTGAAGCTTTGGAAACTTTCTTCCAATTCACCTTCCAGTTGTAATTGCAAAGAGTACCAGTCTCTGCAGGGCAGAAGAACGCAGAGAAGCCGTCACTTACCAAATGCCACTTGCTCATCAAAGCAACTCAGCAACGCACCGGGAAGGTGCCTCGGCAGCACGCAGCAAGAGCTTCTGCTAGGTCATTGCACCTTAACTTACTCCGCGGGCTTGTGGACAGTTCTAGGTAGCTGTCTGAATTTGACTTGCCAAATGAAGAGTTTGAGACCACAAAACGCACAATGCTGCTAGGTGGAAAGCACTTTAAAATATTATTGAACGGAATTTTTGAATATTTACGGACAGAAGTAGATCAGCTATAACTGGAATGGAAAACCACCCACACCCAACCCCTTCCTTCAAAACATCAAGCTGGGAATTTGTGATGTATACCTTCAGGAAGGTCTTCAAGGAAATACAGCCCAGGGTTTAACTACAAGCTGTGTCTTTGTCCAGATGTATAAATTAGCTTCTGTAACTAAAGGAAAATCCATTACTACAGAGTATACTGAGGATACAGAGTAGACGGAGACAGACTCTTTCCAGAGGTGCACGGCAATACAATGGGAGGCAACAAGACACAAAATGGAACATGGGAAACTGCAATCAGATAGGAAAAAAAATTCCTTTTTTTTTTTTCTTTCTATTAAAATACACCATGAGGGTGATCAAATGCTAGAACAGATTGCCCAAAGAGGTTGTGGAATGTCCATCCTTGGAGGTGTTCAAGACTCAGCTGGAGACGTCCCTGAGCAACTTGCTATATTTGACCGGCTTTATGCAGGGGGTTGAACTAGATAGCCTTTGGAGATCCATCTAAACTAATCTAAATTATTCCATCATTTAACTCTGCAGTAAAAATCATTTAGTTTTAACGCTGAACATAAGCCTTGGAAGTACTATCTATGCAGGCTTCTTAAAAATACAAAAGTTAAAAACAAAGACATCCAAACAGTATGAAATGCATCACAAGAATCAAGAAAGTTTACATAATACAGGGTTTCTACTCACGTCTGTTAAGTGAGTTATGGTCTGTTAATTACTCCACTTCATGGCAGCCCTTTTCTTATGAATCCACCAAGCATGACAAGAATGCTAAGAATATCAGGTAGAAAACACCTGGAAACTTCTTCTGCCGCAATTTGTTTCAACACTTATCAATACTGTGTGAATTATTTACACAAAAAAGATAGAAATGCATAAGAGTACCAAGCAAGTCTTATAAGACTTTTTGACACATTTCATTTTTGGAAGCTTAATCCTGCTACCTATTAGTTTTCCACCGACATAGGCAACACCAAGGGTAAAGCAGCTTTTTCCTCTTGAAAGCGTTGCTTTTAAATATTTGATGTCATTAACGAGAGCTCCTGAACCTGGCACATCACTGTTGATATGATCAAACAGCGCACAATTACTTAATGAAGTCCATTGGATAAAAATTACCTGGTCTGCGTTCATCTTTGAACAGTGAAATTGGTTTTGCTTTATTAAATTTTAAGACTGCCATTAAGAAAGCCTATTAAGAAAGATCTTCCTAAGCTCTCAATGGTATAGCTGGATACTTTGTACCACTGCTACTCATGATCAGCATTAAAATCATTATAATCAGATAATTTCAGGGCTTTAGGGAACCGTGCTCTACCATCTGGAGACTGACCATGCTGGAGTAAATCAGGCGCAACTCCATAGATGTTGAAGGAATTAGTCTTATAAAATTATTGAAATTAATATGACAGGCCATATTTTGCTATGTACTAATTTGAAAATACACCAGATGTCTTTATTTTCAATAACGAAAAAGGACCAAATGATGAAAAAGCTCTTAACAAACAACAGATGATAACCAGAATCAGTTTGCAGGCAGCAGCGCTAGAGCAGAAGAGGGATGCGCTGCCCGCACGGGCCAAAAGCCTCTCCCAAGGAGCCCTGCCCCTTCGGGCAGGCGCGGCGGCTCCCTCCGTCCCCTTCTGCCCGAGCGTGGCTGCTGACACCCACGCTCCAGGCAGCGGGGAGAGAAACCAGCCTGCAAGACTGGGGAGGAGTGGGCCTTTGCTAAGATTTACTAGCGAACCGTTAAGGGGTTTATTAATTCGTTTCTGCAACCCCTAAAAGAAGGGGATTTTCTCTGTCAGCTTCACACAAATATTTCTCCTTCCTCAGAAAGACTTTGCTGTTTAAGGAGGCCCTCAACAACTGCATCAACCCAAAGGTCTGGCAATCTGTACCACAAGAAAAATGAGATTTCACGAGATGGACTAGAGAGCGGACTAAGAAGATCCAGAGGGTTTAAGAGTATGGCATTACTAAGTATCTGTAAAACCAACCACCCTGAGATGGGTCCAAATAACATTTCTTCACTTACTCCTGTATATAAAGATGTATTTTTCTATACCCAAGTCTTCTAATGCTTGGGACTATTTCCAACACAAGCAATGTAAGTTCATCCCAATGGAATAATGCGTTAATTACCCTCAAGTTATTTTTCTCAAAATTCACTTCCATGATAACACTGTGAGGTCTGTAACTCTAGAAGAGGAGGTGCTCTTGGTGATTCCAGGCTTAAAAAAAAAAAAACCAAACCAAACTCCAGACTTCGAAAGTGTGCTGAGGGGGTTGAGGCATCTTCTACTCAAAGGAAAACGTTACAGTCCCAGCGGTATAAGGTACCGCATGCACACACAGGTTAAGCCAGAAGAAGAGGCATGCGTGTGCTTCATTCGAGTATTATGAATGTTAAATAGGTCAGTGGTTACTCAATAAACAAGGCATTCAGACTCCCAGCCACACCGACAAACCAGCCCCCTTCTCAAGTGTCAGGATACAAGCACAGCTCAGAGACAAATTTGGAAATCAGTCTTTGATCAGCAATTTCTCTCCGAGTTCAAGACTATCCTCTTTGGTGTCTGTGGCTAGCATGAGATGATAGGGGTTTTTGTGTTAAGCAAAAGCTCCGTCAGTGTGCTGTTCTAAAGGTAACGCTATTTCTTTTAATGATGCATCATAAAAACGTATGAAGTTACCAACAATTGTCTATACTGGGTTAGCACTATCCAGTGCTATCCCCGTGCCCCCCTATTCCACCTAGGAGAGCCGCGTAAATGATAGATACTTAGCTTGGCGAGAATATTTAATGCATGTGAAAAATATTCAGGTTCTTATAAAACACTTCTGTTAGTTTCCGTGTTTTTACCGAGAAATGCGGAGAATGATTTGCGAGCATCTTGCACAGGCAGCAGCAGGCACGTTTCCAAAGCAAACTGGCAAAGCATGATACAAGATGACAGGCAAATCACAGGAGCTGTGGAAGCCGTTAGACGCCGCAGTCATCCCTATGATAAAGCTGCCTGCAAGGGGCAAAAAGAAGGGCTGAAAATCTGGCAGGTATGGTTTTACAGCAGGGTTGCAGCTTGCCTCCATCCTGCCACCGGCCCCTGGGCAGGGCTTTTTCAGTTAAAAAAAAAAAAGCTACCCACAAAAATTGTTAGAAGTGATTACACTTTGCAAACATGGAAACAAACAACTTGATTTTCAGTGCTCTCCTCCTAAGCAGTACTGAGCCTACACGGGGCACCAAAGAATACATAAACCGTATTTTCATACAGGAAAATTATTTAAAGCTAGTTTACTCTCCTAAATTCCATTTCTATTAAATCACTGTTACTTTGTAAAAATGAAAATAAGTAGGCAAGCACTTTTTCAAGGCACTACCATTTAACTTTTACACATACACACACTGGAGAGAAAATTATCCACACATTTTTAAAAATAACTAAAGGCTTTTCCTCCGGTATTTAAAAATTAATCTTGGTTATTAATTGTTGCGTTTTGAATGAGCAAAGCTTTTAGTTGTGTCAAAGCCATTAACGGTGACAGCTGCACATTAAATAAATTAGGCATTCAGCAGCCTCATCCCAATGCCCTCCTGTAACTCTGCAGAACGTTTACCAACCACCTTGGCTCTTCCGTAAATAAAAGGGTATTTCTGCATTTATTTTAAAAGCCAGCTAATTTCAGATTTCAGCAGAGATCTTATGCAAATAGTTATGACAGTTATGTAAATATCCAGGGGATCTTTGCTGTAATAGAAAATCACGGCAGGAGTACGCAGTTCCTAGGAACCGTCCCCACTCCATGTTTAGAATTCCTCGGATGCTTGAGCACCATCATTTTGGCATCAGGGCAACAGTAACTAAAGCCCCAATTAGGGTTGTCTAAAACCTCCTCCAAGAATAACGGTATGTGGCCTTTTTGTAGGTAAAACGTTATGAAATCAGAATGGTCTGAAAGGCTTTGAAATCGAGATTCCATTTCACAGCAAAACAACAGAGAACATTAAGTGGAAAGGTCTCCTCCATTAATAAAAGCTTGAATGTGCATTCTCACATTTGCTATTTATTAATTGTGGGGAAAGACTGCCTGTATCTTGTTTTCCACGGCAACCAGTGACCCACCTGGAAACAGAAAGGAGCAGCAATTTCTCTGCCATTCACTTTCATGCTATGGCAGAGCATTAACCCCAACCAGCCACCGGCTGCACCTATTTCACCTATTTTCCTGAATAAAGTTGGCTCAGTCCTTACAGAACTGCTCCCAAGCAGGAGGAAGGTGGGATCAGCACCACCTTCTACAAGTTATTCGATCGTACCCTCGGGAAGTGAAACACTTGAGGTCAAATCCATGCCAGGAGGGCCCAAGAGCTCCCATCAGCTCAGACCCATGTTACACAAACAAGCCCCCTCCCCTTGAGATTAGTCCCAAATATCACGTGCCAGTGAACACTAGGTAAAACACTCTAAATCAGATTTAAAAAGGTCTGCGAGACACAGAGAAAGTTACAATAGAGAAATCAAGGGAGGAGGGCTGCTCTGGGCACAAGTGAAGCTCTCATGCAGCTACAACATTTTGATAGTCTCGTGGAGAACCAGAAACTGCTGATTTTCATCCCTTCTCTCTTCGATTCCGGGTGGAGATTTTAATTTTGGCCTTCTCCAGCACAGGTCAGCTGCCCAAAGATCACTCCGTGGACCTACAAATAATCAGCACAGTCTGTTGCATCCCCAGCCGAAGGAGTCAATGGGATGTGATATCTAACTGGAGAGCGATGGAAAAAGCCACGCTGGTCCCAGTTTGCATTTAGTATGCACTGTTTGCAAGTGAGGTTTACTGAAGGGGGAAAAAAATAAATAAATCCATAAACATATACAAACTGTTCTAAGGCATAATGCATCGTATTTTACACTTTACTACTTACAAGAAGCGGTGCTTAATGGAAGAGAAAAATCTAAACTCTTAAGAGTTCAAGAGGTGTTCGAGCTCCCTTTTGTATAAATTAGCGCGGCGTAGTATTTTCATGACATTCTAAACACATGCTGTGCATACATACATACACACTCAATATGTATTGTAATTATACACGTATTTCATCCTATGTGCAGAGTGAGAAAGTTAAAAGCACTGTCCCAAAATCAAAAACGCGATGAGATAAAGGAAAGCTATAGAAATGATGCTACATGCAGAATTACAAAGACAACATGGAAAAGCATTGAGTTTGTGATTTCAGAAAGTGTTTCTGGGTTCCGCACTGTTGCAGCAGCAGCTAAAGTTATACTTTAACCTGACTTCTCTTGCAGTATCTAATAATCAGCTTGAATTTCAGGTAACGTGAACCAGCCTGCTAAGATCCCTTCGCAATATGTCATTCAAGATAATACACGCATTGACACAGGTGCAGTTAAGGCACATTTTTTTGTTTGACTCACAAAAGGTGCACTGCAAGACCGATTTCAAGCAGCCTGCAACATCTCCTACACCAGCACTGCACAGACACGCAAATCGGTACGTAATCATGCAGAGGGGATGTGCATACTATTTTTGGAGTCACCCTAAGTAGACATAAAAAAGTTTCTAAGAATTTTATAATCCCCAGCGATCACACAGATGAAGGGCAGATATCCTTAATTCTCACTCCTCACCCAAAGAGATTGGAAAGCAAGAACACAATTCTATACAGTGCTGTCACAAAACTCAAAGAACAGCCTACAGCTGAAAGCAGATTCAAAGATGAAAAATTAACAGGGTTAATACACAAAGGAAGTGGAGAAGAAGCCATTAAAACTTTTATGACTCTTAAATTTTTTTTTTAATTATTTAAGACTGAATATTGCTACTGATTATTCATCAAAGAGCTTGCACATGGATCTAGCAACTTCTCATTCAAATAAACAGATTACCGAAGATAGAAGGGTTTAATATACAAAAAATGTTTGTAAATCTTTTACTTCCACAAATAAAGGATACCAAGAAAACTTGCGCTTCCCTCTTCATCAGGAGGGTGAATCCCCGCAGGCATCAAAACCACTTGGCACAAGTCTAAGCCAACAAGTGATGGTTTTTAAATACAGTGATTGGGGTTTATGACATTGAAATATTCATTAGCATAATATAGAATATGCTAATATATGCACACGTATGCAGACTGTATACATAAAATCATATCATAGCAAGATACCTTTCTCTTGCCTAAGACATTATGAAGCATCTTAACACAGTATCCATTTCTTGCACAATTAACTGTTACAGGGAAAGGGAGCTCCCACCCCAAGATCTCTTGCAAGCCTGTTACACTGACTGGTTTGGTATAGTAAAAAGAGATCACAGAAACATTAAGGTTGGAAAAGACCTGTAAGATCATCAAGTCCAACCATCAACCCAACACCATCATGCCCACTAAACCACGTCTCGCAGTGCCACGTCCACACGTTCATCGAACACCTATTTATATTTTGTATGTTGTCTCCTGGACATATGTAACTGACCTTGTGGCACATTTATCCACCCCCACATACTGCACACAAAACACTACGAACGTTGCTATATTCCTCCTGTTCTGCTTTCCGGCACAAAACACAAGAAATCTTGAACCAAGAAGAGGATAAACTGAGGAGCCTTGCCAACAAGTTCATCTTCTGCTCTATTGGTCTAACGGTTTAGGTGGGTCTCTAACAAAGTATTTGATGTCAAACAGCTATGAAATCTTTGATTTTTTTTTTTTTTTTAAGGTTATAACAAACTGCTGAAGGAAAAGAAAAATCAAAGGTGTAAATAAAACCACAAACATTACGTGAATGTCTGGTATTCTGAAGATGGACTTAACAGAACGCATTTTTCCTTCAATGTAAACCACGATCCTTCATTTTTAATACTCGCATGAATCTATAAGCATGCATTTGAAGCTTCCACTTCGTATTTTGATCCGATCACGCATCAGAGATACAGATCACGATCCACCATCAGGTTATAGTCTCAAGAAGACGTGAAGGAGTTGAAGAAACCAACTTCACTGAACTTTTTGAAAGAAGAAAATAGTTTAAGAGATGTATTTAAGGAATCCCACATTCTTAACACAAGGAAACACCAGACAAGTAATAAAATAAAAGGAGTTAAATGCGGCAGTCTAACTTCCTTATTTTTCAATATTATTTTGTCATTAGACAATCTCATTACCAGCTAATGCTCCAAGTCAAGCAACTGCTATTGTTTAAATTCTTATATTATACTTTAAAAGGAAATGCACGTAAAAAGTTTGGCAGAATAATAAAGTAAAATCCAAATTTTTTGGTTCCTATCTGTATATATTAAAAACACAAACTTTTTTTTAGTGTTTGTTCTAAAAACATTATTCTAGAACAGTTAAAATGTCAAAGCTAAATAATCTTATTAGCAAGGCTGAAACAAAACATAGGCAGCAGACAAAACCCTAACAAATTTTGAAAAAGCATAAAAGCATAGCTGTTGCTTGGATAAAGAAAAATATTAAATATTCGAGCTCCCAAGGACTCTCATGGATAATAAGTTAACAGTAAGACAACCGTAGCTGTGCATTTGTTTGCATCAGCGAGACGTCGGAAGAACGCTAGAGCACCACAGACATGCTGCCTTCCAGTTGCACGCACTCTCCCATTAAAGATTTTTTTTGAGTACATTCAAAACGTTGACGACACTGTCAAGGAGGGGAACTCTAACAGCAACGTGTTAATCCAAGCACCTCAGTGAATGCAGGACATTGCCTGCGGTATGTATTTCCCCTGACAGCTGGCCCAGCTTACTCATATTCCTTCTTGAAAACAGAGGTCTCTAAACCAAAACATGAAAGACCCCCTGCAGACATTCCCTATTTTCTTCCGCTAACTTTAAAACGAATGGTTTGTTTGATATTGTCCTGTTTTGTAACAGCATACTTTTGTCTCCCCAGTCGTGTTTATGAAGCCTAGGTTCAGTTAACAAGTTTGAAGGACACATTTTTACTGCATTACTGAAGGAATGCAGCAAGTTATCCCGGCAACCTGAACACTAAAAAATAATTTAAATAATAAAACCTGCAAGCAGGAATAACCAGAAAAATATTTTCACATATTTTTGCGTCTAAGGATCACGTCAGGTTTTTTTATTAACAAACATTTGCATTATTAGAACTTTATTAACATCTGCTGAAAAAGTTCCAGGTGAGGCAAAAATGACCGTGCTGAAAGACGGTTTCTTTCACCCTCCCTTCTGACAAGGCTCTCAGCATTCCTGTGCCAACTGCGTGTCTGACTAACGATAGCTATCTTGGCTGCTGCGATGAAAGCAGGCATCGCATTTGATCTGCCGAGAGCTCTGCCTGGGTATTGTCCTATTGATCCCATCGGAGTCACTGAAGCAGTTACCCGCGGCGTTCCCCAGCATCCCACCAGCACTTTCCCATGCATCGTGTGTAGGTTGCAACACGACTCCAGACCTCGTTTGCTTGAAACCACCGCCTTTGTAAGCAGAATATATGCGTTTCAGCAAGAGCTGGGCTACCAAGAAGTCAATGTTAGAAAGCTCTTTGGTTTTCCTCTGTTTTGTACTCTCAAGATTTTATAAGCTACTAAGAGGACATTTTTTTTAGATCACATGCCACCAAAGACCCCCTAAATTATCAGCCTGTGAAATAAAAACCTTCTTTACACCTTAACTGTATTGTATTTAATTGATGGAGTATCATGGCTTACCACTCTAGAAAATGAAATGCCTATTTCCAAAGCAATTGGAAAGCAGTGGCTGCACCTCCTTCCCGAAACGCTCGCTCGGCAGCGCTCCCCACCTCACACCAGAAGAGCCCATGTTAGAGGAGCAGCGCAAGGACTGGGCATCTCAACTCGCTTCACACAAACCCGGTCTTCGCAAAGACCTTAATCCAGATCCATGCCACCGAACTTTCGGTTGCCGAGGTGCCCATGAACACCCTCATCCATGCCTCCAGTTGTCTAACGCACCCTTTGGGATGCCCTTACGGTCGCGGAGGGAACCAAGGTGGCTGGATGTCCACCTTGGCCACCTCAAGTAACTGCCTGAAGTTACATGAAACACTAAAAGTCTTTGGTCATTCATCAGACTAACAAGTGAACCAGAAGCAAAACTGTCTCACAGTTATTTCATTTTAGGTTTCCTGGAGCCCATGGGATTTTTCAGATTCTTTGGATTTCTTGCCTTCTGTGCTCTTCATTTCTTTCCCACAAATACACTTCCAGTGAAACGTTTAGTGACAACGATTGGTAGCCTAATACAAAAACAGGGTCTTAAAAAGTTATTTGCTTCTAAGGCGTGGAGACCAAATATCTGAGAAATCTCTCCAGAAAACAAAAATCTGAAAAATTGAGCAAGTCTCAGCGTGTTAGTCAGCCGAGAAAAACATTACTGCAGGGACACTGGAAACGAAATTATTGTCTCTTGCGTTGATGTGCAGAGAGAAGTAGCCTTCTGTCTTCTAAAAAAGTAACTATGATCACATTCTGCTATTCAATACCTTGCATTTCAACAAGGAGGACTGTTTGTTATTTTTAACAAATAACAGAAATAAACTGAAGCTCTATTTCTGAAGTGTCTGAAGACACGTGCCTCCCCCAGCTCCCCACACAGTCCCTGCTGCTCTCCCTCCTCCTCTCCTCTTACTTCAAAGGCCAGTGTCCGCCCCCCAAGACAATATTCTTTCTGAGTCTATTTAATGTATTTAGGTGGACTCTACTACACACTAGTTTAATTGTAAACAAGTTATTGGAATCACAGACTCACAGAATGGTAGGGGTTGGAAGGGACTTCTGGAGATCATCTAGTCCAACCCCCAAATCACAGGTGCTTCTACTGAGAGCTTAAACATGGCATAACAAATGGACTTACGGAGGTGGAAAAATAAGAGAAATACATTCTCACCATCACACTATTTTGCTGTAACATATATGTTTTCCCATACGCAAGTTAAGCAACAGTTACACTGTTCTCAGGGAGAACCTGAGAGGGGTACAGTGAATTATGAATCCTTTATTGTCTGTTTAACAGCCGAGAGTAACAAAAAAAAGAAGGGAGTTCAGATGTGCTTGGCCTGTGTTGGGAAGCTAAGCTACATCTGCATCCACAAAACATTATTATTAAGTAATAACAAGGCAGAAACATTTTCTTCCAAATTGTTAAAATTTTCCAGCCGATGGATCCCAGTTAGTCACAACATAACTATTTCATCATACGGTTAAAATAAATGCATCCATTCTGGCAGGCTATACGGCAACGCCGCACCTAGGAGCATGACATGACGCACAGATGCTGGCAAGGCGGGGAGGGGGGTGGCAGTGAACTCCACACATCTGTTATTGTGGGAAAAAGCCATGCTGGTGTTTTGTCAAATTGCTCTATTAGTAATGAATACAGCTGTTTCGCGTCGGATAATCTCTGTTGCAACACTTCGCTAAGTGACTCCGCATAGAACTATGCCCTGCTGTTCATGCTCAGCTGTAATTCTGATTATCAAGGGAGATGCCACTGTGCTTTTCAAAAAAATAAAAATCTTGAACGCAGCTGTTTCTGCTTCAAGGAATGTCAAAAGAAATCGTTTCTCCCTGCCATGTATGTATTTTGCACCGTAAATCAAAATGTGTTCTGGCATCAAGGCAACTGCCCACTGGCAAAACACAAAGACGTGCCAAGTGTTTATTCAGCCTAAGCTGAGAGCAAGGCTAGTGCTGACCCAGGCTTTAGCGTAAAGACACGCGAGGCTGAGAAGCTATCACCGCCGCAGGCTTCAACTTAAGCCCTAGGTAAAGGAAAATATGATCATCCTTCTCCCCCTCCCCTTGATAAATCGCCGCGTGGGAAGAAATGAATATCGGTCATCAAAGACTCTGACTGAAAGTCAGTGGAACATCTCAGTGCTTGAGGTTATAGTTTTTGCTTACTACCCTCTTGTCACATCCGAAAGTGATGTTACACCAAATACATTCCCTCTTCAGAAGTCATTTCAAACACAAAATACTAATCCCTAAGTCTACCGAGATGGTAACTATACGATAACGTCTTAAACAAGGCTGCAGGTGCCCCACTGCTCCCCTTTGAAACCCCCGCCTCGCAATCCCAACGTGGAATTTGGGTCGGTTTTCCCCACAGAGCTCAGCTTTCAGACTTTGTAAAGCTACAGAAAACCTGAGGACAGAGACCCTCTGTGTGCAAGCCCAGGTGGAGAGCTGGCTCCGGCTGCTGGCAGACACCTCGAAGGAGCCTCTCTTTGTCCCAGGTAACAAAACCCCGGCTGCCAGCAGATACAGTACCACAGTTAACATGATAGGAGAGCATCGGCACCAGAGAAACGAAGCTGGTGGGGATATTTTACACTGAAAAAAAGCCATTTGTTTCAAGAAGACACTCACAGGCTAACAAGATTTCCAGTTTTCAAGCAGTAGCGGAAACGTAAAAAGGGGAAAGGGAAAACAGCCAACTGCAAAGGCAAATTAATTCACAGATACACAAAACTCCTATTTGGGTGTGTGTATTTGAGGCGCTCTCATTCAAGGACAAATAGAAACAACTCATGGACAAATTTTCACCTTTACAGATGCAAATGAAGCTCTTGGGCAAAATTTCATGCATGCAGAGATACTACGTGTGTTTATACTTAACCACCAATTCAGTTGTTCCTCTGCCTCACGTACAGACCAAGAAAAAGGCAGATTTACGGTCTTCAGGTCCACGTACCACCCTCAGCCGCGGTCAGCCTGTGAAGCCGGGCATCACCCAGCACGAGCGCGGTGTGGGCGCAGGTGTGGGTGCAGGTGTGGGTGCAGGGTGCCTACCACAGCTTCCAGCGCAAGGCTTCAGCCCAAGCGGTGCAGCTGTGAGCACCGCGTCAGCGCGGAACCCCAGTGCCACGAGCAAGCTGCCGTCCCTCCTGCTCCTCGGGAAGCACCTGGTTCCTCCAGGCAGGAGGACGTGCTCACACAGCCAGGCAGCCCTCTGCAAACTGGTAGGTGAATAAATAAGGGGGCCATTACTAATTATCTTGCTAGCTTTAAGAAAATAGAGCACAAATATGGGTGCAAACCTTGTTTTTATTTTAATGTGAACGCCAGACAGGATACTTCAAGGTAAGAAAGGTTTTGTGAACACGAATGCAGAACCAACATTAGCATCAGACCGAGCCATTAACTTTCTAATAGACTAATGACCTACCAATTAGAGAGAATTCAAGTCAGCCTGCATACAATAAATCAATGTCTTTCCTAAGATGAATCCACTAGCAAAGAATTTTTCACAGCTCTTAGAGGAATGGCAACACAGGTAACATTTGGTAAGTGTATTGAAAAGAACATGCAAGAAAAAAGTTTTATTTTAGCAACCTAAGTATGTGGATTCCCTGCCTGACGGTAGAGTGACTTAAGACAGATACTTATTTCCACTCCAGAAACAAAAGTGGAGCTAACGACAGACATACATCTTTAGCTCCTTTACCCATTTTAAGACATCAGATTTTATCAAGGTCCCCTGTAGCAATAAAGAACATGGCATGAACGCTCACCATCGCTACACTGTACACATCAGTGCACTTTCTGCAAGCGATTTGCTCACAGACATTTCTCTTCTGAGAACTCCAGCATTAACAGGGTAACAGAGATACGGATGCTTACAGGTTACTTGAACGAGAGCTACAAGACAACCCTGACAAACCAAACACCAGATACAGATAACTCTCCCAAGGAAAAGTTTTTGAGATTAAATTATGGTCATTAAAGACGCACGCTGATAACCAAGAAGCAGATTTCAAGTATCTTAATTCTTGAACTTACAGAATCAAAAGCCTCAGCAGAGGTTGAATTAGATGAAATTTGTTCAAAACTCAAGCAGGCTAACCAGCAATGCAACTTAACACGAAAGCTGTACGGATGATCCGCTGTCATCTGGTTCTTTAAAAGTTATCCCGTATCTCAATAAAGCAGCAATTCAGGAAGAGGATGCCAAGTACCATTTCACTTTGGTGAAAAATGGCTATTTCAAGCGACTTTGGAGGCTGTCCAGAAACAACCACGTCTTTAGGAAAAGTAGTACATGGTCAATTGTGTTTGCCTGCGACTCCACCGATCACCCAGGTTCAGATGACCACGTTAGAAAAAACAAAACCAAGAAAATCCCAAAAGAAAACACCCACACCACTCAGTATTATGGCATCTCAGGAATCCTAAAAATTCTGATTATTTGAGTTGATCAGAAGAATTTCTGGTTGTTGAACTTCAGCCACAGCATGGTGAAGACCTCAGAAATGAGAAACATGCTATCTGAAATGCTGAGGAAGTTCTCCTAAACTAACTGGGCTATTCTCAGTTACAGCTGCCAAAGGGGCAAAGCTGACTTTTAGTGTGGAAAAATGCTGCAGGTGCAAAAGTCTCAAGTGCTTCCCATGGAGTGGGTGCAATGAAGCAACAAAACACAAAACATGCAGAGCAAGATGCAAGCAAGTCAGGAAGATCTAGAGCAGGGCAAAATGGTGTTCCTCTTCTGGATTTGAAATAAGATGTGCTAAGCTCTCCTAAATCCAAAAGAAGCTGTTACTCTCCTGGTATTTGGAGAGAAGAACAAGACAAACAATAGAGACACCACCACATGTGAATTGAAGAATTTATATCGCTCTGATATCAGGGAGGAATTTTCTCTCTATGCAGCATCCTGTAGTGAACGGACCTCCTGAGTCGGGGCCAGGGAGGAACAGGGACTCCATGGACAGCCCCTTAAAATTTACTGGTCCCTGACAAGTCTGTTCAATTTTCCTTGAAAATAAATTAAATGGTTCACAGATAACTCAAAGAAAAGGCACGGTCCTGCCAGTAGTTCTCCACAGGACCGAAGCGACAGCCGACTGCCTGGCACCTCCTTTGCTCAAGTCCCCCTCGGGCATCTGAAGTTTCCACTTCTTTCTGGGCAGTTCAGCAAACGTTCAATGTGGTTCGCAGTAGAAAGAAGCCTGAGGTGACCTCAAGTATAATGGATGGTTTCTTTATGGGCAGAGTTTCGAAAGCCCCAAGTAAGAGCATATGCAGAAGCAATAATAAAAAGGATCTGAAGGACAGGAGGGTCCCAGACTGCTCTTCGGGGGTGCCCACGTGCTGACGCTCTGCCGCTGGCCAAAGCCTGCAGTGCACGCACCCAACAAGCGGCGTAAGCAGGTGCTTAAAAGTGGACGTAAGCTGAACAAAATAATTCAACAAGTGGCTTTCTTGAATTCAAACCTTTGTAACATGCAGCTCATATTCCTAACTCACATTATTTTCCTACCAGGGTGCATAATTAGTGACTGGGTAAACAGGTTTGGGAGCTAGTGCCACTAAAGTGACATTCTCACTCTCCTTTCTTCCTCCTTCTTACCTCCTCCTCCTCTTACCTGCTCCTGAGCCATGGGAGCTGAGACTAAATGGCAGAAAAACTATTCACTTTTTTCCTTTTTTAAATAGGATCAGTTTTCCCTTCCTGACTGGGCTAGTGGGTCAGGCGAATGCCAGCATCAGGGAAAGGAAACGGTGGGAGATGACGCGAGGGGTGGAGAGGACATCATGAGGTCATGTCTTTCCGCAGCAGCTATCCATCAGGTCACTTGTTTCAAACCACAACTTTTCCAAAGTCCAAAACAACTGCCCTTTTTATCAGTAAAGGCTTGCTCTCTTCCACCTGTACAAGAAGGACAAGGAAGAGAACTGCTTTAGAGGAGTAGAAAAGAGAGTAGCCATTAAATTGAGCTGAAAGCTGTATGAGTAGCACCGCATCCACAATCATAGCAAGACAGAAGAATCATCATCCAGCTTTAGAGATACCATTAGAAGAAAGGTTTGAACATAGGTTAGAGATCCTGGAAGATCTAGTAATTCGCAGGTAAAATACAAAAGAGCAAGAATCAGAGAGAATCACAGAATCAGAATCACAGAATCCCTAAGGCTGGAAAAGACCTGTAAGATCATCAAGTCCAACCATCAACCCAACACCACCATGCCCACTAAACCATGTCCCACAGTGCCACGTCCACACGCTCCTTGAACACCTCCAGTGAGGGTGACTCCACCACCTCCCTGGGCAGCCTCTTCCAGTGCTTCACCACTCTCTCAGGAAAGACATTTTTCCTAATATCCAGCCTGAACCTCCCCTGGTGCAACTTGAGGCCATTTCCTCTTGTCCTGTCACTTGTCACTTGGGAGAAGAGACCAACACCCACCTCCCCACAACCCCCTTTCAGGTAGTTGTAGAGAGCGATGAGGTCTCCCCTCAGCCTCCTCTTCTCCAGACTGAACAACCCCAGCTCCCTCAGCCGCTCCTCATCAGACTTGTGCTCCAGACCCCTCACCAGCTTCGTCGCCCTTCTCTGGACACGCTCCAGCACCTCAATGTCCTTCTTGTAGTGAGGGGTTCTTGCTATGCTAAAGCTTAGTTTCTTTTGTACAATGAAACAGCATGGGTGGTCGCCAGCAAACCAAATAAAATGAAGACAGGGAATAAAATACCATTTTCACTGTTACCTCTGTCCAGAAATTCAAGCATGATCCTCTACAGCCTCTTATCTTTGGAGCAAGTTACTTCGGCCAACAAATAGCTGAAGGTCTCTAAGAAGTGTAGCATCTAGTTTCCCCCATTTATTCAAAAATAAAAAAAAAAAGCAATGATTCAGAGCAAGAACTTCACTTACATGCTCTGAAACTCCTTCTGTAGAGGAAAAAACTTGCACCGCTGGCTGTTTAGAGATTTGAGGGACCTTTGGCCTCCCTGAAGGTGGCAGGGGCTCTCGCCCCGCTGAGCCCACGACTACTCTGGCCACGTTTCACAGGCACTTCTCACGAGGGAGCAGCATTAGCTGGCTCCAGAGGGGTCAGAAACATCAGCTGCACACACAGCAACTACGACCACGTACAAAAGAGTCGCTTTTTACTTGGGGGAGCGGAGAACATGTGGGGAGAGCAACCTCTGCTACAAACTGTTGCAAACACGGACAGCTCCGAGGACAGCGATGTGGAAGTGTGCATGGCTTAAAAAGAGACCCGTGTTCCTTATCAGCAACGTTGCACGCTGTCAGCTTTTAAGGGCTATCTGGTTTGAAAGGCAATTTTTCAGGCTTTAACTGCATTTGTAGTTAAAATAGAATTACTACTTCGTTAAAGACTCTCATTACATTTTTAATTACAAAAAGTTCCATTCAAAATTGTCCAGACATTTGCACAAACTGCATTTAGCAACTCACTAAACCCGGGCAGATAAGACTAACCACTATGTCTGCCTGGCACATCCATCTTAAAGTAAAAATAAAGCAAGAAAAATAACGCTCCAAAGTGGATATTCAAAATGGTCCTTGCAATATACGTCCTAAAATGATGGAACAAGAGCTTTAAAAAGCTGCAAGCAGAGCAGACACAGTAGTATTGAAGGAAAATTGCAACTACACAGCTTGGGGTTAGAAAATAGCTGTAGGCCTATTTCTAGCAGAGCAGCTGGCTCAAATAACTGCCTAATTCACTTAACCCATTTTGTGCATAAGCTTTTTTAGCTATATATAGAATGGAACTAACTACATGAATGAGCAGCAGTTGGTAAATGCCAGATATCAGCTTGTAAACCTCTATTTCTTTTTGTGTATATTATGTAATACAAAACAGAGCACCCAAATTGGATGCTCAGGTATCTGGCATGGCCTTAAAACTGAAATGCAGTCTAATTCATTTAATTTGCTGTGCTTGTCAACAAAACAATTTTAGTCTTAGATTCACCCTGAGGAAAATGGAAGCTTATGCTATTTGAACATATAAAAGGCCATAATTCAAATAAAGACAGGGCATCAATAAACAAACTGCGAAGCCTTTGAACACAGCCTGCCTTTCTGAAGAGTTAAGCCTCACTTGCAGAGGAACTGTTGAAGTGAGAAGAGGAGAAAAATTCAGCTTATAACAACAGCAGGACTGAGACTTTAGAGGGGGGTTTTTTTGTGGGTGAGGGTGGATTCCCCCCCCCCCTTTTTTTTTTTTTAAAAAAACACAAGGCTTACACTGAAACACGCTCAGGATGCTCCCACGCATTCTGCAGGACAAATATTTCTGCTTGATTGGAACTACTGTAACACTACTAGCATTTACAGCCATAATTACGTCTACCCTTTCCACAAGCCTCACCACAAATTCTTTCAATTAAATACCTTACCATGTTCCGAGATATAACTAGGTTTCCAAAGACAATTTTAAACTTAGAGTTTGACTAGAAGTTTGCCATTGCTTATATGCTCATCAAAAGCATCCCACTGCAATAAGACCCAGCAGAGTATAAAGTTTCTCAGTATACCCTTCTGGTCATAAACAGAAACCCCTTCATTTGCACAGCATCACCACCCACACACAAACACTCGCAGCCTCGGTTAGAGATCACTCTCTTAAGCGTTCATCATTACAAATGCCTTCAAAATAGCGTCAGGTTAGGTGTTCAGCGCAGTATTTACAAACAGCATCATGAAGCGGGGGCTACGTCTGGAAACCACAGCTAGCATTGCACTACCAGGTAAGTACCAAGGCAGACAATTACGTCAGGTTTGTTTAAGCACAATCTTAACTAGCGTATTAATTAATTCAGCAGTTAAAACCATCTGAAAGAAACGTGTCAAACATCCTATAAGCAGGAAGGCCAGAACCCCTTTACGTAGTAACTGTACCCTCCCCAAAAGCATTTTGCAAGCCAAGACTCCTTGGCTGGGAAACTACTGGGAAAACATTCAACTCCTGTAGTAAATAATGTCACTGCTGAAGAGGGGACACGGGCTGGCTGAGGAGCCTGCTAGCAAAAGGTCTGTACAGCATGCAGCCTGGCTAGAAGCAAATTCCAATAAAACTCAAAGTGAACTCTAGTACCCTGGCAGAGCAGAGAGATTCTAGAAATGCAGGTAATAAGAAAGAAGATACCGAACATTACAAGTATTCTGGAGAGGGTGAACTTTTACAAAGACATGAAGACTCTTAAATGTTATATGACTATCCCTTCTACTGTTTTCTGCAGGCTCCAGGCAGTTCCGACTGGCATGTTGATACACGTGGCATGCGCAGAAATACAGAAAGTGTCTTAAAAAAATGCACAGAATAGAAGTAACAAACAGAAAAAAGGATCAAAAGAATCGGACAGCACAGTTTCCTACTGCTCTCCAAGTAGATCAATACATATGGAAGCTGCGGGTGTGCTCCAGGACAGCCTCCCAGCGCCAATGGGGCAGGGAAGTGTCTCCGCGGACACGCAGGTGGGCAGAGCCCAGCGGAGCTGCCCCGCAGCCCCTCGGCCGGCGCCCGGCAGAGGGGAGAAGGGCCCCGGCCCCGGCCCGCGGGGCTGGCCAGCCTGGGCAGCCGCAGCACACACGGACCGCACGCATCCGCTCCCGGCTCCGACCGGTAGGCACCCACGGCAGTCCTCGGCCATCCTTCTGGAGAGAGGTCAAACCTCACACCTGGAGCTATCGCAGTGATTTGAAACTGCTAAAGCACTTTACAAAGTACAGAAAAATCTATACGGGTATTTCTGTCCACAGAGGACAGACACCCGGATGACCTTGGAATAACGATCTGGAACATTAACGTGGGCGTTCGTTCTCCAGTTGACAAACTCGTTCTCTCTCTTACCTAGTCCATTCTGACACATTACTTATTCAAGCAGCTCCTAAGAACACAGAATATCCCAAAAGAGAACTTCAGGAGAAGCTTAATTAATTACCTGATTATTCTTCACATTTGAAAAATAAATACATGCACATACACTCCCATGTGATGAGCTCCCAAGGGAAAATTTTGTAAAATAAGCATAAAGTGTTTATTTAACTCAGAGAAGCAATTAAACCATTAAGAAGAGCTCAAAGTAGGCATTATGCTGATTATCCCTTAATTGCATGCACTCACAACAGTGACATACAAACTGCAATAACAACAACTGTGTTACATACTCATTTTTTTTCTGACCTGGGCACATTTTACACCAAATCCATCAGCAATATATATTCAGCAAAAAGCTAATTTAAGAGTGCCAGTCCGTAACTGCTGGAGTTTTTCCCTACCAGCATGGAGATATCTACGATGACTACTCCTAAGACTAATTGAAACATGCTTAAGTCTACTTAAATACAAATAGATGAAGCTACTATTTATTTTACCTACTTCTCATGACATATTATGTAATGTTAATGAGAGTCTCATTGCAATACTCATCTACTCTATTCATCTGCCCTAACTGCAGCCACTTGTCGATGTGGCAGTATCTGACACATCTCCTGTGCTGTCCTCTCCTACACTGCGGGTCTTGCGACCTCCAAGATCCCATAGGATGGAGTGCGGAGGTTCCTGCGTGCTGCTGAGGCAGGACTGGCAGCCATCGGTAGGCAAACTGCAATCCGACGAGCTCCTTCAGCAAAACTCCAGTGGCAATCCGAACATTTAAGAAACACCACTGAGGAATCCCAAACCTTCCATTTTCCTTAGCTTGCAGATGGGACTTCCAGCTGCACTTACCACATAGGGACACAGTCTGCAAAACTACACCGCGACCACAGCCGGGTAGCTGAAATGCAGGGGTTTGAACACTTTTTCCACTCAACAGCAGTCGCGTCTCCTGTGTCCCACGACAGAGGTAAACAAAGTAATTTTATAATCCCCTTGGCAGCGGCGGCAGAAGGCACTGCCGACAGGAACGCGCTCTGCTCTAACCACACTGGAAGAGGAAAGCGGCTGCCAAAGCATCTAGTCGCCAAGAAAATTACAATATGATAGTCTTAATTATACTAATTGCGTTTCCTGGTATTGAGGCAGGATTAATATAGTATTTCTTATGCTAGATTTCATAAACACAATCAGTTTCAGCTTAACTCTTCATAATTGTATTTCACAGTTCTTGCAAACAATTAGCCACCAATTATGTTCATTCCATTTTGCAGATGACTGGTAAACACTCCAAATATCAGAATTCTCCCCCAAGGGAGGCAAATTACTTCTAACTTGTTAAGTAATCTTAATGAACCCTCAGTGAAAGTCCTGCAGGCAAATCACCCAACTGCGCTTGCTTGCCATTTCCATGCTGCTACCAACGACTAAAATAACTTCCACCAAGAGGACAGCCATGCTTGGACCAGCTTTGGAGAGCTGAGTAACAATCTTAAGATGATGAAGTGACCATATATAAATATAAATAGAAATATATGTATTTATATTTGTATATATTTATGTGTGCCTTTATATATAAAAGATATAAATAAATATATACACGCACACAGACATACATACACACTCACGCACAAATACTTGTTTTGGAAATTATCAACGAGTTTGAGCTAATGTAAGTCTCAAGGTAACAAGTGCTGGGAACTGGACTAGAAGGACCTTATTAGTTTCTCACTCCCACCCTACTCGCCATAGCCCCATCAAACTCAAAGGCGCTGGCTCACACAATTGAGAATGACGGGCATTGTGTTTCGGTCCCCTCTCCAGGCACAGCTCCAACGTTCAAAACAATTCAGCTAGAAATGTTCAAAAATGTTATGATGAGATAATATCGTCTGCTACGATAAAAATAGTATTTTATACTGTTACGCCAAGGTCAGCTGTAGCGACCTAGCCAAGATGGCATTTGAAGAGACTGACCCTTAGCAGCGGCAGGCGTGATAATCAAAAGCGTGAGAGTTTCTAGGAATCTTAGGCCGGATTTTTATAAATAACACAGTATGGCTTGCTTAACATGGACATCACTTGAAAGGCGACGTTTGGAGAAATAGGACACAGATAGTTACTTATAGGCCACACGGTTACTTATGCAACTTTGCTTGAAAGCCGTATGGACAAAAAAACCAAGTATTTTGAGCTAAAATAAAATGAAGACTCTTGCTCGGCCAGCACTGGCAATAGCGAAGCCTTCCCATAACATAACAAGAAGAATATACTTTGCTGACACAGCCTTACACCAGGGTTTCTGCACGGGTTATGCGGCTTCCTTCTTCCATACCTGCGGGGTCACAAGCTCTGCACTTGCCAGGAGAAGAAAAATTAAACCTTGCTGATGAATAACTTGCAATACTTCACACACACACTGCATTAATGTGTTTCTCTGCTACTAGATATTTTTTAAAACCTCCTATGAAGGGTACTGTCAGAGAATTAACAGCAACCCAGAGGGGAAGGCAGTGCTTCTGACAAGCCATCCACACTCACGTGTTCCCCCATCTGACCCCCAACAGAAACAAGAGGCATAAGCTTACAAAAACCCAGCAGCATGAAAAAAAACCCCACACAACACACCACCAAAACTGTTGTTAATAATATAATTAAGAAGTCAAGAAGTTGTGAGCAATAATCAAACACAGCTTATAAACAAAGCGTTTGCAGAACCCTGCAGCTTTATGTTATAACACACGGGGAGCACATTAATAAAAAATAAATTACACAAGTTATGACAGAATTTGGTCTTGTGCTGAACATTGAAAAAACAAAACAAAAAGCCCATTCATCTCCAGGAGTAGCTTGATTTTTAAGTAGTATTTGATGCTCTCTGACCCACAAAGAAAGGAAAAATTACAATTAATTTTTGTGGTGTTTAAATGACTAAATCACATCATAGGAGGAGTAATGGAATTTAATAACGCTGATGGAATAATTTCTTGACTCTTCTGGCCAACACATATAATTGCTTCAGATTAAGAAAGCTGAATATAATTGCTTTACTACCTTAGAACTATAGCTGCACTAATACACTTTAACAAGACTAAAAGCACTGACTAACGTGTTTGCAATGTCTGTAGCTGGAGCAGACTGGGTAAGGAATGTGGATCTTGGATTTTCAAATCCTGACACCATTGATTGGAATGCACTGGGTCCGCACTTGGAGGATTATTTGCATTTGAGCAGGACCGACACCAACAACTCAAGCGTTCCTGCAGATACCGACACACTCGCGTACGTTCGCTGTGTTTTGGGGAGAGATCCATAGATATTGGGAGACATTTAAAAACTGATAGCATGCTGGTATAAGACACTGCCTTTCAAGTGTCCTTGAAATTAGTTTGAATGTACCACACTTACTGATCCTTTCAGACATATATATACACACACGCACACACACACACACAAGTAAAATAAGGACAGACACAAACCCCTAATACAAGTCCTGCATATTTACAAAACCAAAGAAAGTTTGAAATTATAGCCCAGATCATAAGTTCTAACATTTGTCTTTAAAGCCTGCTTCCTAATTCTAGAGATAAGTGCATTTCCCAGCAGCAAATTCTTCCGCATTCAAAAAAAATACACTAAAAAAATCTTCATTTTACCGAAGGACAAACTTCATGAACTACTTCTCTGCTCATTTACGTATTATTCCGCTGTGAAGCGGGGCGCTTCGTTGTTACACGCTTGCGAACTGGAAGAGTTGGGAGTCTTAATTTATTTCTCGTCCTGCCGACGACTCGGCCCCTGCCCCTCTCCTCCGCGAAGCTCCTCTGCCGGGAGGCCACGTCAGCAGGACGCGGCGCTGGCTGCCAGGTCCAGCCCGGGCTGGCTGCAGCAGAGGCATGCTGCAACGCAGGCAGCGTGGCCCCGCTTTCCCAGGGAAGAGCCTGCAGCGTCGGGAAAGGCTGTGGCTATCCCTCCGCGCGTACGTGGATGCAGACTGTTATCAAGGCTCTTACAAAATGCCCAGAGTTTCCACATTTCAAAGCGTTTCAGAAACACTTCCAGTTCCGGCGGTATTTCTTTCCCTTTCTCTCCTCGCAGTGTGTACAGTAAAACATCCAGACTTTAGGATTTGAAAGATTAAGCCAAATCAAAATTCAGTTATGTGTCAAGTTTCTTTTTTCTTTTGTCTTATATCAGGGGAGTTGTATTAAATAACAGCCACTAATTCACTATATTTTAATCAAAAGAGATTTTTAAAGGACTAGATACTCTATACAGCAAACCTACTAGTGCAGGTGCATCTTATTTAAAATTAATCTGCACACATGCAAAAAAATTTCCACGATTATTCTTAGCATTATCAGATTTAAAATGGAGAAGCCAAGATTATTCAACACAGTAAACAAAGCATCCTGTTGTTTACTTTTGGCTTCTTACATGGTTTCCTATACTTTATTGTAGCGTGCTAAAAACAAAACCTATGAGATGAAAGGAGAATGGTGCTACGGTCTCTCTGACAACAACAAGGGAAAAATCTACTCTGAGTTAGCATCCCTTTGCTCTCCCTTTGAGGATTTCAACAAGTTTCACAAAGGTATGGGAATGTGAAAGTTATTTCTTTCACGTGGAAGGAATAAATGATGCGCAGTCAGGACGTCAGTGTTCTAAGGTGACCAAACACCAAAAGGCCAAAGGGTCCACATCTGAAATACACATAGAGTCAACAAAATAAAACAGAGGGTAAAAGACTCTACTGCAAATCTTGGTATTTTCTGGTTAATAATGGGGCAGCAATGAGAAAATAAGCAGAAACTACTAAGCTAACAAGTATTTTGGCCAATCCAGCAAAGGCTGGTTAGATAGGAATCACAGGCAGCAACATGGGATTCTTCCAGGCTATAGCCCTCCACCACAGTTTTGTTCTGGAGGATAAGGCCAATGGGTACTGGAGGCCTGACTCTTCCATCAAATATTAAATGTAAACACCAAGTACCACGAGTCAAGTAAGACGATGTAAATAAGTAGTAAGAATTATGTTTTAAAACATATTAGGAAGAACAGACCCTTACTGTAAAAGAGAAAGAAACTGAACCAAAATTTAATAAACAACATGTAAACAAAAGCTATTTAATAGCTAAAAGAGCTGTATTTTAAAGCACCACCACACACAGACCATTTTGCTCCAAACCCGAATGACCAAAACAATCTGAACTGAAACTACATTTCCCACAGAAAGTTTTCCATACCGTGTAACCCGCCTGCACACCAGCACGGAGGTGGAAAGAGCCGAAACACTTTGGAGAAACAAGCAGAAACAAAAAAATCAGAGCTCACCCTGCATTTCACTCCACCCTTCCCTGACAGAGCCAAAAGCATGTCCACCCCGTCCCACTGCCGTGCACGCTGGCAGCCGTGTCCCCAGGAGCCCTTTCTGTGTCCCAGGAGAGCGCCCAACCTCATGCAGACACCCAACGAGCATCAGGCAGAAGACAGACACGCTAAGGAGGACACCGGTTCTTCCCGCTTTGCAGAATTTTATGTTCCAATCAATGCAATGCTTTGCAGCATATTTTGAAAAGAGTCATAAATTAATTTCTTTAAACTTAACGAAGGTCCAAATTCTGAGAACTCAGCAGATACTATGGAAGGAGGGCAGCCGCTGCACCAGCCGGCAGCCCCCGGCTCTCACCAGGGCACAGGCAGTGCCTGCCCTCCAGCGCCCAATGCACCTTCTCCCCTCAGGTTTCATGAGCTGCCCTTTCATTAAAAGTCTCTTTCCAGCCTTCTGGAAACCTCTCCAAAGCAACATGATTTCAGGTGCTGCTACTATTTCATCTCAGACCAAAACCAAGCCAGGTGCACCAAGGAGTGACCCATCGTCTGCCTCTGCGCCCGCAGAGCGATGGAGGGAGAGGCTCTCAGCAGCTGATGCAACAGGTAAGCTTGCAGCATTATAGAAACAGCCAGCTACCTGAACCTGTATTTTTTTGTTCTATCTCCTAAGGCTTCTTTCGTTCCCAGTCTTTGATCCGACATCCACCGGTTCCCTCGCATGTGCCCTTCACCACTCTCATCTTGGTGCCTCCGTCCCCACCCAGTAACAAGGCACAGTTATCACTCATTTGCTTACACCATGTCCCATCTATTTTCAACTCTTTCCTTCCCTCCAAGAAATTGACTCATTTCTTCATTTCCAATCTTGTACTAAAGGGAAAAATAAAAAATACTTTTTTTGGTTTGCTTAGACTAGACTGACCAGCCTTCTTTCACCGACACACACACTCTTCCTACATAAATCTCCAGCTATTTAGCCTTTAATATTATCCCTTCCTTTGCATTACCACACCAAACCACACCCACCCACCAAATTAAGGGAATAATAATTCCAGGAAATCTTTCATTTGAGAAACCACTGCTAGATTTTTAGCATACTTCTGGCCTTTCTCTTGAGTCACTCACTTTTAGAGCCACGGAAAAGCAGCACTGAAATTTAATGCATGCAATCTTTGTTTTACAAGGTAAGAACAAGCAAGGGCCCTGCAGTGCTTCAAGTTCAGCGTCAATGGCAAAGCACTTGAAAATATAACTTGAAACTAATATTGGTATTAGTAAACTGTATGTTTGTTATCCTGTTTTCATTTCAAAATCTAACCACTCAAAGGCAATCTAAGTCCTTGTCTACTACACAGAAATTCACGCTTAAACGTAGCTATAACCCCTCCATGCCATTACACATCTGCATCTTGTCCTTGAAAACATCACAAAGCCCATGTAATGCAGAGCCTGTGCAATGCTAGAATTAAAGCATAATTTATTTTCAGTTGCATATTTGTTTTCTTTACACGCAAATTTTGTGCTTCACTATTGCAAACCTAGTGCTGTGATACTGAACAAAGACGAGATAAGATTCAAGAGGATATTTTCAAGAGCGTGGGCTAGACAGAATACACCAGGAATTTGAGATTTGATGACACCAGGTGCTTTTCTGCTAGCTCTTCTTTCTTCTATCTTTGTTACAGGCTTTTTGCATGCTACACATACATACAGAAAATCATAGAACAGAAAACTCGGTCTGGTTTGCTTGTGGCAAAAAACGAGACCCAGCTTGGGTATCTTTTAGATGGGTGGCAACACAAAGTACATTTAGCAGTAATTGAGCAATTCTGCATAATCAGTGGATAGAAGGGTTATTCAGTCTGCATCAAGGTCTCTCTACATGTGTATTTTCAACACGTGGGTGACAAGCAAGTTCCAAGTTGCACCAGAATAATCATTTTGTCCATATTATTCATACCACTGTGCAGTGCACTCAACAGCTTGCCATTACTGCCCTCCACGACAAAAAAAATGCACTTAGAAGATGCTTGGGTACAGCTCCACTGCCCCAAACTATGCACAGACTGATGTATTTTTAAGTAATTAGTATATGACACAGTTCTCATGCAGCAATAGAGGTTCCTACCAAAGGTCTTAAGATATTGGCTAAAATCACCAGCCTTCAATGAGTAAGGAAAGAATTTCCTGAACACATCAGATTGACCCAGAATCTATTTATTCTAAAATTCAGAAAGCAGAATAATTGTTTTTCAAATACAATGGGGTTGTTTCAGTGCCGTTCTGCAGCTGATCAGATCCACGTTCTGCCCCTCTTCCGTATTTCATGTAGCGGGGTTACCCCAAAGCACTAGCTAGAAGCAATCTTTCATATAAAGGGAATACAAGGTCTACAGTTATAGCTGAGCAAAAAATGGGTGAGGATACGTCGTGCCCTTGTCCTTTCCTTGCAGAGCTAGCAACAGCCAAGTCCTGAGTTTGTGGAAAAATTAGGTGGGAAAACACAAAAAGGAAATGAAGCATTTGAAGTATTGAAGTATTTATGAAGTATTTATTATCTGTCAAGAGAGCAGCTTTTAAAGTCCTGATGATACAGCATATATACACATTTCATCTCTCAAAAATACCGAATTAAGATTCTAAATCAGCCTCCAGAGGCTGCCCAGAGAGGTACAGTTTTGCAGTTGGAACCCAAAAGTCGGCCGGGGGGGTGGCAGCACGGGACGAGCGGGGCTTTCCTCCCTGCTCCCCAGGGACACCCTGCTTTTCGGAGGAAGTATACTAATGCTTTGTCATTAATATGCACATGGCTTAAAAGGAACAAAGATTGGTCATGCCATGGCAGACAAATAAAGGATGTGCTTTATGTTTCCACTTGGTAACGCAGGCCAGGTGGTGAGTCTCAACACCCAGCAAGCACTGAAGGGTGTACAGCCGAGGCGGGCAGGAGAGCGGGTCTCCTGCCTGCACGGGCAGCATCGGGTCCCTGCCTGATTCAGCTTCTAGCAACCATTAAAAAAAAGATTCTTCTCAATTAATCCCCAACAACCCCTTTCTTTATTCGGTTGTGGCTACAAGGGCTACAAAAGTCACATACCGCAGCACCTCTTTTATTACTTGCGACGGAGGAGGCAAACCCTTAGAAAGTCAGCGGGGAACACGTGAGAGCGCCTGGAACCGCGCGGATGCTTCCCTGAATAACCCGACATGTGGACTGAGCCATACAGACCTGTACTCAAGGGCTGGATTTCTCCAAAAGACCAGATTTATCAACCTCTTTAAACCTGTCCTCTCAAGGAAACCTCTTCACACCCACTGACCACCTAAACTTCCCCCAGCCACCGTCGATTCCGTCAACTGCTTAATCCAGCCCCCCACCGTGACCTACGGGGCTTAGAAACCAACGTCTTCAAAAAGTCACCGCTGGCTACATGCAAATAGAACACGGGAATGAAGACAGCACCTGCTGTAACACATTGCACATTCATTTAAAAGTACACGTTTATTCCAGTTTTACAGTATTTTAAGGGGGTAGTTTCTCAGTTGGGAGTGGGGGTATTTTTATTTTTAAAGTTTTCACTGATTACCTTAACGTGTGAAACCCTGAGGAATTAGAAAAAGTTTTTGTATTTAGGATTTCTCCAATGTTCCAGAACATCGGAGACCTTCAAATGTGCATCTATTCTTTCTGTTTTTAAAGAGTGATTACTCAATTAGTGGATAATTACACTTCAGGGTGTTTTAAAAGGGAGGATATTCCACAGAGGTTTTCCTCAAACAAATGTCATTCTTCCAACCTTGAGAAGACAAACGCAGATTCACTAAGTCTTCTCTTTCTCTGCTATTTTCCCATCAGTCTTCTAAGACACGTTATCCCCACCCATCCCCAGATACTCCATAGCCATGGAGGCAAAGGGGGTCCTGGATACAAAGCGGTGCCTGACAGGACATCCAAAACAGGCTCCAGGAGCACAAACTGAAGATTTCAAGCTTCTCAAAGAGCCATATATAAAAAAAAAAGGCTTTCACAAAGATTAAAATCACTCTACACAAGTGCTTAGCTGGCCCTGCAGAATGGGTACATGCCAAAAGAAAAGAGCAGCTTTCGTATATCCTGAAGAATTTTGCGTAACCAAGGCATGACATCTCAATTTTTTAATAATAGCGTTCACCCCCTGAACTCGGGAGACTCATACAATTTATTATAAAGTAGTCCTTGATATTGTGAATACAAATGAATCCTGTTTACAAGCACACCTTACGTCATAACACTGAATACGTGAGAGTAAGGAAAAAGGGAGTATTGCCCGTTCAACAGGGAGCTACCAGCTCGTGGGCATACACACCACTCAAAGAGAGACTTCTGTGCTGCCTTAACATAGGGCTAAAATTATTCCATAGCTTGCTAATCGTAGTGCAATGTGGGAGCAAAGGAAAATGCATCGTTATTGTGTAAGTGTTGCCATACATCTAGGGAATACATTAACCTTTAAACATACAAAATACCTATTACAGGAAAAAAAGGACATTATAAGTTCTGCGGAGCAAGGGGGTGTGTAATTTCCAAAACCAGTGCACACAAAATAAGCCTGTCTTTTACAATAACCTCAGAGCACAGGAAAAACAGTTGTCACAAATCCTAATCTTAGTGTATTTACTGGCTGATTACAGTTTATTCCGTGACTGATCACTATTAACATTAAGTTCCACAACTGCACTGTGAACACAGCTTTACCAAAAGGAAAAAAAAAAAGCAACAACAGTCAGGTGCTCTTACGTGTTGGAAGCACGTACTGATTTCAGCAATATAAATATTTCACAATAAAGTCGGAGTTGAAGCTTTAGCACAAAAAGAATATCAATCTTCAGACCGAACTTAAAGAGTGTATAGAAATAAAGGTGTGTGCTTTGGTGGTCAATATTGCAGCTCTACAAAAAAAAGGAGACAATCTTACACTACAAATTCTAAATGAATTTTATGAAAGACTGCTGATGAGTACCAAACAAGCCCCATTGGCACAAACATGTTAAATTACTGGGAATACAGAACCAGGTGGTTTCAAGTTGCATTTATTTAAATACACTGAACAACACTTTGAGCATGAAAAAGAAATTATAACTAAATGGTGTCTAATTATATTTGTAATGGAAATTTTTAATGTACTAACCAATATAAAGCATTCATTTCAAATAAAAGGAGTAGCCAGCTTTACTCCTCTGTTAATTGCCACGTGGACCAGTTTCTTACCACACAGCATGTTGGCTATAAATCTTAACAAGCAGTTTTAAATTGCTGCTATTATTGCTCATCAAGACTGAATAATCCTGGATGGTGTTCAGGGAAGCTTCTGTAACCCCTATCTCAAACAACTATTAATTCCTCATTTCCACAGGGATGCAATTTCAAGCAACAACCACCAACTCCTCCACCGCCTCAATGGGGGCCCACAGAAAAGACGCAAAGAGACTGCAAGATGGGAAATTTCAAATGTTACAAAGGACGAACTCTTCCCTATGGGAGCGGTGCAGCACTGGAGCCGTTTGCCCAGGGAGCAACCTCCCTCCTCGGAGAGCTTCACAACTCAGGAGGTGGTCAACAACTCGATCCACCTCCGACACGATCCCTGCTTTCAGCAGAAGGTGACCTCCAGGGGTCCCTTCTAATCCAGATTTTAATAAAAAGTATAGTTAACCTTGAGCAGCATGATTTTATTATTTGATGCGGTCTAAGAAACAGTCCTTCTTGAGCAGATTTGAAATTCACAGTCAAAATACAGGGGCAATTAACTAGATAAACAATTACTAATAAACTGACTTTTTTCCCCCCTTACCATTACTTTTTTTAGGAAAGGCTTTTCAATAAATAGCCCACTGAGATTGCTGCTTAATGGTATAAGATCTGGAAAGGATGGGGAAAGCAACACCACTTACCTCCCGTCTCAAAAAATTAAGATAATGACATAAGCTCAAAAAATATCACTGAAAATAGTATGAGCAGTACGGCTACGCAAAGTCTATCCCCTTTGAATTTTGATTTAACCTTCCTGTATTTACTGTAGACAGCGTTATACCTAGGGAAATATCTGCTTCACTTCAAAGCTGTATTTGCCACTAGCTAGAAACCCTCTGCACAGAACTTAATATACAACCGGAAAGGTCTTTTGTCGCTTCTCCCTTCAGACCTGTTAAAAGATTTTGTGTGGGCTCTCATAAAAAACACAAGCACTATTTATTATATTTGCACAATTTTACCAAGAGGTAAAACAGCAATCAAAAGACTGCTGACATGCTTTTATTCAATACTACATAATTAACCAGCTCTGCTTCTAAAGAACAGATTAAAAATTCTGCTCAAAACCAATCTGACTTCTCCAAGCACTCTGCAATGTCTGTACTTCTCTGCTCATTTTCTATCCCTCCCGACGCCTGTATGAAAACAAAATAGTTTTTCCATAGATATCCGCTTAATTTGTTATAGTTTTCAGTCTCACTTGGGATCTCTCATTTGTATTCACTACGTGGTTATAAGGAAATATGCATGCATATATATATAAGATGCTGATAAAATGACTGAACAGAGAGAAATCTCCTGGACTTTTAAGAAATTCGTGACTCATTCCAAGCTATTAAAGTCCTATAACATGTACAGCAGCTGTGTCTGCAACTTCTCACTCTTAAGTGCTTCTCTGTATTTCCTGAACTGCATATCACATTTTTGTAGAGATGAGAGAACAAGTTTTTCATAACGCAAGCAATGCTCGTCCACACGTTCGCGTATTCTCTTACCTTGGATGCACTGCAGGGTTCCATCCTCAGCCCTTATTGTAAAGGTTTCACCTGGATTAACTTGAACCAAAAAGACCTGCCGAGAGAAAAACACATTTGTTTCACTGTGATCTCCAAAAATTAAATTTCCCCAACCCAAAAACTCTGTTATCGGTACTCTGGAAGAGATACGGGAAGCAGGGAAGGAACAGACTGGTATAGTACCTCTTTGGGTACCGGCAGGATCCAAGAGCCGGTGGAGGTTTAAAGCCTACCTACTCATCTAAATTTTCAGAGCTGAAACAAAGATGTAACTCAGTTGTGTGCAGGTGAGAATTACTTCAGGATCCACCACCGAACTCTTGACAGTGTGTTTAACTTGGCCGAACACTGATAGCCAAGGACATAAATCTTTAGACCATTGGCACATGAGAGCAGACAGCACAAACTCTGGCATGCAGCACCAAGCCATAATGGGATTTCAAGTTCACAGGAATAAAAGGTTTTGGAAGTATAAGAGGAGTTGACCCACTAACATTTTTAAAAATTTATCCTTCAGTCATACGCATAACACATATCAGTTAAGCAAAATCCATAGATACACAGTTCAATAGTTGCATACAGAACCAGTAATAAACTATTTATCTAGTAACAAATAGAATATTTTTTTTTAAATATACAAAATATCACCCCAGTCCCCCATTGCTCAGTTCTGCAGATGATGGGAATGCTACAAAGACGCATCCCAGTTCAGTGTACGTTGTACTCATCTTTATTAATTTTCAGGTGTCTAAAAATCACAGGTTTAAAACTTATGATTTAGATTTCTTTCTTTAACAGAGAGTTTCACTGGGAACTAGCGATCATTTATCCCATGGTCTTGCTGCTTGTGAAACTTTTACTCAGATATTTTAAACACACTTCTGTTAACTTTGCATTGTCAGAAGTTCAATCAAAAGCTGGATTAATCGTGGTATAAATTGAAAATTTACATTTATATCTTTTTGTGAAATCTCTCTCTAAATTTAGATCTGGTCTTTATATTCTGGGACACCTGCATGCAGACTTTAATCATTCAATCTGGAAAGACAGAATTTGAATTTATGTCCAGCAACATTTTTAAAGCACAAGCTGGAAATCAGAAATATGACATACAAAAGCCATTATTTTGTCTGCAACAATAATTTCTCAGGGAGCACTGATCAGGGCGGATCTGATCCGGCATACAGAGCACAATAAATGGTTCAGAAGAGATACGAGGCACAAAGCCATTCCATCTCTAATCTCCGAACAATCAACATTTAAGTGACAGCATTTATGTGCTCTTTTGCTATGAAGAGGCAATGGATGATCCACAACAGGATACGGGCATCTGGTCAAAAGAAGCCCAGAGCAAAGCAGTGTCATTCAGCTTAAAAAAAAAAAAATAACAACCAACCAACAAACCAGAAATCTGAACACAAAGAGGGAAAGAATCATAAAAATATTTCATTAGCTCATTGGCACTATATGTCTAAACCAACAGCTCTAAAGCCGGTTAATTATTAACATGCTTGATTAACGTAAACCAGATGCTCTAGCACACCATCACACCTTTGGAAGAACTTGGTCCAACTCCTTAAAATACATGCCCTAGCCACACTGATGTCTCGTATATGAAAAGCTCCATCTTTTCTCTAAAGCGCGGAGTTGAGTTTAATGGCAGGTATAAGACTGACCGTGAGAGATGGATTCCTCTTACTACACGAGGCACGTGTCTACCCCGGAGTTAGTTATCAGAAGGGTACGATTTACAGATTCCTTTTCAAGGAGTCATTGCAAAGGTCAGTCTCCAGCCCAAGTGTCTGCGTTAGCACACCTGCAGTTGTGCTTTGAAAATAATTCCTTGGGTTTCCACATTAAAAACCCTTTGTTTTTAACAGACATGGTTCCATCAACAAATTTGTTTCCCAAAGGGCAGCGGCCACCACGGCTTCATCTCCCCATCATGAGCCCATGGGGAGAGCCTGGGACTTACTATATAGTAGCTTCTATTAAAATGTTATATATATGGAAATACTTCCTTATTGACAGTTCCCAAAGTACAACAGCTTAAGGATTTCGTATTTATTTAAAAAACCCCAAACCCTTAGCACTAGTTACTGTCACAAAACATGGGATTAAGTTGGTCAGAAAGCAAAGCTCCCCATTGCGTGCTGCAGGATAACAACAGTCAACTCTACTTGGCCTGTCTGGAGTAGGGTCTCTACTATTTTGCCCAAATTTTGACTACAGCCCAATAAAGACAAGTAAACCACAAAACGTTTTCACCCAGGATCTTGTTTTGAGGTTAAATATCAAATACATTGAAAGGGTAACATTTTTCAACTATTAGCTGTGCAATTAAGCCACAAGCCTTTTCAAAATTATATTGCTGCTGGGAAAAAGGGCTTTATTCTGTCAATCAATGATTTGCAGCAAGTTCCACCATGGTTTTCACCTCAAGTCCAGTAAAACTAACCCTGGTTTCCTGGGCTCTTGAGTAAGTTTTTCAGCTTCAGTGTTCATAAGGTTATATTTGTGAAATTCGTGCAATTTGTACCATCTCATATCCTAACACTTTACAAGGCTGAAAGCCATAACCAATCTGGTTTTATTGATATCTGGACATTTAAATACACACACAAGCACAAAGGTTTTCAAAGGAGGTCAAAGAGATCGACTTCTGTTAAACCAAGTAGGTCTTCTGCACCTAATGACAGCAGCCCTGCCAGATCTGCACTTTCAGAGTAGTGAGGTCTTTTGTGTTACAGAAGAAGAAACACCAACATTTGTGGAATTCATTCACTTCAGCAAAATTTCAGAAAAATTAAGAGCCAAGGAACAAGAACAGAACCTGAGGCGCTGAGCTGTCAAGCCTTTGCACGTAGCTGAAAAGGCCATCTCGTCTCGGCCATTTCCAGCTACACAGCATTTCTCAGAACAGTGAAGAAATCAGCCTCCGGCTACAGTGGTACAGAAAAGCACGTGCTAAAACCAGTAACCATCAGCACACATAATGGACTTAGAAGTTATACAGTAGGCAAGAACTGCATTGAAGTCAAGCACTGTTGCTGTCATTTCCCAAAATGTTAAAAAAAAACCTAAGTTCTGAAGATATTAAAAGACATTCTTCTGCACTGATGCTCAGATTAGCCACCTTTGGAGCAGAAGAAAACACTTACGGGCTGTTGCTGGGGGAAGGCAGCTGTATGGAGAGCAAACGGGAATAGCTGACGTGTGACTGATGTGGGCTGTCGTGTGGGTCAACACTGGAACAAGGGCTGGACGCAAAGGGAGGATGGTCGGCAGGCTGCAAGCCAGCCTGGCCTCTCCTCCCCTCTCCGCCCGAAGCTGGGGTACCGGGGTTTGCCCCCGTTATCCACCCCACCACCCAAACCCCTCTGCACTCACCCCATGCCGTGGATAACCCCCTGACAGCTTGCAATTGCAAAGCACGACTAACGAGCTGCAGAGCTGACATCAAGCCATTACCGCCAGCCCACGTCGAGTATTAGATACTGGGCATCTTCCAGCCAATGCCCCCAGTTTGTCCCAGTTGCCTGGGACAAGTAATACCGAGGCACACTGCAACTTTTGTCTATACACACTAAGTATGTCAAACTAATTCAAAGATTTATTTTTCCCACATCCTCCTAAACCGCAAAACCATGTTCTGCAGCCTGGAACGCAGCTTTTCTGCTTCCTTTCTACACAAGGGACCTTCATGAGAACGCTTTGTTTCTGAAGCTTTTAATTAAAAATCTGAGGAAAGCAATAAAGAAGTCTAAAGATAACTTCTTTATTTTAACAAAACCAAACACGGACGATCTTTAATTGCCCTGGCTGTCTCCCCACGTCCAGCATCCCGAGTATGCATGTTTATGAGATGGCAGCAAGAGGAGAGAGGGCGAGCTTGAAAAGTGACTCGGAGCCCCCGCTGCTGCCCAGCAGCATCACGAGGGTGCAGTCCCAGGTCCAAGGACACTCCAGCCCAGTTTCAGTCCCCTGGCCTCCTCACAGCCAAAAAGCTGGATCTTGTGACAGCTGCAAGTAGGGTGTCAGCAGCACAATCCCAAAGGCTTTTTCTTTTCCCTAAAACGTACTCGGATGTTCGCTTTAGCAGTTTAGTCCACTCGGTGTTGAAGCCCAGCCTTACCTGCTGCATCCTCAGAGAAAGCTTGCAATCTATAACACACTTTTTTTTGCATTTATTTCACATTTAAGAATGTTATGATATCTTAAACAGCCATGTTTGTTAAGACTGATTAATGTTACTAAGTTGCATAGTTACTATAAATATTTGTAATCACACACACACACAAAATTTGGCAACAATTGCTCCGTGCCCAGACTAAGTTTTCACGACGAGCCAGATGAGTGTCACTCGTGTCCCCCTCGTTCCTACTAGCTGACTCTCTGATCTGTTGGGAGCAGGGGAAGAGGCTAACGAACCTGCCAGCAAAGTCTAACACAGGCTTAAAGCTCAGGTTCAGGAATGTAAAACTACATACCTTGTGGGTAAACAGTCTCATACAAAGACGCCTGATAAGGACCAAGGTGCTATTACCCATTTCTTATGGCACTGGTTTACTTATACAAGCGCTTTTTAAGCACACAGAAGAAAATTCACATTCAAAACAGGCCGTCGCCTCCTAACTGCTTTGCTGCAGATCACCTGCGAGCGCAGACGCAGCAGCAAGTAGGAAGCCATTCACTTGCATCCATGCGATGCAATACAATCCAATGCTTGCCTTAAAATACTTCTATTTTACGAGAACCTCTTCCTTCCTAAGGTCAAACCTGCACTGCTTTGGCATATTTAAAACCTGCCTTCAGCGTTTTCCAATGTGGCAAATTCTCCCTTCCCTGTGTAGATATACCATGCTTCATACAGCTGGGAGGCACGGCATCATAGGCACTGTCTGCGATCCAGCCACAGATTCTCACAAATGCTTTAAATTATTAAAATCTACTGTATTTACAATTTCTGCAGTACATAAGTTTTGGAATATATGGCATCTTTCGGGAAAAAAAAAAAAAACAAACCAAAAAACCCACCAAAAACCAGAATAATCTCTTGGGTCCATTCTCTATTCTCCTTGCAAAGACTGTGCCCCAGCTCCTAAAGAACTCCCAGCTCCATCCCGCAGGAAGGACCAAAGAATTCACACCATTCGGTGTGCATTATTCTTCTCGGGAATGCATTCCTCCTCAACCACACAGGAGCAGGTAGGATAAATACTTTCAACCCCTCTTCAGTAAGAAAAAAATAAAGTCAGTGAACATGCTACATCTTGAACAATGAACCAGTGACTTTTAAAAATGAATACTTTGATAATAGTGTTCTGGGCTTAACTGTCCTTCTTTTCCTAGGACAGAAGACAGAGGCATGAAGCGATTCAGTCAGTTTACGATCAGTGCTACTGATAGCGAAGCCCACAGGTGACAGATCCTGAACCCCCTAATTTATCACAAGTTAAGCACGCTCCAAACAAGCAGTAAAAAAAGAAATGAAAAACCCATTAGTATATCTGCATAACAAATTGCTCTGATAAGCAAGAAATTCTAAGATCCCTGAAGTTTTAGCGAATCCTGTGTTTCGTTGCATTCACAAAGTAACGTATTTGTGAGAACAGTCTCAGAATTTGCCCGCCAACATCCTTCCTTCAGAACAGTTCATTCTAGAGACTTCCTAGATAGCAAACACTGCCCATGGGTTAACTTCACCAACGCTACTCATCTACTGTCTGTTCTAGCCTAAATGCCTACGACTACTGAATCTGCTTTAAAAGTCAGTATATTGAAACAGAAGGAAATTTCATCATCCTTTATCCGATAGTCATTTTCCATGGACTGATGCTTCTTCAACTCAGGTATCTTAGATGTGTACCAGTTATAAACCTTTCCTTCTTGAAACAATCCCTCTGTATGCAAGTATCCCCCCCTCTCTCCTAAAAGGGGATTTCTGCAAGTATATATTAAAAAAAGAAAAAAAATAATCAAGAAATTACAAAGAAGTAACTCTAAATTTTGGCACACAGTTCAATCACTCAGCTCCACTGCTGTTCAGATACAGTATAAAACCCAGCTAAACGCTTTCAAGCTCTTGCAAGGTGCACAGACTTGTGCTACAGGAAAGTACCAAATCTTGTTCCTCATTCAGACGTACTCTCATCTCCCTTATTCAAAGTGCGTGACCCTACAAGACGAGAACCAGCACACACAGCACTACGTACAATGCCTGGGCTCGAGCCAAGCATTGAAAAAACAGGGTTTGATAAACGCACCTCTGCAAAGAGCGGGCAAGCAGAAAACTTCCTACACCACTGCAGGTGCAGCGAGCGAACCAAGCAGAAATAGAACTTCCCAAACAAAATGGCCTGGCATTCTGTACAGACGTGCTATGGCACAGCTAGCCGCCCCTCCGCTTGATACTCCAAGCTTTTTGGAACTTGCGGTGGAGTACCTACAGGAAACCATTGAAATTCTTGGACCAAAAGGTTAATTATCACTCCCCAAACCCCCACAGGAGTTAGAAGTGGATTAGAAGCAGAAACAGAGTAAGCAGCAGCTCTGGAAAGGACATGAAAGCATTAAATACAGTCAGCAGTAGTGGAAAGTAATTGTGGGAAACTTAAAAAAAAAAACAAAAGCAGCCAGTGCTAGAAATGCCATTTTGGGTAGTCGAGAGAAGAGGGATTACTGTTAAGCAGGCAGAGACATTCCTCGCTCTGCCCTGTACCGCTCGGCAGCTCTTATGCCCAGGAAGATAAGACAATTGAATGTCCCTATGCAACTGTCTTACAATACGGGACTGTTACTGGCAGAATTGCCTTTTGCATCGCTCTCCATCTGGCTGCTGGTAAAAGCTAAGGTGTTTTACCAGCTCCAGTCTGTTCTTTTCTACATATGTAAGAACGGGTCTTTTGAGAAAAACTTCTTCTCTGAAGCTCAGCGTTCCCAGGCAGAGCTTATAGCAGAGCTCTACCACGCTGGCATGGCTGAGGCTTCTCATATCCAGTAACGCACATGGGTGAGCAACGAGCGGACGCAGAGCATCGCATCAGAAGCGAGCACTGCCAGCTCCAGAGCACGAGGCACTGATCTGCTTGTGGCCACACTGCAGTCTGGAAACCTCCGCACGCCTCATCTCCCACCGCCTCAGCTATGATGCTTTCTCACCGCCAGCTTCTAATTACACCCTGGAAAAAGCACATGTTCTTATAAAACTAGCACCTATTTATGGAGTAGTATAAACCATCTTTCTTAAGGAAGTCATTCATACGTGAATCTAATCTGAAGGCTGTTCTCACCTTACAAGTAACTAAGATAAATCTCTTTCAACAAACACATAACATTTGCTTCTACATTACGTAACACATCATGTTAAGAACAATTAACATAGTCAATTTGCTGCTACTGTATGCAATGATCAAACAAAGCATTTTATTCCAATTTCATTCCATTTTAGAACTGTACTTTTTGGAAGTGAAGACATCAACTAAAGCTTCAGGAATAGGATGAAAATGACAAAGCATAAAGGCAGCTAAGCTTTGCAACACAGGAGAGCACATCCAGACTAGAGGCCAAAAGAAGTCTCACAGAAAACCAGTATTCCAACTCCAAGTACTGAAAGTGATGAGGTCTACAAGCACCATCCAAACATTTATGCAGAAGAAGAACCTGGCCCGGAATTGTTCTGCCAAGTCATATTTGCGTAGCACAGCAAAAGCAAGAAGGAACGTGCTTCCAGTATGCCAGCAATTCTTTTTACTCCAAAACATTAGATGCGAAGCTAGTTGAAAGGCAATGGAGGCATCCACCAAGCAAGGCTGCTGAATCATCACTGATGGGGAAATTCGAAGATTGACTTAGAGCCCCATCTCAAAGGAGGGCTCAGAAGACTTCATTTATTCTTTCTGTAATGCAGAGGGACCCACTGGACAGTCTAACCTGATAAATCGTTTCCAGAAAGGAGGAGAGGGCATATTTAAGGAACAATTATCCTATCCAATATCAGCAAAATTGTTCCTTCGCTTAAGTGTATTAATATTGGACTTGGTAAATAGAGCTTTCTTTTAAAAGCTTTCTTATTAAAAAGATACGCAGACAGACTTAGAAGCTTACAAGAAAAGCGGAAATTATTCTTCCTCTCGAGGCTGGTGTAGCTCAAAACACAGCTTAGAGGGAGGAACAAATGATCAAGGGAATGGGAAGTAACAGAATGACATTTTATGTTGATTCATGAAGGACAGCTTATTTCTACCTTGGTTAAAATACTTTGCTGAGATGTCTCAAATCAGGAGGGAGCCAAATCGAGTAACACAGAAAAATTGCTATGGTAGATGTTCTATAAAGAGAAACATTAACCCAGGATGACAGGTTTGGGAATCTACCAACTATCAGCTTGAACCCCCAGGCTGTATCCCGACACGAAGGCATCACTATGGTCTTGTAATCATTCTACCTACCTCTGATCAAGCTTATTAGAGAACATCTCATAGGAAAATATGAAAACAACTACAAACTTGCCTTCCTTCGGAAGTCCACTCAAAATTCACTTCTGCCCCTCTAAGGTTTATAATGAAGCACAGGGTAAACACAGGACTGCTAGGATCAGTACACTTAGGTAAGCAGAGAATAGCAGACGTCACAGGTCTCTTGTCTTCAATTCTCCATTTCTTTCCTTCTTGCCCCCCCTTTTTTTTAAAAAAAAAATCTCAGCATTTTAGTGTTAAGTTCTTAAAAATCTCATTGCAGATACTGGCAAGATGTCTGGACAACAGCTGGCACAAGTAAATCATGACACTAACTTTCTGCAAAGCCCTCAAACATGTAGCATTTATAGCCATTATTTCAATCCCATTGTTTTAACTTCAATGAACACACATGCAAATAATCACATTAAATTTAATGGTACACTTAAAGCATTGCTGTGAACGTCTTTCCAGTGTAAAGGCAGATTTCTACCTTCCAGGAAATACTCTGCCCTCCCTAATGCTAGGGAAAACCATCTTCCCCATCTTCCAAATCCCTTGGCGGCCCAGAAATAGTTTATTTAAACCAGCCATTTTCTGCAAAGCTCACTGACCTGCTGTGATCCATCGCCATTCACGATGTGAGGCATCATGGCTACCTCCCCGTTCAGCAACGGTGGCAGCTCCAGCGGAATTTGGTCGGTCATCATCATTGTGACGTACATTCATGGAGAATTTTCCTCAACGGACTTCCTGCAAGAGAAACATCAGTTAAAGACCCTGGAAAACCCACCTGTGCTTTAGAAGGTCACCGGCATCCACGTGGATTTTGCCATTAAGGTAGCAACTGAAGCAGGATACCTGCAGGATAACAGGATGCATGCAGGAACTTGAGGCACTGAATGGAGGTTTCAGCTGTTAGATCAAGTGCATGGAAAGTCAAGTTTCCATGCAAGACTTCCAAAAACCAACTGGCCAGATTTCCACTCTTTCCCACGATTATAATCCCCAGCCCTCATTGCACAGCTGAAATAGGCAAGTTCCGTGACATTTCAAGTGAGATTTGCTCTGTTCCTAAAAAATCAGCATCCCGCTTGCTGCCACAGCTTTTGGAACTGCATCATCCATGTGGTTAAGATGTTACAGCAGTTTCACCCGATACCCACAATTCAAAGGCAAACACCTTTATCTTCTTCCTAGGGCCCTGTAAAGGGTGCGAACTGCCACCTACAACACCAAGAGCAGCCGCCTGACTTCCACTTAACCATGACCCGAAGGAGAAAGTTTTCTGCTGGAGCAGGAGGGACAGCGCACCGCCACGCTCGGAACACCTTGCGCTATACAGACGGCAACGGAAGAAGATCTCACGTAAGGATTTGTGAAGAATCACGCACCACTTCCAGCACACCCTCCCCCTTCACAGCTAATTGATGTGGTATGTAAGCATCACCAAAACCACAGGGAGATTGCTTTGTAAAAACCAGTCTTAATTGAGCATTAAGCGTACCCTCATACTGTTTTATGGGGCAATAATCCAGTTCTTTAGCGAATAAGATGGATGAGCTAATCGCATAGCTTATCTAGACTCCTGCACAGGAACTCCGAAGCAAAGCAACCTCCCAGGTCCAGCGCTGATCAGGCATTCTCCTTAGTACCTCTCATGCCAGGGAATCCCAAAGTCCTCACGAATAATTTCATACACATCGCAAATTCAAGTTACAATAAAAAATACGCTGTGACTCAGGCGGCTGGTAACAGCCAGGTAATCAGCTGGCACAAGACCACCAGAGTACAGAGGGGAATTTTTGGCAAAGAGCAACAGGGAAATCCCCGCTCACAAGGAAAGCGTTGTGGGATCTAGTATGTATGTGGAGCGCTTGACCACAAAGCCATAAACTGGGAGTTTAATTTGTCTGCTCTGGAGGGGACGAAGGGCTGAGCCAAACTCACCAGGGTTGGAGCATGCGGTTCCACAGAGGCTTCATGCTGCAAACCTACCACCCCCATACCTGCTCTGCCCCCGCGTGCTGCTAGGCTTTAAATTTACTTTTTTTTTTTAGTTTAACTACTAAAATATTAATTTTTTAGCGAAAACCATATTAGTTTAAATACGCTCTCTTCATTTTCATCAACCTCTTCCAGAGCTCGTCGCACTCCCATCACCTGTGGAGAGACTTAGCCCTCTCACCTCCAGCCATACATCTCAAGACCAGCATTTTAATTTAACTCAGTACCAAATTTAGTACGACTCTCACAGCTCTTTCCGATGTTCTTAATGCGTGTGAAAACACCACTTTTCTAATCATCACTTCACTGAGATAGAAACAGAGGCAATCTATTTTCATCCACCTTTAAATGAAAGCCCTCCTTTTATTTGAGACTCAGTTACAGGACAGAAGTTGTCAGAAAGCTTGGGATGCAGTTGTCAAGAGGACAGTACCTCCACAGCCGGGTTTCAATTCCCATCTCCTGCCTGCACCAACTGCTTTTTCCCAGAGTCTGGCAGCGTTTTAGTCCTACTGTCACCACCACCCTGAATAATCTTCCCTGCAGCGCACACACCCATGGAGCAAGGAATAAGGACACTTGCCGAACACTCCTGTAGCCCACAGGATCAAGCTCTCCGATCTGGCACGGGGCTTTCGGTGACCAAAGCCTCCCTGGCTTGGTCATTCAAAGCTCTGACCCAACCGTGACACGGGCTACAGAAATCTGTCCGGCAGCCCAGCAGCTTTGCTCAACGCATTTTCCCCCTGAAGTTTTGCAATATTTGGAGCTTCTTCCTAAACCTTTTGCTTCTCATTACTTCACAGGCTCAGGTTTTAATTTTGAGAAAGATCCAAGTCCTCAACCTATATTCATAGGTGTTGGGTCTTGGGGGTGGAGGGGAAGGAGTGGGGCAGCGTGGTTTGGGGTTTTGGGGGTTTTGTTTGTTTAAAATTATGAGGAAGAAGAGAACGTGAGTTTTTGAACCATTTCTTAAATGCTTGGGATTAAGAGAAGGACTGAAAAAGCCTAATACTGAACACCAGTGAGAACATATGAGTTAGCAGCTTTCAGTGGAAACAGACTGATTTAGTCAATAGTCAGCTGTACCTCGAACTGCATTGGTTATACATGTAGTTATGTATCTGTAGTTTTTGTGTGTGTGTACATATGAATATTCATATATAAATACATAAAGATTATTTTACAAGAACACAATGTTCATAGGAACTATTTTAAACCCATGTAAAACACCCCCCTCCCCCAAATAAATGACACGTTCATCTAGTCTGAATCTGAAAGCCCCAGCTTTAACAGAGTTTAAGCGTCACGCCAGTGCTATTTTCTTAAGGAAAAAAAGCCAGACTAGCTTGAAGCTACATATTTTCCTAGTAATATTTCTATTCCAGGCACAACAACCAATATGTTGACATTTATTTGCTACATGTCATTATTTAAAGTTTTACAGCTGCATTCCTTTTGCTTTATTAATGGTTTGTCACTACAGCCATGTCTACACTTGCCTCACTTTAAAGGAAAAAAAAGAAAAATAAGTAAGAAGGGCTTCCTTTATTTGTCAGGTCTGGTATGACCCCGCCAGAGGTACTGCCAGCAACAGTACTGGCTACAAAGCACAGCTGGCCACAGGCATTTTTTTTAGCCATATTTCGCATAGATTTACTCCATGCAGAGTTACATAAGACAGGGTTAAAACATCTACCGTGAGGCTGGCAGAATTCACACCAAAGCCAAAACCGTTGGAAACGGGCTTCACACACTTTTTTAGCTTATTTGCTCAACCATCCTACTTAAAACAGATTTATGCACCATGCATTCACACCCCTCCTAAAACCTAGTGTTCCCCCCACCTCAGGCGATGCTCGTATAAGCAAACTAGATTAATACAAAGAAGGTGAGGTCTGAACACAAGCACTTTCTTTTTCCTGTAAATTCAGGAACATCGATGCAAGAAAAGACCAGACAAGGACTCAAAGAGCCAGGTCACATTTCAGGATATGAGAACTCTTCCTTAGCTAAAATATGAACTGCCAAACACTAAACCACAGCTTTTTTTCAGGTACTAACTCAAATTTGGGGTTTTGTCTAGAAAGCTGACTATATTTAAATTTACAAAAAAAGATATTTCCTGTGCGTCTACATTCCCTAGGTTTGGCTGGGGCAGACCACAGCAACGCCAACGTGGAGTAGGAGGCTGCATCTCCCTGTCCAGCTACCTCCAGGAATATGGGAAATCACAGCTTCCTATCTTGCTGTAGAGCAAGGAAGAAGAAATAACCATCCAAGTTTGATGTTTCTCTCCCCAAACCAAACTTCCAAACTTTTTGATGTTTGCAAGTTACTGTTACAAACCTGATTTTCAATTGGGTACTGCAGTCTTCTACTGATCACGGAGATGACTCTTTCCTTAAATTAATTCAATATGTGAATTAGTAATGCACATGACACTAGCGTGAAAATTGAAACACACAGAAGAACAAAGTATACCTATCTAAAAACCAGTGTCCATGTATGGTGAATTAATATGACCCAACAGGTTGTGTCAGAGTTCTCCTGAAATTCCAAAAGCACTGTGAACCACATCAAGATACCCAAGTCCTACTTTTCCTAGAAGGTTTTATCCATGCTATTAATGAGGCTACAAGCCAAGAACATTTTTCTTTTTGTGATTTTTTCCACCTTCTGCCTTTTACAAAGCTGAAGAACCTCCTCCAGCTATGGCAGGCAAATCCAGAGAACCTGGCAAAAGCCAGAGGAGTTCTGAATATTCAGTCTCTGTGACCGCTCTCTGCAAAGGCTCAAATTTTATTTCCCTGTAGCAGACCATTAAAAGCTACTGAACAAAGTGTTCTGAGTTTTATCAGAATCATCTGGCATAACAAAAGTTGGATTACAAAGATGACATACAGCTTTCCAATACCTAGTAGAGCCACGTATCCTGGTTTATTTAATATACAACCAAAATCCAGGACTAAACGCACATTTGCACTTGCGCAGTGCTTACTTAGGGTTATTCAGTCTGACTGGAAAAGACCTTACTGCATAGAGAGTAAGAAGCTACACCACCTTCAGTCCTAGCATTGCTATAGAAAAGATTTAAAGTTTTATACTGTGAGTATTTCAAAAGGAAGAATCTTCTCTTTCCAGCCTAAAAAAGAAAAACCTTACAATTTCAACATGATGAAGTTCATACATAGACGGTGCACGCGCACACACAAGCCCAAACAGTGCATGCAGCAATTAATAAGCAAGCAAAAAAACCCGCCTCATATTTTCTACAACATTTATCCTCAGGCATGATGAGCCATTTGTCCGTGGCCCAGCCACCTCCCGAACCAGCTGGGACCACAGCCCCGCCTGGCCACCAGCCGCACCACTGAACGAGACCGTCCATTTCTCAAACTGCTTTCCGTGAGATTAAGCTCAAATGCTACTCAGCAGTGGCAACCATCAGAGAAAGCCAGAGGAGCACTGGTGCTCAACCTTCCCTTCCTAAGTTTAGGATAAACGTCTAATTGTCACGATCAGTAACCATAAGCTATCCTGCCTTTGTAACAAACCCCCAAAATTACACAGTATTGGCATGTATGGTACACCCATGTCCAGTTCCCCCTGAAGAAAATGAACCTAAAGCCTTCCTTGTAAGGACAACTCAGGCATTGAGAGTGGCTTCAAAGATGGGAGAATCTACCACCCAACAAAAAGCAGTTTTCTTGAAATAGAGATTTTCTCCACTAATTCTTCAAAATAGTAAGACACATCCCACTGAGGCTGGGGAGAGAAGGAGAGGCTTGTGTCAGAACCATATATTTTACTTTTTCTTTTTAAAAATACCAGGTTATATAGTCTAATATGAGCTCCTTCCTACCATCACTTTTTATATGTATGTATGTATTATATGAGCTCCCCTTCTACCATTCTGCATGTAACAGGTGATTTTCTCCTCTTGCACAGTGGTCGATGCACTGATGGGAGAAGCAATCCAACCCAGCAGGAACTCCCTTGGTAGTTTACAACGATGGAAAAAGCTAGTTCAGGTGTGACGTCAAAAGTCAAAGCCTTTTGATGATGTAACCGACCTACTGAGCAGCAGTCACTTCAAAAGTGACTGTTTCTCCCCCCTACCAGCCATTTTCCCTGGCTTGTCCTGGGGCAAACCAGGTTCTGCAAGGAGGACGTTCAGAAATTGGCAGTTGTCTGACCGCAGAAGTAAAGTATTTGTGATATCTGATCTGCGTCCTCCAAACCACAACCTAATAGCACGACCAGCCCAAGCCCTCCACCCTCACCGCCACGGCTGGTTTGAACACAGACGGGTTCCCCCATCCACAGTGCTATATTCACCCTCAAATACTTGCGGTGTTGTAACCGGGACAAGAGGAAGTAGGAGTTGCTTAAAATGGTCTTGCCATGGTTAAAAAATATGTATGGAATCACGGGCTTATGTCAGAGGGAGTCCCACTGAGAAGTTAAACGCGGCCTTAGAAACACAGGCCCTGAAAACAGGGAAGATTCAAATATTTCTAGAGGAAATCTCACTTTTCAAAAGAAATACAGTGAAATGCAATGAGAAGAAGAAAATCCTTTTGCATTCGCAGCAGCCATTACCTGCAGCACACGTTATTCTTCTTCCATAAAAAGAAATATTCTTGGAATCATCTGCTATTTTCCAGGAGTTTCTATGTGGAATTGAAGAACCGTATCAAAGTCTGGTATGTCAAATCATGTCACTGCTGATGATTATACAGTTGAAGAAATGGGTGCTTTTTCCAAAGATATTTTGAACGAACTCAAAAATAACTCGAGAGAAAAATAACTCGGTAAAAATAGCGATCATGTACAAACAGAACGTGTGTACAAATAAGTCTATGGAGGCCTGTATACTCACCTACTCTGACACTAAGAATTTAAAATGACTACATGACCCACTAGGAAGGCTCTGAATGAGAAGTGCTTCTTCTGCACGTTACTGTTGATACTGGTATTTGCATGCGAAAGATGAAAGAGCTCAGCCACAGCCCCATTTTCCTATTGCATTTTGTACAGCACACGTTGAAATTTAAGATAAATTAAAACACACAAAACGCAATTTATTTTCATTGAAAAGCTGAGCGGTAAATATAGATGCTTTCAAGAGACTCTTGCCATGGCTTGCCACTTGAATTCAAAAAGGAGCGGTAATAATTGTTCATGTAGAAAAGCCTCTTGAGACATGAGCAGTACCTGGAGGTATGCGCACAGATGGTTGGTCAAGGCACAAACAGTCTGGAATTTGTCTTGTCTGATGTGCGTTCATTAGTTTAGTTAAATCGCATCCGTCTGAAGAGCGACTGAAACCTGAACCCATTCTTTCTCTGTTTAACTGCAAACACGGTAGATTAATTTGAAAGCATCCAAACAGGCTTCTTCATAACAATTTCGAAGAAATACATTTTAAAAATCTGTTATGACAAAGGAAAACGGGTTAGAGGGAATGCATACCTACGAAGCTCGCTGGCATTTTATGAAGAGGTAGTAAAATGCCTGCCGCTTGCTCTGGGCCGTTTCACAGACAAGGCCACCAATAGCTGGATCCTCTCTCGAGCAAGCTAGGCAGCATAAACATCCTCTCAAAACTTAACCGCTATAATTAATCAGCAGGTTTATTCCCCTCGAGTTCACTTTTATTTTAAATAACAACACATTTCAATGGCCATGGTTCAGTCCATCTCTAAAGATGGAATTAGCAGCAGTATTCAATTCTGTAGGGGATCAAGGAAAGCTAACGGTGTTTTTCCCCACACTGGTGGGATATTATTAAGGCAGCTATCCAAAGGGTAACGATATGATGATTTTCAGTAGTTTGCATTTATTTAGACCTAAAATTTGACATCTAGTTTTCAAGACTGGAAACTCCATTATTTTAAAGAACAATAAATTTTGCAATGCACTCAGCTGCATACGCCTCACGGGAAGTGTTTGTAATTTAGGAACAGACAAACTGTAAAAAAAAAAAAAAAAAGGTCCCTAGCTCAATCTTGGGATGAAATGGAATAACCAAGTAACTTCAAACACGTACCAGAACCGAGCATCAGGAATGGGGAGATCAGGTCAAATAGCATCACGCGGGAGTGTCTTATTTCACAAGGCAAGTACAACTAATCAGCATATAATAGCTCTGATGAAATACCAGAATAAAGCAAGCTGGTGCACAAAGGAGTCTTTTACCAAAGGAAAATGTCACGGCACTAGGGGGTTTTTTCCCCTCCCTGGTTTTCCGGAGGGGAATCTTGTGTAAACTTGTGTAGGAAAAGGCAGCCCACCCTCCTCCCACCACCGCGCACGCCTGGGGTGCGCACGTGCCCCGAAGGCAGTCATATTTGGGTGAAAAACATCATGGCACTAGATTTAAGGGAATAAAATACACCAGAAGTGAAACAGATGTCCAAAAATTGTATTAGGTTTATATTAGCTACAGCGGAGCAGAAAGCCACAGACAGACGAGCTAATGCAATGGCTCCACAGCGTTCGCACTTCTGCAAATAGTATTACAGCAGCAAATTCATCTGCTGCTCAAAATCAGTTCTAAAAGACACGAACGCACCATGGTCACAGCCGGCACCACTGGCCTAAGAGCGAGCTACGCATAGAGAAGACTCATATGCGGCTTGCCCTCCCCATCTGGGTTTTTCTGTGCTTTTTCTTCAATCTAAAAATTAAGTTAGTCATTTTTGCTATTTGTATTCCTTTCCTTCTTCCATGTCTTCACACTTTGCTTTCCTCGCCTTCCTCCACGTTAATCACAACAGATAAAGGGGACTCACAAGGGATGTAGTTGCAAAAATAGAGTTCTCAGGCACACAATTCTCACAGTATTTCATAGCACTTCTTCGAAGCAGCAATAGGCTGAGGTTAACTATTCTTGCACAACAGTGGCCAATTATTTTTTCCACGATTTTTTGTATTGTTGTTTCTTTACATTTTTGATTTGAGTTTTTTACATTTAAAAAATGTCTAATAATAAAATTTGTTCTGGCACAGCTTGCTTTAAATGTTTAAAGTAGTTGCTTTTTTTTATTTATTTAAAGGGAAATTAATTTCTGCAATTCCAAAAATACAAGCAGGAGTCAGCATTATGAACTAATTTGCTCCTGCTTATCCACCCTCGCAGAAACATTTGAGTAAGAGAGCTCAGGGTGCTGATCAAGCGACAGCCGTACAATACACCACCAACCGCACGCAGCATCTCTGTGCTTTTCTAGAAGACCTCAAGCCACATCAAACAGGACAGGACCTTTCTGTTTCACTCACACCCTCCTCTCCACAGGTCAGCAGGAAAGGACAGAGCTCTTCCAACTGCGGTCCCCCCTGTGCCGGGGCGAGGAGCGGAGGACGACAGTCCCCCGACAGCTCTCCATCCCACAGCACCAACTGGTCCCCTAATGGCAAAGAGCCATTTCGTGCAACAGAGACAACATTGCACGTTTCCTAATTAAATGATAATCCTGTTGGGGTTCTCTAGACTCTACATTGCCTCTGACAAAAGCAAATTTAAATGAAATTCACAACGTTACGAAAGATACTCGGTAAGCTTAAACACTGTTGCAAGTGAATAGCGAGTTATTCCAATTATTTGCTTGAGGAGGAACAAACCCCTTCAATCCAGACCTACACCCATTTACAATCTGAGCCCCGATCCTGCAGCCATTTGCACTAGGGTACATCTTTATGCACTCTTACTAGTTTTATTAGCAGTGTACTTAAGCACTGAACTCCCCCGGGTCAGGGCTGTGACCCGTGCACATGCCCAGGGACACAGGCAAAACCTCTACACGAAGAGAAGTTCTTGCACAAAGGTGCAAGTCAGATAAGGCGTATGCCTCATCTGTTTGCTTTCTTCTTCCGTTTAATAGCCAAAGTATTAATCACGGTTAGAGGTCGATAAGCATAGCATTTAGCGATAATACCCTCCCCTTCAACTCTGCGCTCTCAAATAACAATCTCTCTGCAATAATATCACAAAGACCTTGGTTATCTCTTCTAGTGTTCCTGTGCAGTGGAGAATCTACCGAAATCAATGGGGTGGGGTTTTTTTACCACTAATTAAACTACGAAGGAAAAAAAAAGGATATCTACCATATCAATCTGCAGCGCTTGAAAAGCACGCATACCAAATTCCATTTACAACAAGGTTTCAGCACACCTTTGTGCAAAGCAAACTTTTTTGTTGTCACCATTCACCGCTAACCTGACTCCAGGCTGACGCTGCGCTGACAAAGTGGCTCATTGTGTTTTTGTGGGAAACCGCTTCGGAGAGATCTCCCATTCAGCCCTGGGATTCGAGAACAGGCATTCACACGGAGCGGCCGCTGCAAGGGAGCGCCTCTGGATGGCTGCCGGAGAAGTTTCTCATGTAGAAGGAAAGTTGAATGCATTATCGTCATTGTGCTCACAGGATCCAAGTGCCTAAAGCACACGATCAACACAAAACCAACCCAAAACTCACCACCCAAACCCAATCATTCTAGAACTTTTCAGCATCAGGAGAAAAAGTTTTGTTTCACCATCCCTCACTTTCACAGAACATAAAGTAATTCTTGCAAGAATTTTTTACATTTCTGAACTGCTTTGTGAAAATGAAGACAGTATGCTACCTAAGAAGGTTTCTCTTTATTTGAGGTAGACAGGAATTTATATTAAAAAACCCCACCAACCCAAAATCCACAAACAAAAAAAAACCCCACACACAAAATCATCAAATCATTGTTCCATTTTCAATTGAGTAATTTTGGCATCCAGCACCTTACAGGAAAGAAGCCTCTCCTACTCCAGGTATCCGATTTTTATCTCCAATGATAATAAAGCATCAAGGAATCAAAAACACCAAATCTTTAAATACAGAGTACTAGGGGGTTTTGTTTTCTTTAAGGTGGGAAGACAAAGGGTCTCTATTTATCTAGACAGAAATGCTGATCTCTGTTATGCTGAATATACCAACTGATGCAACTATAAAGCTCAAGTTACCTATTAAAGGGTTTAAAAGGGAAAACCTTTGGGTTTGGCTACTTGTGTGAAATGGGGCACAGTTTGTAACACAGATTAGAGGAGAAATGAAGTTCTGTTGATACAGCAGGAGACAGTCCGGTGGCGTTACCAGCACTCAGGTTGTCCGTATCCAATTTTATCTTGAATCCTCACCCTTCTAAGTAAGTTAATTCCCACTCTCTGCCAATTCATTCAGGCAATGGAAGGCTGAAAAAGTTACTCTCAATAAAAATAAATTGGCATTGTTCTTTGATAATAAGCAACAGAGTGAAGTACTGGACAACTTGTATTATGAATTGGGAAACCAACATCCCTTAAAAAAATTAGACCAAACCCAGCAGCGTTGGTTGACAGGCAGCCACGCGGCACAGCACCAGGGAGACAGATGCTCTCGCCTCCGCCTGCCCTGGGTGCACTCAAACGGCAACAGCCCTAATCCTGTATCTCCTCACTATAGGAGTTACTCATTACTAAGCTATAAGTCTTTGTTAACTAAAGTTTTCTAATATTTCACCTATTGACTTTGATACTACAGCTTTCAGCGTTAGCAGAACGTGAAGAGGTAACAGCAGTACCGTAAGGTTATTAACACACCTTACACTAATTATTTTTCACATAATGAAAAATTTCTGAAGATGGATGAGAATTCTGCTAAATCCTAGAACAAGCAGCACACACCTTCCAGTTCACAGCACACTGCTCGTCAGGCTCCTTTGGGAATAACCTCTGAAAGAGTGAGTCTAAAGGCAACTTATCATTTCTGGTTCTTGGGGCTTTTTTAATTACAAAATATCATCCAAAATATCCTGCCCTACTGCTTTTAGCTCCAAAACAGGAGAAAACATTACACCAGCTTGCTGTTACTAGGAGCTATGGCTGAAAGTTAGGAAAATAGAGGAAAAGAGGAAGAAACGAAGCAAGAAAACGATGTGTTCTTACACTAGGTCTGCAGATGAATACCCAGAGTTTCTTGTTTCCTGAAAACTTGGAGGACATAGCTGTGACCATCCAAGTCTACAGAGACTCCATTTAGGATAAAACAGTTAGCATTAACCTGCAGGCTCTCCTTAAAAATGAATCTTGACAGAAGGCAGCTCAGGTGCTTCATGAGACACAGCTGGACACCCATGCCTGAAGAGCAACACGGCCAACCCCTCTGCGCACTGGAGACAAGGCATCATGCACTAGGAAGCTCACACAACTCTGGAGAAAGTAAAATTTTTAAAATAAAGAATAATTAAGGGGGCTCAAAGACAGCAATGGAAAGTTCTTTTGGGAGACTCAAGGGGCACATATAGAAGACAATACTAAGAACCAGAAGTTGAGCTAGGTAAAGGAAGGTAAATTTCTCCACAGTCAAACTGCAATAATTTTTTCATGCAAGCTAACTATTTCATCAAAAAGGGGACAGTCATGCTTCTTTGCGTATCCCTATTGACACAACCACACACAGCCCCAGTGAAGTCAATTAAACCCGTGAAACTAAAGTCAGCTTTCCGCATCCTTTAAATAACACAATTCTAGTCAAGCAAGATACTCGAACGGACAAGCAGCAGAAAGCAAACCAACTTTCAAGCTCCACGCCACATGAAACTGCACTTTCATTTTCCCTTGTAACACTTGGAGAAATTCATTTCTACAGCTGCATAACAAAATCCAGAGGTGCAAGAGTCTAGAATCAATACTCAAACACATTTAAGAAATCCACAGAATGGAAGAAGTTGTACTCCATAGAGGCGGACCATGAGAAGGTTGGTCTTACCGAATATCAGTGGGTTTTTGAGTGAGAGAAAAAAAAGTTCCTGACTTAAGACAAATGCACTTTTACTTCTGCTCTGTAAGAGAGATACCCAAGTACATCCCTCCCTCTCCCCGGCTCCCTAACAGCATCCCCAGCCCGTGGATGCAACGCACTATTCCAGCGAAACAGCGGGGAAGCGTAAACTTCCTGGCCCGCCTGATGCCGAAAGCACACTGCTGTCAAACCCCACGCTGAGAGCCCTTCCAGCCTGAAAAGTTATTTAGTCTGTGTTTGTCCCGGGAGCATTTCACACCACCTCTTCCGACACGCGTGGCCGTGACGAACAGGGACGTGTCTTGCATGGGCTGGTGTGGGAGTCAACAGAGCCGTGCAGCCGCATCGCCCCTCGTCCCCATCCAGCCCCCGAGCCGTGCCACTGGAAGTGCCCACCACAGACCCCGTCCAAAACGCCTCTTTCCTGTCTCTGCTCCACTGATTTTCAGAAGGTAAACTTCATTCATTTCCCAGGTTGGCCCAAACAACCTGCTTGCTACTTACAACCATGGGGTAGATCCATTGTAGAAGCCTCAGAGTAACTAGCTTTAAGGATGCAAAAATAAAATCATCAGCAACAAAGCAGAGTTTATCTTTCAGTCCTGTTAAACAAAATCATTTTTACTTTTATGATGGCGTATGCTTATCCACCCAGTGATAAATCTCTAGCAACAACTATTCACGGCATTTCAGTTTTCTGGAAAGAAGCATTAAAAAAACCCACAAAAAACCACCACATTATCCCAAAAATATTTCATTTGTAATTCTAGCTGGAATTCAAAAATGAAAGTATTTGGGCAAGGCAGAGAAAAAAACTAGCTTTGCATCTTAAAAAGATACAAACCTGGAACTCAAGAAATGGACTTTGACTTGGTTTGCACATGGGGTGGGGAAAATGACCTTCAAAAAAGGCAAGCGGTTTTGGAGGGTTGGGGAGAAGGTACAAATAATACAGAATTCACAGAATTCCAATAAACAGATGAGAACCAAATGTGTAAGTCACACAAATACAAGAAAATCCCCCTTAAAACTCTAGTTGGATGTGTCCAAACTAGAAAAAGACTGAACTTACAAGAAAGGCTAATTCTTTAAGAGTCTGTTTTCTACAGTATCTTGCATAAATATAAAACACTTCTTCACCACTGCATGTCCTGACAGTCTTCAGTATTCACCTTATCCTGGACATCCACCTCACTTTGCTTATTGCAAGAGAAATCCACACAAATCCTGATGGAGCAAAGAATGTTACACTATGTTTATGTCCTTTTAGAATAAATTCCGTATCAAATACAGAAATATAGCATTTAGATATATAAATAAATTTTTAAAATTAAACTGGGGGTTGACAGCATCTTATCTTTGACAGTGGAAGCAGAAACTTCAGAATATTACCAAACCAGGAGTTAGTCTGCAGACTCATGCAGACAGCCTGACGGCATTAGCACAGGAGCAAGCTTTCCCAGTGAAATTTAGTCACGCTCAATTTTACCTGAATGATATAAGTGACACATGACCCAACAAGATTTTATTCCACCGCTTTAACACCCAGGGGAGTGCTATCGAGGCACACTTACTTTGTGTGAATAAGCGGGAACACCCAGGCGCTATCACCCAAAGTACGGCACAATCTCAATTCTTTAATATTTACATTCTGACCCAGTTCAGTCATGTTTTGGCAGTGCACAGCAGAGCAGAGCCCACACAGATATCCACCTTAACAGTACAGTACACAGTTAATCAGTGACAAAAGCTTCCCCATTAACCCCAGTCGTTCTTCCAGCAAAAAGCTTCTCAGGTCTCAGAGTCAAGTGGGTTGCATTTGTTCCCTAATTTCTAGGGGGAAGGTACATATTTTTCCCATCATTTGACATGCTAATATCCAGTTTAAAAAAATAAGTAGAACTAACTGATATTATCCTCTACCTACACCGCAGCATATTCCTCTTGGGGCAGGGGAGGAAGATGACACGTCCATGCAACAATTTCAATAAAGACTCTCAACAGTAAGGGAGCCATGAAGAAAAAAGGGCTCCTGCGCTCTCTCTTGTGAACATATTCCTCCTCTCACTTCTCTCTAGTCCCTAATCATATCTCCAGGTAGTACAGAAGACAGTCTGGGTGTTCAGAGTTGTTTTAACCTGTTGATGAGTACGTAGGCAATGGAGCATGCTGCAGGGAAGCCCTCCAATACCAAAGAGCTGTTGAGCACCTCATCCTCCTCCTGATGCTCACTAAGGAAATGCACAGAATCACAGAATCATTAAGGTTGGAAAAGACCTTTAAGATCATCAAGTCCAGCCATCAACCCGACACCACCATGCCTACTAAACCATTCCCTCATCCTTAACGAATTCTGACTAATTTTTTCCATTGCCCCAGATGAAACTTCAACCGTAAGTTCTTTCTCTAATCTTACTCTGTGTTCCTAGGCATCAAGCCCTGTTAAGAATAATCTAAATCACAGATTGCTGGGCATACCTCCTCACCATCCCATACGTGCCAGAGGTACCTTACACTTCATAAAGCAACTGCCTAGAGCACAACATACGTACGTGAGTGCTACAGCTCTACACCAAGAAGTAATCCTTGCCTATTACAGTTTTAAATACTCAGAAATTAGTACTATGAAATTCAGCACCATTACAAGTCACTTCACCCTTGGTGCCTTCTCTGTTCAAGGAAGAGCAGAACAAGATTTAATTACCGTTTCAATCAGAAGCTCAACCTGCTACAACTTTTGCCTTTAAATTTGTAGCTGAAGAGATGGTGGATGCTCCAATTTTCCTCCTTCTCATCCATATACATTAGCGGTGCAGAAATCTCAGAAAAGTACGTGGTCAGAAGTAATGAATGAGATATTAGTTTCCACCTAAATTGAGCAGAGTATATATGTTTATTTTTAAGAACATGCTAAGGTACATTAGTCTTGAAGGCTTTTTTTTTAATACTTCTTGAATTGATTAAATTAAGGAAAGTCACTTTGTTACCAGTAATTTCCTTCTTGTGACAAAGACGAGTGGGTTGAGCCTCCTATCTGTTAAATGTGGAGAACGTACTTATGCTAATAATAAACAAAGAGAAAGTGTCAGTACAATCACCAACTGCATTCTGCTTACAGCGTGACTGCTGAAGCATCATTGGGTTGTAAGAGGATTAAGAATTCCTGAAGAAGAATTCCTGAAGATTAACGGAAAACTGATCAAAAACACAGAAACACGGTGGTATCTAACAGCAGAGCTACTTAGCTGGTAAACCGACAGAATTTTTAGACCAGCTAACAGACTGGAAACCCACCCTCAGAAGGCACCCTTCCCTCTCTAGGAAGGATCACTATGGGAAAAACATGATTTAGTGCAATTTAACATTATATCCCAGCTGTCAGATCTATAACTGATAACAGGGATCTACATTTGTCATCAAGTTACTAAGCTGCTGGGAAACTGGTAATGGAGAACTAAAGCAAGTGAGCTCCCTATCCCAAATATAAATAGGTATGGCAGACAAAAGGATAAAGACTTTATTTTATACTTTTTTAAATTTAGTACAACATATAGTCAAACAGAAGGTAGAGGTCACACAACAATTTTTAAACCACATCCAGAAAACCTAATCAGTGGCAAGAAGATACAAAGATGTAGAAGAGGTACATAAAATTCACTGCTGGATCCGAAGTTTAGCATTTAAAGGCGTGCCAGTGGTCCCAAAAACAGAACAAAAGAGGTGGGTTCTGTTCAGTACAATAGTGTCAGGCCACTGTTCATCCGTACAATAAATCTAATAACTACTTTTACAGCTTCCCTTGGCAGCTTTATCTCCTGCAGTCTACATTCAGGGTCTTACTCTCCCCATATCTAATCACAGAGGTTTGAGATCATCACGTAAGTCATGAGATATGTACGCATACAGACATATATACGTGTTTGTCTACATCATGGATATAGTTATCTTCATTTATCTTAAGATCCTTAGAATGCTTAAACCACGTTCAGAAAGAAGCGAGTTCAAAGACTATAAAGCAAAGCAGTGAAGAGAAAAGTCTCCATTTCTCCCTCTTTTTCCTGGATTTAACCTGCCACAAACACCTGTAGGCTGACGGTGTGTCCTTCGGTCTTAAAGCACAGCGTGCCTGTACCCCAAAGCCTTACGCACACTCGCTTCAAGAGAGCGGCGTACCGGGGAGCGCAGCTGCTGCCACTGGCACATACCAAAGATTCCAGATCATTTTTGCACCACGACTAAAATGTTCTCATCAACTTGGATTTCTGTTATAACATGTTACTCCAGCCTCAAAAAGTGCAATCTCAGCATGTAAGTTCAGTGTTGTTTTAGGAAGCCTTCTCTTGGGTGCTGGGGATGCAGAGAAAAGAGGTTAAGAAGTTTAACACACACCATAATCCTCCTATTTCCAAAACCAAAGTCCAGCTATAAACCCTAAGAATGCCACACACCTACCAAATTCTTTTTATTAGCATAAGGAAGACAGGAACAAGGGTACTTGGTTAATGCCTCACCTCTTTGTTACACTGGCTTCTTCCTGTAAGTTTTACTAAATTTCTAATATCTGAAGGTTAGCAACATGCAATGTCTACAGGGAAAAGAATCCTTTATGAAAATACTTGTTGCTAGAAACACAAAACAAACAGAAGGAAAAATTATGGTAAACAATAAATTCTCATTGTAGTTAATAGCTGTTGGTCTTTGTTAGAAACAGCTATGCCAGAATACACAGCCACATCCATGAGATCGAGTGAATTCTATCTGAAGTTTACAGAAGGAAGCAAATACAAACAGTCTTACAAAGGTATTTTCATAGCAGGAAGCTACGAGCACTTCTCTGCCGCTCCGGCGGCGGCTGACCCCGCCGCGCTGCAAGCGAACCCGGCCGTCAAAGGGGAGCAGGCAGCAGCAATGCTAAGTACACTCTCCTTTCGCTACGGGATTAACCAGACCACGACTCACCAATTAAATCCTGCTTTATGATTTCGGCTTTAATTCTTTATGAACGCAAAGGCAAAACACGCAACAGAGCCTGGTGGAAGTCAGTCCGGAGTGCTTTGCTCCGGCTATCCCTGTCCCAGGGCTCAGCCCTCCTTGGACGTAAATGCCTTTTTAATCACGATGTTCCAAAGTCTCTCTTTTTTGAAGAATCTAATATTTAATTGCTGTACATCATTGACGGCAAGAAATACAAATCACTGAATAGTCAATGTGCAACTAGGCAAGCTGGTGGTTTACCACTACATAAGGGATGTGTATTTTCCTGTTCTCCAAAGCCTTCCTATTTCTTCCCTGAAGATGGGAAAACTAGAAACTTCTCATCTTCTGCAATGCGCAAGTTTCCCTCCCCCCTTTCATTCTGTGGACTTTCTGCCAATAATATTGTTGAAAAATAAATTCTTGTGGACAGGAAATATCCTGAGCAAAGGATATCCAGCTTTATGATACTTAAAATATTATGCATTCCTCCTTATCTGTCATTGCGCAGGCCAGTTGTCGGCATGCGAGTGGGCGCGTAACGCCTTCGGGCAGCCGGGAAGGGCCCCCCACATCCCTCCGCGGTGGTCAGCCCCCTCGCACCTTCAGATAAACCAGCTCCTTAAGGTTTCCTTAAGATTTCCCTTTTCTCCGTACCCAGCCCCAGCCGTTGCATTGCGGTCCAAAGAGACGAGACGCCAACGCAGCTTTCCAAGCAACGCCGGCTATCAAGAGCACATCCTCCCCAACCTCTCCTGATAAGGTGCTTTAAATTCTGCTCACAACCCTCCTCTTAATGGCCTAATCTGATGTAGGTGGCTTGGCCTTTCAAGCGATCCCTCCGTTTAATTTCCTCAACAACTGCACTCCACAAAAGCAAACATCCTGTCCCGTTTCCAGAGCCAGATCCCAGTTGTGGCAGGCAGCTGTGCCAGCAGCGCGGGCAGGAGCGGAGCGGGGATGAGCAGCACGGCTCCAGCCCACGCTGGGGAGCTCCGCTGGCCGCCCTCATTACGGAGCCGGTTCACTCACTGGAACGGACCAAACGTTACGGTAACGGACGCGTGGTTGTAAAAGAAAGTTTGTTTGACAGGTCTTCAAGCAGCTGCAGGGTGGTGGTGCTGCAGCCCCTGCTGCCGAACCCACCCCGCGGTCGGGCTCCCCGTGCAACCAACTAGGAGCCAAACCAACACGTTCATACTTGGGGTTTTGGGGGTAAGAGCGACTGTACAGAAATCTTAAGCTTTGAATGAAGTCACCTAAATTACATGATGTAGATACTGGGGGATAGTCACATCATAACCTACCGTGCAACCCTTCCCCGCCTGGCCAGCTTCAAGCCCCATGAAACAACATCCAAGTTGACAACTCACATCTAACATTTTCTCAGCAGTCAGCAGCTTACATTTCTTAACCAAAGGCACACAACTCTTAAAAATCACCCACATTAAAATCGGGATTCAATCCCTTTAAGGCACTCTGACACTTCAGTAGCTTGCTGTCTCTTCCTATGAGGAGGACAGCCAACATCCAAAGCTGAAGGCAGAAGAGCAGTTGAGGTAAAGCCAAGGCTGCCATCTCTGGAATGAGGGTGGCTGTTCAACAGAAGAAAGCAAGCACTTCAAGAAAGAAAAGCAAAAATTCTGTCAGCACGAAATTGCAGCCATGACACTCAGATCTTTTTAAAATACATTTACCTAAAGGTGTTAAGTGCCATTTATTATTCTTCTAATAAACAGGCATCCAAATCTAGCCTTAGCAACGATTGGTACTTCCACTTTACACCTTTGCTAGTCTCTATTTAAATATCTCTTTTCTTTACAAGAACACCAAATCACTGTGGTTTCACTGGAGATAATGGGGGGTGTGGGGTGTGATAATGCTTCATTTGTAGAAGACTTAAAAAAACATCAGCTACCATTTTTAGTACCCCATAAATGATCACACTTTTCAAAGTGTTCTAATACAGCCTTAGCCAAAGGGTACTGTAATTTCAATTATACTTGCAATATCTGGCAGTCTTATGGCTACAGAAGACCCCTTACAAGGTAAGGTCACCGTGCGTCCCGCCAGCACGTAGACATTAATGCACTCTCCCAACACTGGCTGATTCAGCGCAACGCTGAACTCAACACCCAGCGACCACCACAACATTCAGGGCTGCCGCCTGCTAGATACCCGGACACCACCCTTAACACAAACTCACGGGTAAGTATGCTATTAATACAGTCCAAATACAACCATACAGATACAGTTTTAAACAGCTACACAGGATCGAAGACAGAAATCACCACTTTCACAAGAAAAATCTCCTGCACCTCCTCTTGTGGCAGAGCACCCCTAAAGATATTTACTCCACTATGGCCAGACCCAGTTTTTATAAAATTAAGTATTCCCTCTGAAAGACAGCTCTACAGAAAGAGGTATGTATCTTGCCCGATCATCAGACGCTTGGACACACTCAGGCTTCCGTCGGCACTGCAGCAACAAAAGTAAAGTTGCAGTGTTTTTTCTCATTTCTGTTGGCTTCACCTTGTTAGCTGGCACAGGTTAGATCCCACTCGGTGCCTCACATCAATAACTGATGTTCAAACCAAAATCCAAACAAATTACATCCTGATCTGCTCACAAATCAGAGCAAGCATTTCATAATAAAGTCCCGTTTATTCCAGTGCACTCAATGCCTGGGGGAAACTAACTTCTAGAAATATTGCACTCTATAGCTGCAGCATCATCTCTCTGATGTTCAATACCCACAATCACAATTTACTCAAATCAGCAACAGACATTATCACAACTGCCTAATCACCTCATGACAGCTCCCCAAAGAAGCTTACTGATTTTCCAGGGATAATTCACACCGCTGGATACACAATACCTTTGGGTCCCCACTCCTTCGGGATCACCCTGCTTGTCCTACCACCAACCTCCAAAGTCACTGAACTAGCAGGTCTGAACACTTAAAAGCTGAGATGAAGCCATCTCCAGGGGTGAGTACCTACGTTAGACATTGCCAACAAGCTTTGACTAGACTGCAGGAGGGAGGAAGAGAATTTGGAGCGCACAGCTCTGACACATCTGCCCACGGGGCATGGAGGGAAGAGAGCCAGCAATCTAAGCAGAGAAGTCTTTGTCCTTAGGTGACACTGAAGCAATCTACACATGCCAAAATTGTTGTGCAATTAGTACATTCTTAATTTTGTACCCTTAGAGAAGTAAGTAAGTGTATTAATCAACTGAAAATAGAGTAATGCAAAACAAAGCAACCCAAGTAACTGATTAGTTACAAGATGTCAAATGGAAACGAAATGTCTAATTATATACCATCAGTTCAAGTGTACAACACAATACAGACCTATAAAAAATATGCCACTTCCTAATTTAAACTAAACAATCCAACTAAACACCCCTGCTGAGTAACTCTGAAAAGAAAAAAGTTAAGAAACTAACACAATGGTTAAAGTTAATTGACAAACTTGAACCAAATTCACAAGATTCAAGGCTTCCTCCAAGACAATTTCATGCAACAAAATTCATTTAAAGGCATAACACAAAAGAAATGAAGGTTTTTGAGTTTTCCCCCAATATTCATATAAATTGTATACTCTCCTGTATCCTCAGCTTTTATTGTCAAAGCAGCATCTCAACCTCCAAAATCATTAAGCCTACTGAGAAACTGGTGTGGACAGGTATTAACCCATCAGGGAAAAATTTCTTCAAAAACCTCCATTCCCATTATTGCACTTCTTTGTCCCTCAAACGGTTCTCTAACACCATCGGTTGACATTATCAATCATGACTGTACAATCTAAACACAAACTATTGAAGCTTATCAGATCACTGACAGTGTCATTTTAAGAGCTTAAAAACTTAACAGTTTAGGGACAAATATCTTGAAAACAATGAAGCTATGCTGACATGCATCAGAGAGAAGTTTATCTATATGCTTGTCAAACTCCCATTTTTATTCTAACCTGAATAATCTCTATAGAAGATGAGCATCAGTAGGAAGGTGAGGGAAAGGGAAAAGACAACGGAGCATTTCAGAGGATATAAAGTCCCCTCAGACATTTTTCCAAATTCAGTTTCATAGAACCTAAGTGCCAAATATAATGGACATTTCCGATGTCCATTTCTGACAAGTTGGTTTGGTTGCTTTTTAATTATAAGTTGCCATCACTACTCCAGTAACAAAAAACTAGCATCCAAAATCCTTCTGCATGTCCTGGAAATAGCAGCAGTACATTTTGCAGAGGAATGTTGTTGTAGCGTTTGCAAATATTGTGGCAATGTTTTCCCTTATAAAATCAAACCAGTTGTTATGAAAAAACAGGCGTTTTCAGTAGAGTGTACCAAGCACAGTAAGATTCAGTCCTTCAGTAGGAAAGCGTAAATTTAATTGAATCAGATGGGATCAGGGCTCTTTTTCATTAGGAGTAAAATAGATTCAATGCTGGAGTGCTTGCCAAGGTAGTATCTGTGGTTTCATGAAAATAATAAAGGTAAAAGGATTGGGCTTTTTTGAGTTGTTTTGTCTTAAGTACCATTATTGGCAATTCAAAGAGATTTTCGGGAAGACTTTAGAGAATCATTTTTAGAAATAATCCTGAAACCTTAAGCTGCACTCAACGTGCAAGTTCCCATCAAGCCACATTAGCAGTCCTCTAAAAAACAGAATTAACCAAAAAGATGCTTGGAATTCTTTCTGCATTACACAGACCTTCGCATTCCACATCCGGCATCCCAGCTCTCTCATGCCTACATTTAAATCATTCACCCACCCTCCGGCAAGACAAAGCCTACTGCTGAAATCAAGTCTCCGATGATGCAAGTGAAGAACAACAGCGAGTGCAAATGTAGCCATAGTGTAGGTGAACCTACATAAACTCAGCTGAATTCAATTAAGTTAAGCCCATTGCTTTAAGGGCGGACCTCTACATATACACACACGTATGGGAAACATGACCCAAGGGCTACGTTCTTGGGTGGAAAAGCCAAACAGACTTCATTAAGTCTTGCTCCATATCTCGGCATGCTTCTTTTTGGATACATCCTAGTAGCTGAGATTTCCAACCAGGATATTACTAAAAGGAGATGCTGTTAATAATCTAACAGTTCTGTGCACTGCCTGGAACCCAACATACCATATAGATATCTCTGTTACCTGTTATTCATTCATACCTCAGTATTTCAGCATTAGAGTTGTCCTTGCGCTTCAAGGCTCACTATCCCTCCCCCCGTACGGACAGAAGTCAAAGATCCGCGGACAAGGACTTCGAGTCAAACACATCCTTTGCTATTTCAGGCTTTAACATAAGCAGATTTCAGCTCAGCTGGATTCTGTCTCAACTTTTGTTTATCTCTTACCAGTGCTGCACTAATTATTCCTGACAAAAGACAGACTTCAATTAACAGGCAATGACCAACCTTTATCTATAAACTCTTTCTTCCCATAAAAGTTCTGCCTCTAAGTAGCTATTAAACACCACATTTTAGCAGTGAATCATTAGGAGATATTCTTACCACACAGAGTTAATGCGGAGTTCCAACAACCAGGAGAGACGCAGGTTGCGGGGGCTGCCAGGGACGCCCTGTCCGCAGCAGAAGCCACAACGCACCTCATGCGCCTCTGCCTGTGGGATAGCCTTTCCGCAGATCCGGGATATTCGTGCTCTTGTGGCACACGCTGTTCCAGGAAGGCTAGGTGGCTGCTATTCAGTGCAGCGTGCTTTGCGGTGAGTAAATATAGAGACAGACAAGCTCTCCGCCTCAAGCTGTGCAGAAGAGAAAGGGAAGATCTTTCCCGACACCCTTTCGTACAGAGGACGTGAAAGCCTGTCTCTTCAAATATGAGAAACAAAGAGCAGAGACAGTTTCAAAGGAGGAAGAAGTTGAGGTATTGGGACAGACACGTAATTTAAATCAAAACCAGGTAGTTGAACTGTTCTTTTAACTGGCATATCACTTGCTAAGGTACTACCGGAGCTCTTTAAGCAAAAGCTGCCCCATACATGCACGCAGAGCATGGAGGAGACCAGGAGATTTCACCTGTAACACTTTTGCACTACTTTGCAAAACTAACTTTTGCACTTATTTACCTTCTCTTAACCCTTCTCCTTCAGGGTGGGAGGTGGTGGGTAGGGGACGAGACTGGCAGACAGGGAGAATGATCACTGATGCTTTGATTTCAAACACCACGAGTACTAACAGACTGAAGCCGAAGTGAAATACGCCATTTGTCCATTTAACAAGGACGTTTCCCCCTTGCGCTGTACCTCAGCAGGAGCAGCCCTGCCCACCCGGGGAAGGTGCTGTCACGGCCGGGGAGATGAGATGGGACCGGGACGCGGTGGGCGCAGGAGGGGCCCCAAGGCACGCCGTGCCCCGCGCGGGCACACCGCCAGCGCAGGAGGAGGGATCACACGCCATCGTTGGCTTGGCTTGAAACCCACAGCCGGCTTGTTTGAGCACAGGTTCAGGAAAGGCTGAAGCAAGCCCAACTCCAGGCCAGCACCAGCGGAGCCAGCCCGGACACCCCGGTGCTGCCCCGCTGCCGGGACGGCGCTCGGCCAGAGGCAAGGCAAGTCAGGTCTAAGGTTAACTTCCAGACCAACCCAGGGGTCTAACTCGTTGAGCCAAAACAAGAGAAGCGATAGGAATAAAGGGAGCTGGAGGCAGGAGTGACCTTTCAGTAGCAGCACTAATTTAGAGCTGTGTAATCAGGCCACGAACTTGCACTTTGATGTACATCTGTAGTATTTTACCTATCAATATACACGCGGAGTTGAAGCGCAGCACCTCCTTTTTTAATATCATGATGTTTAACTACTTAACCGAGGTGATCCGCCAAGTTCTGTATGGCAAACACCTGTGAAACCGCTTCCTTCCCCCACTGCCTACAACATATTTAGAGAATTATTTGATTTAGACCACAAAGGGAATTCAAACATAGCTCAAGAGCAAAAAAAAAACTTCCCTACACCTTACACACACAACCTATATAAGATGTGTGAAAAAACCCACTATTTTACTATCCTTCTGGCTTCCGCACGCTCAACACCCAAGAGCTGGAAGTTTCATCTTCACAGAACCAGTCTGGATCGTCCCGTGAGAGCTTTTGAATCACCACAGCAATCAAACATTAGAGGGAGATGAACTGGAGTTAGTACATGCAGTTTAGGTTTAAAAACACACATGCTAATTTCCCCACACTGATGAGAATTGAGAGGAAAAACTGACTTAAAAGAAAATTCAAGTTACAACTATAACATGACAACTGTAATTCTCCCCCACTTTTTTTTTTTTTAAGGCAGACAACTATGAAAGAGAACATATGATCCTCTCATTTGACAAAGAAGGAAACTTTGGTTAAAAACCTATCCCAATTCAGTGGTAAAATGAAGACAATATAAACATAATGCAATATAAAAAGGGATAGAGGGAGGAAAGAAGAACAAACAGCGATGAAAGTGAACTAGAACTGCAGAAAATTGGTAAGGGAAACCAAGACTGAAGCCAAGACAACTCAGACAAAAAAAAAAATATCATGACATGCAAGACAAGAGAAAATAAGCTGCTTTTTAAAATAAACTAGGAAGGACTGAAACCCAGTGGTACAAGCCCACTGTAAAACAGAATTGAAAATAGGGCTAATAATGCAAGGAAAAAAGCATTTATTAAGTGTTTTGCCCTCAGTATTTGGAAGGAAGAAAAAAAATGCACTTGTATGAAAGAGACTGATGAATTATCTCAGTGACCAAGTCAGCCTCAAAATCTTGCAATTAAGTTTTGACTTGAGCCTTTGAGGAATTGCCTGACCTACTGTCAACGACAGGACGGGATGCAGCAGGATGGAGGGGAGACCGTGCTGATCCAACGGCAGCCAGTAGCTGAGAGGGGAGCAGGGTGACCAGTGCAATTACATCCCATTAGCAGGGCACAGCTTTCAGATAAAACAATCAAAAGTCAATGTAGGATTCCAGTGATAAGGAATCCAAAGATATGAACATAATCAGCATTGTTGTTCTATATAAAACAGGTCCTGTCAAACAAATCCAAGTGCACTCTCCGACGAGATTACACCTTTGGTTGGAAAGATAGCTGGGTTAGCATGTGTATATTCTTTAGCCGGCGTTTGACTTAGTACCACACAACACTGATAAAAGAGTTAGCAACGCACAATCAAAATGAAATATCTTCAATGTATGAAGAGCTGGCCAGCTAACAGACCACAGTTTAATCTGGGAGCTGATAACACTGTTTGTCAATCAGCCATGCTATGGGTGCAGACATACCCCACCGCTCAATGCATGGCACACCGGTGGGACTTACTGGCACTGTGCAAGATTTATTTATATGGTTCCAGGGCCAACAAGGATCAGACGTTAAAGAACAATAAGAACCAGTAAGCAGAAGCAGGAGCCAGGCACAGCAGAGTTGGGCACAACATTAAAAACAAAAATCCAAAGATTAGCTGCTGGAGTGGATGGGATCAGCCAGGGGAAGTGAACAGTATTTCCTCCTCTTATGGAAATACGACTTTATGTGCTCACCAGAAATAAAAGTTACAAGCAAGCCAGGATAACTTTATCCTTTCTAAAAAAGAACTATAACCTTACTAAATTAAGCGTATGTTGTACTGCTTACTGACAATTTTATTAGCTTGCAAAAACTCAGTTGGCATTTGTAAGAAAACCGTTTTCACCCCCCTTACCCGTAACAAGTCAGCCTTTTACAAAGACTTCCTACAGATACAATATAATATATTAAGCAGAAGGCAAATAGTTATTGCCCTCTTGCCACATTAAGCTGTCAGCATTCCTCCTCTGGGAGAGACTTTCAGAGGTACTCGAACCGCACACAGGCGCTGCCGAGAGGCTTGTCAAGTCTCACGTTGGGGAGGGAAACCCCCAGACACATGCAGACCACTAACAGGATTTCTAGTCCAGCCTCAACTGGAGCAAGCCCCAAACAAACAAGTATCTCCAGTTGTTTCACCTCCGCGTCTTGTTTTCTCAGCTGTACAATGGGGACAATGAAATGCATCACCTCTGTTAGGTGCTCTGGTATCTCCTGAGAGCAAAGGAACCATCACGTTGGTTATTCACCAACGACTATTTAATGATTTCCTACTAAAATTGACAGCCTGTCCTGGCCAGTAATACTAATTAAAATTATCAGTTCACAGCATCTATTTGGCAGCCCACATTAACAACTACAGCTTTACACTGCAAATTTTTCACACAGACCTCCTAAAATTAGGAAATGCTTAGCAGATCGTGGGTGGGACTGAAACTAAACCACACTACCCAGCCACCCACACACCGCCACACCATCAAATAAAACCCCACAGATCACTGCTGCTGCCTGTGCTCAAGGTCCCAGCAACCTGCCAGCCCAGGGATGCTCCCTCTGCCCCCTCTTCCCCTTCCCAGCCAGGTTCTTCCAGCCAGCTCCTGCCCTCCCACCAGCACTTTCACCCCCTGAAGCTGGGCTAGTTCCCATTACCCAAATTAACTCTTCTCTTGCCATACTGGGCTGAAATCCCATCAGAACAACAAAAATCAACTCTGACATACTTTGCACTAACTCAACCACGATTGAGCAAGTGGCCACAATGCGAGATGCCGTTCCCAGTTGTTTCACTAACTCCCCAGGCAGAGACTTTTTCTTTTTTAAATTAAGAAAAAAAAACCCCGCTTTTAGATACACTGGCTTATTGTGATTTTTAATTAGTGACAGGATTTCAGATACTGCACACCCAAGGCCCCAAAGGGGGGGTTGAGGGGAGTACGTGTGCGTGCTTGCGAAACCGTCGTTCCTCCATCAATACAGCTCGTCCTCCAGCCCATCCAAGTTCTCAGCTGCCCAGTCACACAACTTGAAAAGTCAACAGCTGGGCGTTTTATAACCCTGGAGAACTCGCAAGCCAATCTTTACGTCGCTGGCAAGGAGTCTTGGCCAAAGCCCGAGGACCCCACGGGGACCATTCCTGCCCCACCACACTGCTTCACCTTCCTCCTTCAACCGGCTGCTAACGAAGGCAAAGTCCGCACTTACAAGCCGGGCGGACAGCTGTTTTGTAAGCAGTTAAATGATAGAGGCAGGCGTACTGGATTGCGTCGGGCAGTGGCTGGGATCCAGGATCTGCAACCATCTGGAAGTCTGCTTGGCTTTTGTTTCAAGTCTCCAGCACTGGGATGGAAACAAGCTCCCAGTTCTTCTGCATTAACATGAAGACAATTAAAACAATTTTCCCCCCCAAGTAGCTCAGAAATGAAAGCACATCACACAAGCTTAAACAAGGCAGTGTTGATAATATATTTAAGTAAAACCTGACTCTTCGGAACAAAAAAACCCAACCCAAAACAAAACCTCAGCTCAATCACAGAAAACAGCTTTGTCAACAAGTTCCCGTGACTCCTTGTTGCAAGAGGAAAACACCCCGATGAAAGCCTGCAGAAGGACTCACTGCGTCCTCCTCTCTCCAAGAAACATTAACTACTGCCTGACAAAGGCATTTCTGCTGAGAAAGGGAACACCACAGACCAGTGTTGCAACAATTTCAGTGTAGCTACCAAGCAATTAGCTAGATAATGCCTTCACTATGTGTTGATTTTTCCTTTTCCAGAGTACTGGTACAAACGTAACTAGTAGTTTGTTGTTTGCACAGCCACTTCTGAAGTTGCAGGTGACCCAATTTAGGTTTTCCTTTCCATATCACTGAAAATATTTTTTTTTTTTTTCACTTTAAGATTTTACATTGTATTTCAGGATAACTTCCACCTTACATCAGCAACTACAAATTCCGACTGATCTTGTTACTTTTTTTCCCCCCCTAAGCCAAAGCATAAACAAAGTCTATCTTGCATTCTGACTCTGCTTTGAAGCTTGTGATTATCCTGAAGTTAACATGCTCCTTCCTAGAGATTATCATTAGTAAAGTTTTGGATACAAACCTCTGGGCTTTACTCCGATAAGCGATCCACCACTTTCACAAATGCGTTTTGGAAAGCACCTTTATTGTTTGACCTGATGTTCAAAGCTCTTTGAAAGCTGCCTGTCTCCTTTCCTGAAGCTATGTTACATCAGGACCTTCTGTCAATAGAAGTGAGTATCACTAACAGGATATAGGAGTGAAATTCCACCGTGATTGCAGCCGTATCAAAGCTTCAGCACCACTACATACAGCTCTCCACATACATAACTTCAAGTGCAAGCAGACTTGATAAAAGTATTCTTGTTACATCGATTCATTAAAAACTAAGGATCGGGTTTATAAATTTTGTTGTTGCAACGAATGCCTCAAGTATTTTCATCATGCAATATTCCAGGAGAGAAGGTCCTCTTTTGGTCTCCCGCTTCCTTGACATCAGTCTGCCACTTGTACACCCCTTATTCATATATGAAAATACTACAGCTACATATTCTTTTGTAGCTTTGCATATAGCTCTATACATTAAAATCAGTTAGGTCTTTCTGCTTGCTATAAGGTGTCTCCTGTTTGGATAGCTGGACTGGATTGGACTAAGGTTTGATCAAATTCTGAAAAAGTTTTTATTTATTGACAGCTTGCATCCATGCCTTCACCTGCTGACACTGACTTCTGGCTTAAACAGTCCTGCACACCTTCACAGTGTTTACATCTCTGATGGATTTAGAGATAGTGAAGTTCATCGGAACTTTTTTCCTGTTAAATATTTCTCCATCTCATCTTACAGGAAAGGCTTTCTACACTTCCGCTCATGCTTGTAACCCTCTCCCGCAACTCTACCACTTCAAATTTATCCATCTTTCACTAACATAGGGGATCGGAATGCATACATTTTCCAAAAGAAGTCCCAGAAGGACTTGCAAAATATTATTAACCTCCCTTCCTATCTCTATTAAGAGCAATATAAAAATCCACCCTTTGGGGCATGCCTTTTTTCATGGCTGTATCACCACTAACAGACCACACTCACTATGGTCAAGCAGCACAAGTAGTTACACAGCCAAGTCTCTGCACCTGCTTCTAAAAAACCCTCAGTGCTAATATTGATCACAAAGGTCAGGAAGAGATGATGTTGGCAGAAAAACATCAAGCAGCCCCGTTAAATCATTGTCTAATATACTAGAAGACAATAGATAAAAATGGTACTTCCCTGTTTCTTCCAACTGTGTATTTTGCATATGACAAGAGTCAGATTCAGTTGCTTCCCCCTTCCATCTGCCAAATCCCTTTGCATTTTCCAAAAATGCATAAGTTGTTCAATGTTGTGAAACATTTTCTGCAAAAAGCAGGGATATGCAAAAATGCTAAAACAGAGGTACTTTATACAGTATATACCTAATATAAACTAGTCATTAAAGAACCAGACAAGCGCTCTTCAACATTTTTATGGGAAGTCAGCTTGTAAGATTTTCTTCATTTGAACCGCCTAAATTTTGTGTACAGCTCCCTCAAATTGCCTTGCACTTGCCAGGCGATGAGGCCGGGCAGACAAGCAGTGCCGGCAGGTCGGTGCAGGCGGCACCTCGCTGCCCTGCCCGAACAGGGACAGCCTTCTGCCGAGACTGCGAACCTGGGGGCAGCTCTGCAGGCGCACAGCTGTTCAGGGAACCACCAGAAGACGGTTAAACCTCACTCACTCTACAGAGCCAGGACACTGATAGGGAATTAAGACACTTCAAAAAAAAAAAAATCTATATATATATAAAATTAATGGAAAATAACTCTCCTGCGGACAGAAAAGGAGGAAAGTTGACAGATCCAATCTGCCATCCCCATATACTTTCTAACTTGAGTACAAAACCTCTTCTCGCCACCCGAGACTAGTCCAGGCACCAGGCCAAAGCTTTGCATTTCCCTCCCGAAGCGAAAGGACAGCTCTCGCACTGCCACGTCGCTAACCCACAGCCAGAAAGCAGCACCTCACCCCTACCCAGCACTGCCCACAGTTCTGCAGCTGCAGTAAAACCACGTCACTGCCTGTAATGAGGATATATCGAATTTGCTCAAAGGTGGTATTGTCACTGTTCGAGTAAACTCCATCATGTAAGAGAGCATATTATTATATTTGCTTATATTTCATTTACAGAACACCACAGAATCTTAAATGATGGCAGGGCCACAAATAACACGCTCGATCTACTTGCAAATGATTCCCTTCATTATTATTTTCATTGTCTTCACATATCCGTATTTTCTATCTCCCAACTCACGTTTCAGATGACACTACAACCATTTATCCACTCGCCTTTGCCTCCTTACGCTAACCCAACAATTCAGGATGCATTGAAATGAATACATTGTAGTCTAGAAAGATCTACAGAAGGAAGACGGAAATAGAGAAATAAGGATTTAAGATAGACAAGAAAGGACCCAGATCTGCTAGTAGGGACAACACTGTAATAGTCTAGAAGGTCTGAGAAACTGCAAAACCTTTTACAGCAATTTTTTAGAGTATAATATCATCCTGTTTGACTGCATGATCAAGAAATGCCAAGAGGAAGTGAAACCGTTGATGTCTAACTTCAGCATTTTATATCCACAAATATTGCCTTTACAGTAACATAGCAGCTCTCACATATCCACTGAAGCAACCTATTCAGACACGTAAAAATTAAAGTGTAGCCGTCTTGTACGTTAAATAGATTGCGGTTACAGAAGTATCTGAATGATTTGACTCTTATGTTTTATCCAGAAGCCAGAGGTGGCTGCTGTGGAAGAGATCAGAGCCCCTTTTGGTTGCGCTCGGTAGGATTGCCTAACTTCCACCCCATCACCATTTCCTGCCCACGGAACAAGGCAGCTGGAACATCTGGACAAGCACGTCCAGCTCTGTTAACCGAGAGGGGAAAGGGTAAAGATAAAACACTGCAGACACGAGAGCTTGTAGAGAGAAGACACTTCAATTAGTTAACAAGACCATTCCTCTCGTTTCAGATATTCTAGCAGTCGTGGGCGTACAGCGCCCTGACTGCCGCCTGCAATGCGCGCTGACCCGATGAACGGGCTTCAAATCAGCAACAACAAATTTGCACTGTATGTCTAACGAAGTCACAGAGGATGTTTATCTTTTGTGCGGTCATTAAAAGCACCAGTGAACTTAATAAGCAATAATAAAGATCTGTTAGAGCAGCATATGGAGTTGCAAAAATAAATATGTGCAAAGCAGAATCAAACAAGTTAATTTTGCCACCAGCTGAGATACAAGACCCAAGCATTAAGGCTGACGGTATGTAAGCATGAGCAGCGTTAACAACTCAGATCACTTTTTTCCCCCATTTAAGTCAAGTTCTGTGGAAGTTTTGCTTTGTTGAAAAGTCTTAGAATTCGACCCTTTTTCCTCTTTAGCCATAAGATTTCTTGCGTCTAGGTTATGGTCAGCTATCAATAACGTAACCCACATGTTCTGTACCAGTCCTGTAAGAGCGCAGCTCTAGACCTTCATGAAGCAAAACTGGACAATATGATACGGTAGCAAAAAACTCTGTGAGCCACAAGCTGCTACCTTGTTACGGCACTTGACCTTCCCAACGTGGTAGGAACGGCTTACTGCCGCACAGTCATGCAAGCCAACATTACCTACGTCTCTGGTGAAATCCATAGGAGATTTCTGTCTTCTGAACAGAAGGCACTGTTACCTCAGCAACATCTGAAGTTAACCAGAATGCAAAGGATGAAGTCATTTTGTTTTGGTTCTTTAAGGTTTCTGTTTTGTTTGTTGGGTTTTTGTTGTTGTTTTGAGGTCCTGCTGAACTAAAATGCAATTTAGTTCTATAACAAATAAACCCAGCGCACAACATACAAATAGAAGGTTACATAATGAGGCACCACAGGTATGAGCTACCTACCTGCTTGAGCGTAAGCGAAACACAAAAGTATCAGAAAATTATGCTTCACTTTTGCTTATTCCGAGAACAGAGTTTCTTTCATCAGTATTACCTGAGACCAGGAGAGCATCTATAGTAACCTAAATCACTAGCTGCTGATTAGGCGAGAGTGGGAAAACCGCTATGTCAAACAAGCTAGACTTACAAGTGTATCCACATACTCATGGAATTCCTATAAAATTAACCCTTTATCCTCAAAACGCCTAACATCATTTCCTGCTGGGACAAAATAGGCCTGAACTTTTCAGAGCAGAATTGAACGCCTGCGAGGTCGTGATGTGCAAAGCGAGCAGCGGATCACTCTTTCAGCTATCAAGTCCTTTTGCGCTGATCCAGAATGTTACATGTTGTTGAACTCCAGAGTTTATACAGGGGATTATTTGGGACACTGGTGCCCTTTTCCCTCCTCCTCCAGGCCGCATAAGGTCACCCATTTAAGAGGGGACAATGTATATGCATGCTTAGATATCAACAGAAATATAGTGAACAGACCATTCTCTAAAGGACTGACAAGTTAGACTGAAAGTTATGATTTATTTTGAACGTAAAGTTTTTTTTTTTTGCCTTCCCTTTCTCTTGCCCATGGATGCCGCCAACCTTCCCGCAGCTCAGCCTGCTCCGGGGTTAGTCTCCAAGTCTAAGCTCCCCGTAGCCCATTCACAGTGCTGTAAGCCACTCGCAGCTTACCTCCTTCCCACTTTGCCACCTCTGCGTCTTAGTGTTCCCTCTTACACGTGATGTTCAAAAGACGAGGCCACTTTACTACGTTACCAATTTCTCATTTCCTCCCCTATCACTCTTCATCCATGAACGCCCTTACCAAACAAGCCAGAAAACTTCTGACCCACTCTTCAAAACCAGCTTTTGAAAGACGCCCGTGGATTTTCTCTCCCCGCATGGCTGGCTGGCAGGTACCACCACCAATGACTCAACCTGTGATCCAAAAGCAGTGCCCTGTGGTCCTGCCAGATCAGACCACTTGGACTCTTCTGAAGTACTCGGGGACCATACACCACAGCCTTCCTGTGTCATTTGTACCCACCTCGGAGTCAAGACACAGCCACCTCGGCTGTAATGCTGGGCACACCCCCACTACACATGTGGATGGACACGTTCCTCCCATACAACAGCCTCGCGTCCACATGCCTGCATTTTTAGTCATGCAAAGGCCACACGTCACACCCACCACGTGAACAAGGGCATGAAGCAAAAGGGAAGAGGACAGAAGGGAATGCAGTGTGCCACAAACACAGATCTGCAGCCCCTCCCTCGCCCACATCTGAAGCATTCAAGAAAAGCCAGCAAAGAGCAAACGTTGTGCCAAATTAAGTGTTGTGTATCTAGTTGCTCAGTTCCCCAAACACAGGGATTGTCAGATGGTGTTGGCTGCTCAGGAGGGAGGGTTCTTCTGCAACACCAAATGCTGCACCCCGAGCCTCCAGCCTGGAGGGCAAGAGCAGCAGTAACCTCGCTGCATGGCTGAGGATCACCTTTAACAACCTGCAACCAGCAGAAGAACTTAAATCATACAGAGATATAATTAAAGGAAAACCCTATCTTAGTATCGGAAACCACGGGCGGCTAATGAATAAGCGTGCTAAAGAAAGAATGGGCAAGTGGGAGACTGAGAAAAGTCCTAGGAATAAGAAAAGTCATTAAAGCAGAAGCCAATTCTGTAAAAATCCAGAGTAAGAAACAGTTGTTTTCTTTCATTTGCTTTTCTTTGAGATGCCAAATCGTCTAACACTTTCCAGCATTAGAAAATAAAGACTTGTAGCTCTCCCCTCCCCAAGGCAGGCTTTGAAAACAAATTTCCTAGTTAACCTGCCAAAGCAGAAGATTTGACAGCAGCCGAGTGCCCCTCTGCCCAGCTCAGGGGATGACTCAGTGGAAAATAGCCCTCAAAAAAACACGTTGTCATCCTTCAGTCAGTGCAACTGAATAGGAACAAATTTCTCACCTTAAAAGCCATAGCTTCCAAGGCAGCCACAGTTAAAGGCAGCATTGTACACTAGAGGAACAGCACCAACACGTTTTGATGAAAAACGACAGCTTACTTTCTACCACTTTTTTCAAATTTTAATACAATTAATAAAAATGTATCTACTGGAATCAGACTATAAAATCATTTGCCCAGAGTTTTAGAGTATCTCACAAAAGAACAAGGTATTAATACATGTTAAGTAAAGTGGATTAAGAGCTGGGGAAAACAAGACCAACATTTTAACTGGTCAAGCCAACCAAACACACAATTCAAAGCAAAACACCAACCCTGTAACCACCCTCCTGCTGCAAGAAGAGAAGAACGCACACACGCACGTATTCAGCTAGGTCTCAAACTTGTATCCAGTTGAAATAGATCTAGAAGAATCAAGTACGTGGTATATCCCAGTTTGCCTTATCTTGTCACAAAACCAGGAATTTTTTCCACTTCAATCTAAGCCATTATTCCCGATACTAAAATGAAAAGCAAAATACTAAGTCACACAGTATGGCAACATGCTTCATGAAGTAAGTCAAGCCCAAGCTGTGCTTTTGCTTTTCAACCTCACCACCTCTATCAGTATTTATAGACAAAAGCCACTATTCAGGCTTTTGAGTGCAGGCATTGCACACCCCAAATAATCCACAACCTCTGCAGTTCCGACTGCGTCGCTTGTTAGTTTATTCTAACAAAGTGATGTTTTGCTTGCCATATGTTTGCTAGTAACAAGAGACTGAAAGCAATTCTTCCTCTTCTGTGAGTTGACATTCCGTGAGTCTGCAAGAAATACAGGCTGGCCAGAAGGAAACCTAGTCAACACTCTCATTAGCCACAAATGCTATCATCTTTTTTTCTCTGCTGCATTATTCCACATCAATAAATAAATAACGAGCAAAGAGCAATGCACAATACTTAATAACATACCTACATCAGCTCAAGTGTCAGCAAGCATAAGGTCACTTACGTTACGTGAATTGCCATTGAATAGGCATATACTTCCACAATAAAGGCGACTTTTAAAGTGAAATAAATTCTAGCAGCTAACTAATCTTACACTAAAGAAAAACAGTAAGGTGATCCTGAAACAAATCAGGACAACTCTCTAATCCCATGCTGTTTCTGCTACCAAGGTCCAAAATAATCACACCATCTTACTTCACTACAGTGTTGGGGTTGACTAAAGAGTCAGGCAGAAATACTTAGGGCAAAAGATAACACAGGGATTTAGATTATAAATGTTAGCGTTTGATTTACTGGGTGAGTGGGGAACGGGGGGCAACCATGTAAAATTGGCACAGCTGCATAGAGGCCCAGAGAACTAGCTACAAACTAAGCAGAACACAAAACTAGCAAAATATCGAATGTAAAAGCGTGGGGAAATCTGTCCACAACATCCCAAGGATCTCCGAGGGTGGCGAGGGTCATCTAACATTGTTGCTTACTGACGTTTTTATTAACAGCCTCTTGAGAGCAATTTCTTTTTTCTCTTTTCAAAACATTCCATATGAAACATTCCTGAAAGCATGAAGTATATGTTTAAATACATATATACACACACATTCTATTATTAGAGTCCTTTGCGAGGACCTAATAATAGAAATGGCCATAATTACGTATAAGGCAATTATAAGAGACTTACATATAAAGCATGCTTTAAGGTATGTGCGTTGCTGCCACAGAAGAGCTATACACTAAATCAGCATAGAGAAATCAGACAAGCCTATCACCTTCATCTCCAGAGAATTCAAGTGTTTGATTTTGGTTATCCGAAATCTAACAAAAAAATCCCACCAAAACACAACAGCAGAAACTCTGCTCCTGAAACCTTCTCCACTGAGTAGCTTCTAGAGGAACTAGCAGCAGATGCCAGCACAAGCAAATGCCACGTATCAGTATTAGGTGCAATCTTTGTCCTCTTCAAAAAATAATCTAAAACAGATACTTAATTACTTAGGAAATGTTTCTTGTTTCATATTACATAAATACCATTATACATAGCTACAGTTTAATAAGCAGAATATCCAAATGGTAACTTTCAGTATATACCACTGTTACAAACTGTCACCACCAGAAATACAAATAAATAACATTTCTTATACAGTTGGTGTTGCAGTTGTCTTTTTGTCTGTTATCCACTGACAAACAACACAATTTACTTGTAAACAAAGGATTCCTTAGATCAAAGGCAGAAAGAATGTCACTGGAGAAGCGGTATATTTTAACCTCTAAGCTCAAGGCAAGCCATCTTTTCCCAATTAAAAGCACCGTGAAGATTTGCTCAAAGCCGCACTATCTGGGACCTCCAGGGAATATTCCTGTTCAGGAACAGACTTTCACACAGACTACGCTTTTCTTGTGTACTTGCTTAACAGCACCCTCATTTTTCATCCAGAGAAGAGCAGAGATTTAACAACCGCAGCAGCATTTCTGAAAGGCAACTAATCTCTCCAACACTGTTACAAATTCCACAATAAATCATGTTTAATTAGTTTGTGCTTTTTTTCCCTGGCTGCCTGCAATCCAACAGAGAGGGGGCTTCCAACTTTAATTTTGCGAAGAGGTGCTTAGAAAAAATTGGTAAAAAAGCAAACCACCGCATCCCCACTGGAAACTGTGTGGAGAGTTATCTGCTTGCCGTCACACCAACATTCCTGCCTGCAGATGGCCTGTTACCGTTGCGTAGCCAGCGTCTCCTATTTCCAACTGCCTTGTTTGAAGAACTTCCCTCTTCCCACATACCTTCCATCTCCAGGGACAGATCACACAGGGACACTAAACCTTGGCCGTAAACAACATGACTTTTGATATTCCTGTTTCTAAAGGATCCCCCACCACTCAACTGCTGCCGTTCAGCTGCGCAGAGATCACCTAGGTGCAAGTCCTCTGTGCGACACGTTGGAGAAACTCTTCGCCTCGCTGGTATTTTGCACAGCTGAGATTTACACAGGGGTCTGCTGGCTTCCTCTGCTATTTATTTTATTTGCTGTACACTAAAGGCTATTGCAAACAAACGGGACTTGGATAACTTGCAGCACGTTGCACAAAACCATTCCGATGCATCGGGACACTCAGTTTTCCAGACTTAACACCCGCTACTACGGCATCCTTGGTGGGGAGATCGGGCTGCCCTCCCAGGGCATCCCAAACCGCCAGTCCCGCTGCTCCCACAGCTCACTCCATCCTCCCTCACGTCTTTTCTTTTGAGAGGACCAGCAAACTATATTGAGAAAAAAAGCACTGTGGAGAGTAATTTGTTTTATTCAGCTGTATACGGGCTCTGGGACTTTTATGTAATTATATGTATTTTGTAGGAATTAAGATCCTCACACTACAAACATTTATTCATACCGTAAACTTTGCTTCTGCGCTAGCGCTCACCAGACTGACAACCTACATTTTTGAGGGAAAAGCCAATTACACTAATTAGAAAGTTCATGAATACAACCACACACATGCATAAGTTTGCTGCATGATCTGATGTTTTCTTGCACAGATTTAGGAATTGTGGAAGTTCAACTGCCCTTAACTGCTTCTCTCTCTCATCAGAGGACTTAAAGGAATCTACAGAGTGAGAAGAAAAAAAACATAAGTTATCTGCTAAGAAAGAGGTGCTAAGCAGAATTCTTCTTTCAGTTCACTAAATACCATATGCAGAAAAAAAAAAAAAAGAAGTGCCAGAATAAACGCACTTTGGATTGGAAGTTATAACTTTTCCGACAGTAAAGACAAAATGTTTGCGGTATGGAGTTACAGCTCCGGGCTTCCTGGCGATAGTAGAATAGCAGCTTATTTTGGATTCTAACTTTCTTCATTTCTTATCCTTCGGCCAACTATAGGCTAACAGTACGAAAAACCCCTCTCATCGCTGTCCCAGCAGTGACCTCAAACCCAAACCAGATGAGTCCCGATGGGTCAAAAAAAAAAAAATAATTTAAATTTGTAAAAGATATCAGTTTCCACACAGACTCCTCCCTGAGCTACATTATGAGCATAAACTGGCTAAAAGATACTGAACTGGGAAGAACAATATGCGATCCTCCTGGGGCAGCAGACGTTTCTGTCACAGCGGGGTCCCGATACAATCGCAAAGCACAACTGCTCTAAAACCAACGAGAGGGAACCACGAAGTGCTGAAGATTAGGAGAAAAGCACTAACAGACCGCTTCTGTGCGAGACCCGAAATGACCCCAGGAACACCGCCAAGAATCATTTTCTTACTGGTAGCACCGGCAGCGTGTTCTCTGCTGAGAAAGATACACGGGCTGTAGGTGGGTGAGACCACCGGAGGACAGGAGCAAGATGCCTCCACTCAGGAGGCAGCCCATCGCCAATTCCTGAGGTTTATGGAAGCGACACCTTTATCCGGATTTCCATCCAAGCATACGTTGTGTCACCCACGTCCAGACCAGCAGCTCCCCATCGGAAAGGAGCAGAGCCCCAGTCCAGTACGGGTACCAAGGCACTGCCAGGCCTGGCAGTCTCAACCTTTCTTAAGCGAGCTCAGCTGCAAAAAAGGTTGAGAAATAGTGTTCTAGACTTAAAAATGGGTGCAAGTTTGAAATCCCATTACCTAGCACATTGTTAAGCTCGAGTTAGACTGGTTTGGCACCTTTCAGGAACGTACTGGTTGAGCCCTGGGTTCTGGAGGGTAAGTGGTTAGGGGATACAGCAAATGCGGTTAGGGCACGGGGAACTGGGATACGCGAATTCTGTTCCCACAAGTCCAGCACTGAGTTCAGAGAAAAAAATAAAAAAAAGCACAACAAAAAAAATCCAAAATAACAAAAGACAAGGAACTTCAGTTTTTCCATATCTCAGTTTCTCCATCTGTGATGGGGTAACTACCACTTTAAGGAGTCAGGCCAGTACTTTTAGGTACTCACACAAAGAAATGCAAAATTACTAATATGGAGAGAGGCAGGCTTGCCCCCCGCCTTTTATTCTACAAATATAGATGGGACAAATGGTTCATTACATTTAACTCCAAGCCGCACTACCTTAGCCAAAACCTTATTTAAATAGAACATTTCTGAGAACCGGGACGGGGGGAAGGCAGAGGGGAGGGACGCAGATGCGGTCTTAACCTAAGAGAGGTTAAGCTTTTAAAAGGCTTTTTCTTTTTTCATTCCGTCTCCTGGTAGCATGCCATTTTAAAAAGGTGTCTGGCAAGGAAAATGAAAAGTTTCCAGGGTTTTCCTTCCCAAAGCCGCCTCAGCCAAGAGCCGGGCGGGGAGGACGGGGCCGGGAGAAGTCGCTCGCGCCTTTCTCCAGCTTTTTCTCCAACATGCCCCCTGGATCCAGACATTTTGGGAGGGAGCTGCGGACGAGCCCCGGGTTTTCACCTGCCTGGCATCGCCCGGCCGGCCCCCGGAGCTGCCTCCTCCCGCCCCACGGGCTCGGCTCCTCCGGGGGGAGCGGCGGGCAGGGCGGGGGCAGCCGCCGCCACGCACACACCCACGCGTGCCACCGGCCCCCGCACACGCGGACACGGGCGCCGGCCCCGGCCTCTCCCCAGACTTCTTCCCGCGGGGGCCGCACCGGCCGTACCCGCAGCGGGGCAGGGCGGGGAGGGCGGCCGGGCGGAGGCGATGACAGCGCCCGGGCCGGCAGCCCCTCGGGATCACCGGGCGGTGCTGGAGGGCCTGTCCCGCCGCCAGCCCCCCGCAGGGCGGCGGCGGGGCTGCTCCCGCCTGCCCGCACGGCGCCGCCCGCCGCGGAGCTCCCGGCGGAGGGGGAGAGCCGGCGGGGCCCCGCGAGACGGACCGGGCGGGGAGAGGAGGGGCGGGGGGAGGCAGCGAGAGAAACTTTCCGCCGAGCGCGGCCGCGTCCCGCCGCAGCCCCGTCCCGCCGCCGCCCCGCGCTCCCGCCCCGCCGCCGAACAAAAGAGCCGGGACCGGCAGCGGCGCCTCGGGGCGGGGGACGCGGCTCCCCGGGGCTGCCCGTCGCGCCGAGCCGAGCCGAGCCGAGCCGCGGGGCGCCCCGCCCGGGACCCCCGTCCCCCGCCGCGTCCTTACCTGGCGGAGGGCTGGTGCGGGGCGGCGGGCCGGGCCGGGCCGGGCGCGGCGGTGAGTCCCGGCTAGCTGGAGCGAGCGCCAGGAGGGCTCGGCGGGGATTCCGCCATGTCAGTGATGTCGGCACCACATGGGGCCCGCGGACGGCCCACGCTACCGCGCACTCTGGAGTAGAGGCTCCCGCCGAAAAGCCGGCTGAGGCGGGCGGCGGCGACGGCGGGGCACGCCGGCCCTCCTGCCCCCGCCCCGCCGAGCGGCCGCTCCGCTCCGCCCCGCCCCGCGCCGGCCCCGCGCCGCCGCCTCCGCCTCCGCCCCGCCCCGTCCCCGGGCGCCGGACGCGGGGAGCCGCGAGGGGCGGGCGCGGGCGGGGGGGGGGCCGAGGCGGCGCCCGGCCGGGGCCCAGTCAGGGCCGCACCGCTGCGTGCCCCGCGCCCGCTCCGCCGCCTGCCAAGGGCCCGGCCCGGCCGCCGTCGCCCTCGCCGAGCTCCCGTTTCGCATCGCCCGCCCCCAGTGCCTCCCCATTCCTGCGCCGTTCCGTATTGGCAGGTATCAGCCCCGGCAGGCAGGTCACCCACCCAGCCTGCCGCCCGCCCCGTCGGCGGCCCTCACCGTGGCGGCGGGGGCCGGTCGCCGTTGTCCCACACACACGCCGTGTCTGGCCGGGGAGGGCCCCCGCCCGGAGGGCTGGGGTCGGGGTACGGTTCCTGGGCCCTCCGCCGCCGCCCCCCCCGGGCATCTGCTGCGGGGTGCGGCACGGGCGAGGCGCCGAACGGGAAGAGCGCTTGGGCCCAGCGGCGCGGCCATTCCCACGTTCCCGCGGGTTGGGAGTGAGGAGGAGAAGTTTCAGGCGACGTTGTTGAGGGATACAAGAAATGCTCAGACATGTCTGAGTTGTTGCAACGCAAAAGACGGGAAGTTTATCCCCTGGCTCTGGAAGAGAGCCCCGAGGAACCACGGCGGTCCCGTACCTCTCAGCACTGCGTCCCAACAACGTGGGAATCATGACGAGAGCTTTACTCTGCTTAGAGGAAAAGCTTAAAATAGGGCTCGGCCTCACCCACAGCACAGATGGCAGCCACGCTATGAAGGGTCTTTTGATCTGCCCGTAGTCCCTTGGCTAGCTAACCTTCCTCAGCAAAAGCTCGGCACCCACACGTCTTGTGCTCTGTGTTCTCTCCATGGCGATATTCTTCAACCTTATTTTCCCTTACAGCTTGTCTCAGCGGTTGATCCGCTTTACCCGCCAGAGCAAGGTTTCCTTGCAGAAACTAGAAAACCCCACGGAGTCTTAGGCAGCCCAGGTGTATTTTCATCACCTTCCATTAAACCATCAGCAGTAGCATTTTTTTTCCCATAGGAATCCTTGATGTTCTACTTCTTGTTGAAACTCAGACTACAGAAAAATTGGTTGGGCATAAATGTTCAGTAAAACCAAAACATCGTGCCCGACTGGGCTGGGTTTTCTTTATTTTTTAAGTGACCAAAGCACAGAAAAATGGAAATAAAGGTATCTGAAATAGATAATTCCTACGAAAATAACAAATTAGCATTTTCCCATGGGAAAGATTTTTCAATGTAAAATGGTCAGCCAGAACTAAGTATTGTTCATCGTTAATTGCAAAAACTTTCGTAATAAGTAAAATCTAAAAGTAGAAAAATGTTTTGTTTTATTAGTGACCCAAAACAGGCAGACTTTTTGATGATCCTGGATTGAATTACAGAGTCAGATGAGATTAATTATTCACTCGGGTGGTAAAGCCTTTACTTGGTCCTGTAGCCTGTTTTGTGAAGGAAAAGATAGAGAGAAGGGACAGAGGGAGGGGGGGAAGGCGAGAGGGAATGTCTTGGTTTGGAAAGGAAGTGGAAAGCCACTGACCTGAGTTGGAAAATGACAAAAAAAGATAAAATTTCATTTCAAGAGTAAACAAAATCAAACCTGAAGAAAGCAAAATGAAAAGAAACAAAGAAGAGGAAGGAAAGGAAACTACTGGCTTGATTTGTAGCTTTTCTATCCAACGGGCCAGAGGAAGGCTAGGTCCTCATTTGGAGAGTCGAAGCAGAGGCCCCAGGCACGGGGACGTTTCCAGCCTCACCTGGAACTGCAGAAGAGGCCAGACTCACAAAAAACAGAGCAAAGCCAGCCTGGGTCTGGAGCAAATGCGTACCTTCTTGGAGCGTTTTCTGTTCAGCCGCTCTGCTCTGATGAACTGGAAGAGCAGATACGGTTAAGAGCAACTGTAAAGTGGCTCAGTGGAAGCTGGGCATGGCTTACCAGCCGAGGAAGAGGGCAGGGGACGGTGAAGCAAGGACCGCTTTTCCTCGGAAAGCTCCTACATAAATAACAGATAAAACTGTTTCTTTAGTGGTTTACTCCCTGAGCCAGCTCATCTAGGAAGGGCATTAATCAGACCAGGAGGAAACGTCTTTTGCCCCTGAAAAAGGAAAAGGGTTAGGTTAAGTGGTGACACAGCAGGGACAGACAAATTACCCTGGAGAAAATGACTGACCTAAACTGTCATCCAAATAAATACAGACCAAAGCCATGAACTTAACTTTTGCATTTTGATGAGTCTGTGTTTTTGTGAGCCTGTGCTTTCAATAACATGCGTGTTTTTCTTTTATCACGGTGAGATCTTTCTGTTTATTCAGGAAGCAAGCGGCGTCAGAAACGCAGTAGCGCATCTCTTCCGTCTCCCTTCCCATGTGTGCCTGTGACAGAGGAGTGGGACGAAGGGACGATGCTGTCTCCTTCTTTGGCCTTTCTCTTGGATCCATGTCCCCAGGACAGTCATTCCCAAGCTGCAGATCCACCAGGAACAGACTGAAACTCCTAACTCCTTTCAAGCAGGGATTGTTTAGTCATCAGACAGTGACAATTTAAGCAGTGTTGCCTGCGGCTGGATCCAAACCAATTCTAAATCCTGTATTCTGCCATCTTCCCTGTCGTCCGCCCCCTCCTATGTGGTGACAAATCCCAGAGAGGAGCCCATGGAAACTCTCCATACGATCGGGATGTGGCCTTGGAGATCAGACATCGTTGCAAAGGCTGCAAAGACGGTCTTTTTTCTCACAGGATACTTTCCCTCACGTTTCTGATGGAATTCAAGTTAAACTTTTACTATTCCCACAAGCTGCGTGTTCTGTATTCTGGAGGGCATGCAGGCTGAGATCTTGGCATCAGTGCTGTTTGACAGTGGACAGAGAACGCTTTGATTGATTTATTTGCTGAATACTGGTTGGGTTTTTTTTTACCTGGGGCGTACTGCCCTCAGTCATTTTTAATACCACGTAGCACCAGCATATAGCACCAGCATATAGGGTGGATGGTTCTGCTCAAACGCTGGATGGACTGGGGCCACAGGAGTTTTCTCTCCATGTGCGTTATTACAGCTCTGAGCAGCTGTGGGGTGGGCTGGCTCTGGACTCGGTGTCTAGCGGGTTGCATTTACCCATAGCAAGAGCTCCGGATTCAGCTTCTTACTCCCAGGGCCAGCAGCAACTTGGATGGAGAAAAAGAGACGTACTCAGCAAGAAACACCTCGGGGACCCCTCAGCAGGGTGAGAGCGGGTGCTGCGGCACCCCTCACTCGGACCTCGCTCTGCCAGGGGAAGGGCAGGATGCTCAAAGCAAACAACTGGATGATCTCAAACAGAACAAAGACATCCAGAACAAAATGGTGTAGTGCCTCTCCTCCCTCCTCCTTGTGATCACATAACTTACTCCTTCCACAGAATAAAGATGGGACCATATAATCTGGTTTTTCTTGCTAATAAACTTTTTCGGGGGCCCTTGTCTTTTTATGTATCACAAACCATTAAAGTTAGTGCAATTTAAACAATTGGGTACTCAAAATCATACAGTCCTATCCGGTCCTGGTAGACTTCTCTCACTCTTTTATCTGAAAAAAATGAAAGCTAAAGGCAGATTAGATTGCAGAGATGAAAACCAACCGAATTCCTTCAATCATTACGATGTTTCGTTTTCGAGAGAGTGCCCGTGGAGACTGGCGCAAGCAAGAAGATCTGGGTAAGCATAGTTCGTAGTTCATAATGGTCACTTTTACTGTAGCGAACCCAAAATTCTGCAGGACGCTCTTTTTAAATAACTAGGCCATGTAAACATTAGCACGAACCAGGATTTCTCTCTGTACCTCTCTATTTAGAGGAAATGAATGCCAGTCATTCACTGAGCATATATTCATGTTTTTGCATTCATGAACTGACCGAGTTTGGTGAGGAGTTTGTATTCATGGCATTAATTAGCAGATTTTTCCCTTTTTAGGACACAGGTCAGTATTTCTCATGCTCAATAACACATGCAGAAATTAAGCCCCAAAAAATCTTATTCTTGGGATAAGATCAAAGGACTAATCTCTGTAAGATTCTGAAATAAGAATTATCTGCCTCTCTTCTTATTGGGGTGCATGGTAACTTTGCATTGCACATCAATCTGTGATAAAACCAGTCACCTACTGGACATCCTTTAATTACATTTAACGGGCAAGTCCTTAATGTGATCTTTGAATCTCTCAGACTACTCCTAAGCAATAAATATGCCCAGTCAAACTCTACTAGAAGTCACGAAAGATCCAGGGACTTCACCAGCAGCTAGAAGAGGCCCTCCAAATGCCAGTGCCGTTATTCTAAAGATGGATTTCTGACACACCAGAAGTTGTTGTCTGTCAGGGATATTATTCTATTAGTTGTTTCTTAAGCTTTACAAAGGCATCATGGAAAGAAAATGTTCCTGTCACCCTCCCTTCCATGAGAAGCACCATTGTCTTCGTAATTTATCTGCTTGCAAGCTGAGGACTTACACAGGGCATTTTTCACATTTTTTTCATCTACGTTGGTTTTATAACTTTAAATAAGTTCCCATCTGCCAAGAGCTTCCAAAGAGCATTGGCGCTCAAACAATTCAAGAAGCTTGCCATGAAGATTACACACCAGTTGTGCTTATTCAAAACAATAACTTCTGACCACTGCACCAGAAGAAAATACTCTCATTTATTGTCTCATAATCACGCATCTCTGCAGTGTTAGTTCCACTTTTGCCAATGAGAAGGATGTTCCTTTTGATATTTTGCAAATATTTCAGCTAAATCTCCTTAACACTGTGCAGTTCTTTGGCTCGCTAGGTTTGCTTTGGTTTGGTTTTGTTGAAAGCTCTTGTTTCAGTTCAGGCTCAAAAGAAAACAAAGTATTGCTTGCATTGTTAAAGCCAAAAGCAGGGCCATGGAAAAAAAAAAATGTTCTTCTTGGAAGATTTTGTAGATTGGTATTCATGAAACAGCTGGAGATGAAACATACAGCACTAATCCTGTCCAGTTGCTCCTGGTCATGTTGCACATTCAGGAAATTCATAATTAGGTGGTTATATCCCCAGTGTTTCCCCTGCAGCACTCTTTACAACTAGCAATTTATCTTCTTTCTTGTCCTTAAAAAAAAAAACCCAACAAAAAACACAACTACAAAGGAAGAAGTGGGGGACAAAATACAAGCAGGAATGACTTAAAATATGCTTAATAGTTTCTTCTCACTGTAAAAAAAAAAATCAGATGTTGTCATTTCTGCACATACCAGCAAACTTCTGCTGATCCATTGCCCTTTTCTATCACAGTACTTTTCCTCTGTGCTGTATCTCCTTCCTCTTCACAGTATTTATTTTACCAGCTAATTTTTTCTTTTTCCTTGCCAGTCATGCACCCGCTTTCCTGTAAAGGGCAGCCACGCCTGACAATTTAGAAATAAACGCTTTAGTAAGTAAACATTTATTTTTCTTGCCAAATGGAAGCACTATACATGGGGGTTTTATTCCTAGCTCCCTCCAAGGTTTCTAGTGAATTCCTAAGTAGTTTCTGCTCTTTATTTTGACTTCTCCAGTGGTATCGTGAAAGCCTTTCCTTACACACTGGGAATCTTCATACCGCATGCTACAAACGGTGTTTTGTCCGAAATTCATCTTCATTTCAAATCAGTCAGGGCACAACTTGAAGGATTTTTCTTCTTTTCATAGCCTTTAAACAGAACAGTAGCCCTGGCTACTGTTAATTACATACATAAGCAATGCAGAGATTGTTGTATACAGGATGAGAAACGTTGCCAGCTTTGGAATTAAACTGTTACCAGTGACTCAGCGGGTTTGCTCTGCAATAGCAAAGCATTAAATACAAGCTTGTTAAACAATCATTATTACTGATTTTTCCCCAAAGTAATTCAAAAAAGCACCTGGGAAAACCAAAAGGACTACTACTTCGATAACGCTGCTAGCTGAAGTTCGGGAGTTGCCACCCCTGCAGTTGGGAAGCGGCAGTGGTGGCTCCGAAGTTTGGCTTTTCAGAGATGAAAAAAAACCCACGGCAATTTCATCATGCCTACAGTGAATGCACAAATAACGTTAAAACAATAGAAGAGTCACAAACCCCTCTGGTGCTGAAATGGCAGTTCCAGCCCCTAGATCGCAAGATTACCATAAATCCCAGCGAGAGGTTAGGGAAGAGCCAGCCCTCATCCCAGCCTTCCTCCCGACGCTTCTTATCCAGGGGAGCCTCGGCCACATTGCTGCGCATTTATGGTTTCCTCGTCCTTTCAGAATTTTGCTAAGTGTATTTTTAGTCACAAATGCAGCAGAAATACACCTAGACGACATCTTTTTTTTTTTTTTCCTAGCCATCAGTGAGCATCTCCGATTCCCTGGCTGACAATGTGGAAGCGGAAGGCTCACTGCTTTTGAGTGGAGATGCCCAGTCGTGCCCACGTACAAGTCCTCTTTGAAAACATCGTGGAAAAGCATGATGATTTTCAAAGAAGTGAGACAGATCTCCTCAAAAGCTCGCTCTATCTGCAATAAAACAAGATCCTTTATGCCAGGTGGGAGGCCCTTACAAAAAACAAATCACCAAGTTTCAATATATGAGCTCAAAAAAAAGCATTGAACGATTTAAGAACATTTCACATCAGATTCCTCTCCATTAATGACTTTTCCTAGATCTTCCCCAAAACTGCATCGAAACACATCAAGTGTTACTTTGAAAAGCAGTCACATTTTAAAAATTATTCACCAAGTTGCTAACTTTTCCAGACTTAAAAGGTGATGCCTGAGATAATGTGTCTATTTCATGTTGATAAATAATTGAGTCCGGAATATAAATGTTTTGGTATGGCCTTGGAAAAATCTCTTCAGCTAAGTGTGCCTCAGGCTAGAATGATTTAAAAAATAATGCTTATTTTACAATTCTATTACTTCTTTTATCTCCAATAAATAGCCAGGCTTAACCTCTCCGTCACGCTCTGTCACACACACTATCACACCCACATTTTACCCACCTTTATCATTTTTTTAACAAAGTAAAGATCTAGTAGCATGCCCTAAAGATCAACAAAACCTGGAATTATTTTTGACTAAGGGAGGAGCAATGGCTACAAAGAAGGCAGTATAGGCAGCGTGCTGTCTCAGCTCCTGCCTTCTTGTGTGCACCCTAGCAGACCCCAGCTGCGCTACGCAATGATGTGAAATGGTGTCCGCGAAGGTCCCAAGTCATTTGATGGCTGATAGGTCAAAGATGAATTTATATCTCACTTGAAGGCTGACCACAGAGCTGGAGGAACAATTGTAGCGTGTTAAAATAAGAAGGCAGGTGGATTCTTCACAGGTTTCTGCTGCTGTTTTTCTTTTAAGCCTTGAAGGTTCATGTGATTTAAACAAATCTTGAAGCGGCAGGAAAGCAAATAGAACAACTTTCATTACCCACACAATGATTATGCAAGGCTTAGTTGGTGGGTATTTATAAATACGCTTTGTGATCTCCAGAAGAAAGTTGTTACAGAGGAAAGGTGCCATAAAAAAATCCAATTCTTCCTGTTATAAATCCTATACCATATACAATAAAGATTAAGTATAATAGACATTTTAGAAGGATTGACAAAGCTCTCATATGTATTTCAGATGTTTCTTATTCCCTCTCCCCACGTTACTTCAGCTTTAGAAACGGAGTTGCGAAATAAAGAGCAATCTGCTTTGGGTTGCACTCTTCACCAATTCCTCACCACGGAGCATGCATTTCTCTTTCCCTGAATTCAATTATCTGCAAGATTTGCAGAGCTGATTCCCAGCACCCGCAGCCAGTGCTCTTATCTTGTAGATAGGAAGCGGGGCACAGCGGTCCCTCTCTCCTCCCTGACCCCCAGCCCAGAGCCCGGGCACAGCTCCCAGCCGGAGGCAGGGCAGTGCCGTAGGCTCAGCCCTGCCATGGCAGTAGAAGTGTCTAAAGCTTCTCCTGTCCCTCGACTTAGCTCCGTGCTATTCCACGCATCGAAGCAGGAGAGACTTAAGTCTCAAGTGAAGTTTCTATCCCACCCAGTGCAGGGCTGTTAAACGTCTCTGTTGAAAATAACTTGACGACGAACGCTAGCAGGCGGCAGACAACGAGGTGTACGTGTGCGTGGTTAACGCCTCGCCTGTGACAGCCACACATCTTGCGGGACAGTTTTGCAGCTCTCATGACTGTCAGGCCCCAGTGAGAGCTCAGCCTCGCTGCAGCCAGGCAGCACTACAGTGCCTGGGTTTTGGCCAGGTTTTAGACCCTTAGACACTTGGAAAGGCTGGTAAGAGACCCAAATGAAGGGATTATCTCAAGATTTCCCCAGGAGTCCAGCTTCCTCTGCATTCCGGTGCCACCCGGTTCCGCCTCCCATGCCACCTAACACGTCTTTTTTCAAGCTGCCTTGGTCTCTCTCCCCATGCCTTCAGCAACCCACTTCGCTTCCCCTGGTCCATTTTTACTACTGAGCCTTTTTTACTGTCCCAAAGTCACAAACATCCTCAGGGTCTCACAGTCAGTGGTCCATCGTGTTTATAACTTTCCAGGTTTCTCCCAGCTCTGCTTGCTGCTGAATGAGGATGGGAAAGGGCAAAGATGTCCCAAGAGCCGTGGTCTCCCTTACCAGAGACCACATCTCTTCTCAGCCAAGGCTGTAAAGCCACGGTTACGTGAGCAGTAATAGTGGATCTCTGTACTTCCAGATTTCTTCTCACCGTGTTTATCCCAGAGCCGCATGTCTGTTGAATTTAACAGGGTGCACAATACAGTTCATGTCAACATGACACCTTTATGCTAACCCTGCATCTGCTCTGAGATTCAATGTATAGCTGGGATGGAAGTGATGGACAGTGCCTGATCTGGCATAAAGCCTGGCTGTTCAAAGTTAATCCATCAGAATTTTAAAAATAAACTGGAACTGGCAGAGAGAGTTTAGACCACATAAATACTTGGGCTCATATGGCAGCACTTTTTAATCCTGTCCTGTCCCTGTCCAAAAAATAACTGTATTGTGTTGTCACACCACTCCCTTAGTCCTTTGGTGTTTGGGTTCTTCCGTAACTATAAAATAGGGATCCTAGCATTTCTGTAATGGGATTCACATAAATGTCTCATGAAAGTGTGCACCTGCTTGAAAGCAATATTGAACTGATATTGATCATTTCTTCTGACTGGCACTAAAATCCTCAGAGATTAACCCAAAAACACATCAATCCTTCAGAGTGCTGGGGGGGTGTATTTATATTTAACTTTACCCTGAGATTAACATATTCAAAATAGACTTGGCTGTTCATTATATGAGACACTTATGAGAATATTCTGAAGTATTCAGAACAATCAAGTAAGGACATGCAGGATCAGGGTCCAAGATGGAGTAATGTGGAAAAAACATAGTTCTGTCTGGCACAAAGAAAATCCAGTGAAGAACAGAATGCTAATTTCAACAAATACTCAAGATATGCCCATATCTATCCTTACATTTCTTGTTAATGGTATGCCTGTAAAGAGGGAGAGTGAGCCACAGTTATTCTTGTTGGGGAAAGAGTTGAGCTTTAAATAATTTTTTTTTTTGTTTTGTTTAAGCTTTAGTAACTCATCTCTTTTTACAAGCTTGAACTTGATCCTGAAAACTGCTCAGTTCCATTCATTGATTGACTTTGTGACTCCATTTTAGTAATAAAAAAAGGGCACCTGAATATTTTAAATATAATTCACTGAATTTAAAAGAGAAAACTCTTGCAATCTGTAAATTATGCAGCCAAAACTTACAATAACTTAACTATGTTAATCAGGGGGTGGAGGAAACACATTTAAAGTGAGCTGATGCAAATGCTATTTTTTAAAGAGCCCAAATATATTAAGAAAGAAGTGAAAAACAAGTACATTGTTATTTTTTGTGATAAATCAATTAAATGCTCGAGTGTTTTCACACCTGGGACACAAGTTAAGAGAATGCAAGCTAAAAAAAATGAGAGCAGAAGAAATTTTAGGCAGGTAAATTTTAAGATAAGCTTGTTAACACCAGATTGCTTTCAACAGACATTATTAGTGGGATTTCTTTAAAGAAGATGTGTTTCTATCACCAATAGCTAAAAATAAGTGACCACACACCGCCCAGAACACGCAGCATGTGGGAGAGACTTGACAGGCCAGGGAAGAGCAGATGAATGGGGTTTGAAGTCTGGGATGAAACAAAGTGATCTTTTGCCGTCTCCTGATTAATTACGTTGGCAGAAAGAAGCTGCTTAATAAGGTTTCTTTGGGTGAAAGACGCAAACCTAAATTCATGCCCCTTAATTCAAAGACAGAGGTAAAAACCAGCTAAACCTGTGGTATTTCTGCATTGTTCAGAATACAAGTTGGGTTAGGCTGAGCTTTGTTCCCCAAACTGCAGCTCCAGCTATAGTATAGGTTCACGATGCAAAGTCTTTGGCAGCAATTCAGACCTAAGCTACCGCTGCCCCTCACTGCTAGTTGGTACCTCTGTGCTCTGCCCTCTCGGTCGTGCTGGTCCTCCTGGTTTTTGCATCAATGCTGTGAATCAGGTTGGGAAATTGATGTGGCTGAAAAACAGCATTCTTAGAAAAAAAATATTTTTTTTTCAGTTCCAGCTAGGTATTTCTGGGATTGGTTTCACACAGCGCAAGAAGCAGTGACCCAAAGGCAGGGGTGGTGGGCTGCAGTACTGAGGCAGGCACGGATGGAAGGGGAGGACAGCTATGCGGTAAGCACACGCAGCAACATGACTTTGAACCACCACATCTCGTCCAGGCACATGTCACATACCGAATTCCACCAAAAGGAGACAATTCTCCTTCAGTTCAAATGCAAGAGACTTGTGGTTTAGAACAGGAAAAGCTGTATTATTTCCTCTCCCTTGCTAAGTATCTCTGAGCAGCTATGGCGTTCGCCCTGTTGACAGGCGTGAAACCCTACCTGGTCACTAATCCCTCACCTGCTCCCAGGGATAATTGACTACTTAGCACAAATGTTGCCTGAAGCATTTTCCGTTGGGAGGTAGCCCAGATGCTGCAGAACGAAGATCCAAACTTGCTGATAATCCAGCAATACTGGGGTTATATTACCAATCTCGCCCACACCCTGAGTCATGTGTCTGCTGCCTCGGTTCCTTCTTTTTGCTTCCCTGATGAGCACATGCATGCACTCACATGCATATGTGCACAAACCACACGCTCTGGGGTTCAGGGCTTCCTGCATTCAGATTTATACAGCCCAAATTCCACCTAAAGGAGTTTTCTAAGGCTTAAATGCTTCTGGATGCTGAGATGCATCTGAAAGAAAACCAGGGATCTCAGTGGAGTCTAAGCAAGAAGAATCTGGTCACTGGTGTCTAGCTGGTTGTAGGTACACAGTAAGTATCAACAGTTGCTCCCTTTAGACAGCAAAAGCTGCATAGTTTTTGTGTACTTCATAGAATCACAGAATGGTTTGGGTTGGAAGGCACCTTTAAAGGCCATCTAGTCCAACTCCCCTGCAATGAGCAGGGACATCTTCAACTAGATCAGGTTGCTCAGAGCCCCGTCCAACCTGACCTTGAATGTTTCCAGGGATGGGGCATCTACAACCTCTCTGGGCAACCTGTGCCGGTGTTTCACTACCTTCACAGTCTTTGCTGCCTCTATCTATTATTTGTCCTCTTTTTTGGGAGAACTCTGCTAGTTCCTCTGCTGCCTGTTAGCCCTCTCTTCTGCCCAACTTCTTTATCCTGACACTTGGCAAATTCTCCATCTGTCCATTATTCACCCTGTCCCCAAACTCTCCCCCATAGATGAAGGGTCAGTGTAATTATGAATCTCTCTTCTAATAGCATCAATGGTGCAGCTATTTTATGTTAACTGTCTTATTATGTATTTATCAACCATACTGCACCTGGTAAGCTGATGGTAACCCCAACTGGTAACAGAGTGGTGCCACAGCCAACTGCCGTGGGGTACGGTTGTGAGCTAGGAAGGAAGGGTCCCGATTCCACTGCTGTGAGCCAGCCAGTTCTCATCATCCCCTGCTCTGGGAGTTTAGTACTTCTGTCTCTTCGTATTGGGCTCTTGCAATCATGATCCTTATAAGAAGGTCTTTTTAGAGTCTGTAAAAAAAAGTATTTGCTTTCCACTGCTGTTTTCAGGAACATTCATTTGCATTTGCTTGCTTTTTCTGCATGCTAACATGCAAATATCCAGAACACCCTAACAGGTCTCCATTCAGAAGTGCTCATATTAGTGTCTGAGAAGAAGCCGGGCATCCTTCACTTTGTATACAGTTCTCTTTCTTCTGCAAGTAAAGCTGGAATTAATTCCTCATCAGGATAAATCCTTTGCGGGTGAAAGACTTTCAGAACTCAAAACATCTGAGAAAATTAATACAGCAGCTTCCCTAAACATCCCAAAATCTTCAAAAAGAGTAAAGGTGAAGAAAAAAACCACTGAGAACAGCCAACAACTTTGAAAGAAAGCCCGTGTGGAACGGTGGAAGTGTTTGGAAGGGAGACTTCCCCAGGGTGAAGAGTCTTGCTTAACCACAGGACTGTTTGAAATGACCTGTCTGTGCTTCAGCTCCAGATTCACTTCAGTGCTGTTCACCCAGGCATGTTTGTAGCCAATGTCAGTCAGAGCCAGCATATTGACTTCTCAGGAACTATTATTTTTTTCTTTTCCTTTTATTTTTGGAACTAGTTCAGAATTAGTTGTGTACTTAGAGTTTAAATTATAAATGACCAAGAGTGATAAGGGACATGCCTTATTTCTCCCATACACACGCCTGTTTGAGCTATTTCCCTCTGGGTATTGCCCTAATGCAAGTTCTCCTTAATGTCCAGTACCAAGTTATTTCTTTATATGTCTCAGGGAGGGTAGAACCTGTCTACCTTATTTTTCTGTGCTTTGTGAGAAAGCACAGAAAGAAAAAGAGGAAGGCTTTTATTTTCCTCAGATGGTCTCAGTGCTAGTTGCAGACTAGGTCTTATTTTATTTCTTCTTTGGGACCTCTGGTCTTTCTCCAACTTCCTCATTGCATACCTAAACTCCTTTCTGGTGCACATGGGTTTTCTGAGGACTTCAGTCATCCCACCTGGAGGATGAAGTATGACAGGTCAGTGATTTGGAATGACCCTTCAAGGCATCCCTCGGGCACTGGTAGGCTGTCAGGACATGCCGTGCAAGCTCAGCTCGCTGTCTCTGTTCGGATTTACAGAAGACAAAGCAAGTCTGCCAAGCCAGAACAGTGGGAATCTGATGAAGAGGTAGGGTTGGTAGAGTTATCAAGTGAGGGTTGTGTTTATCAACCGGACAGGGAACTACTTTGACAGGCAAGAGTGAGTAAGCTTAGTTATGAAGGCAAAGAGATGAGGCAAAACTGAGTCTCTCCTTTGTTTTTGTTTTGTGGAACCAGAGGCCGAAGCCTTGCTGGAAACTGGAGTTTCTCCTTCCTGGAGGGTGGTTTGACAGATGAGCTTTCCTACAGAGCAGAGATCCTCCTGGGCCTTCCTCCTGCTTTCATTTTTGGCTTTTCTGACCCCTGAGGGGTTTTTTGCCACGATTCAAGAGCCAACCAGAAAAAGACATACAAAACCCCGCTTTTTCACCCTTCTTCCCAAAATTCCACTAGCTGGGTTAATTTTGTTCTTGTTTTTATTGCAGTATTTCCTCTCAAGTTTCACAGATCCTGGAAGCCTCTTTACCTGTGATATTACCAAGACTCTTTTCTATCAGGACTGTATATATCCAGAGCAGACATCTTTGATCATATTCTACCTACTACAAGGAGCAACACACCCCAATCACTGGTGGTGTTTAGACTCCCACTGACTTGTTTGGGTGTCCCAATTCAAGGAGAATCTGCAAAAGCAAAGACAGCATTAGCAGAGTTCCTCTTGACCTTCCCTTATCTGTAGACAGAGACAAGGGTCCATAAACTCGATGTTTAGTTAAAACATAACTGCTGGTACTGTTAAGTTCATAATGAGGAAAATGAAGCAGAGATCAAAAGATTCGCTTTTTTGTGGATTTCATTTTCTTCCTCATCTTTGCACTTTGGTCATAAACACCGCCGTTCCCCCTCTGCCCTCCTGTTCCATATACTGAAGATTAAGTTGGGAAATATTTTTAGAAAAGACATGAGTATACAGAAGGGAGTATTAGACTGTGACCTTATAGCTGCTTTTGAAGTTTTTGAAGGCTACATGGCAAACGTTCTCAGTATTTCCAAATTCTCAGAAAAAGGAGACTCAGAGATTGCTCTTCATTAATTTCAGTGTACTAACTAATTGGCCACATGTATGTTTATTCCCTCTCTCTCATGCATGCACAGACAGAGCAAAGCCAACACATATATTCCAAGAGGCCTGAAACAGATAATGGACCCACAGTATTGCTTCAATAGTTACTGGCATGGAACGAAAAGTAAACAGCAAAACAGGAAAAGGAAGGCTAAAACTAGATTAAACAGATTGCTGCATTCAAGAGTGTGCAGTCATCTGGGAACTTAATGAAAAAAAGAGTTGAAAGGAAAGGTTAAAACAAATAACATACAAGCTTCTCTTGTATTTTTGAAAATCCCTCACCAGCTCTGTGGTAAAATGCCTTTAACAAACTAGCATGCAGTATAAAACTTAGATATACAGAATTAACCTTTCATTCACTAAGGTAAGCAAAATATCAAGTTATTCCTCATCAGTGGAATTCAAATTAGGCCCAGACTGTTTGACAGGAGCTGGAAGGAGGATATCAGGGAACCAAAAAAAGGAGCTTCTTTGGCTCAGTTACAGGGAAAAATGCGATTTCTCAACATAAAGACATGTTACCAATAGAAGTTTATGCTGCATGTATGTAACACAATATGGCTTCAATTATCTGTAAGAGGAGGTGCGCAAAAATCAAGGTGATTTAAAAACCTGGCCTGTCACCAAAGCCAGCTAGATGTCTTACTGTTTCTACCATTTGAAGCCAAAGACTCCTGCTGAATACTCTAGTCCTTTTTAATCCTGATTTGGATTTGAAGTTGAACCCTAAGTCCTAGAATAACTCAAACCCAGATCTTAACCTGTTCCTGGCTTTGCTTCTGCAACAATTTCCAAGAGCTACAACCAGGAATTTCACTACTTTCCTGACTGACTTCACAGACATACCTTTTCAGGTTAGCTGATCAAGCCAAAAAAACCCGCCCTAGCCTCCTTCACCACTGTTTCAGGTTTTTACATTTGGAAATATGAAAACTATCTTAGAATAAAGACTGTGTTGGGACAACCCATCATGTCAGTTAGACAGTACTTGTCCCTCTTGTCTCATCTTCAAGAGAGTAATCAACTTGTCTGCAATATTTTGAGTTCTGCTGTAGCCCCATAAATCAAAAGGACTTTTTGGAGCAAAACATGTTGCTGTCCACTGGACAGATGGCACAGAGACTTTTCAATTAAGTTAAGCAGAAATACATCTATTGTTGCCCTGATAGGAACACCTGTAACCAATCCCACAGACCATTTTCACCATGGAATCTAAAAGCAAGAAGTTCTCCTATTATGCTACGAGGAATATTATGTTTGGGCAAGTGCTGTCTTTCTGATGGATTGTGTAACACAGGACACTTCTTCCTTGAACATGAAGTCTTCTGGTCCAGGCCTGAAAAGATCTTTCCAGTTGATTAGCCCAGCCTGGGCTAGTGAATCCCACAGGCTCACCTGCAAGTAGTTATGACTGAACTTATCCAAGAGCCAGATGCCTCTCCTGAATTCAAACTCAGGTAGCTAAACCTACATTTCCAATTATATTTCACAGAGGACATTACTTTTTGTTTATCCTTAACCAATGCTGTGCAGCAAGCATTTGTTTAACCTGTTTCTAAAAATTAGCTGTATTTCAGCTTCCAAGCAATGAAGATCCAGATAAAACAATGTTGTCTCCAGTTCTTCTAAATGGAAGGTGTTGTACCAAAATGCAAATAGAATCTGGAAGGCAGTGATGGTCGTTGTTTGTACTGCTAGCATCCATAGTAATTAAGGGGGTACTTGTAGAAGTCGGCACTGCTAACAAGCCAGTCTTACTGTTTTTATGTAGCAAAACATTTTTTAATATAAAAGGAGCTCTTGATATATCCATCTTTAAGAGTGATTTGACTGCTGAAAGCTATTTACAGCATAACTCCGGATAGAAGATCCTAGTAAAGCAGAAAGTGGAGTTTAAAATCCCATGGAGCTCTGAGTTACCGTGAAGGGGGAGCAGGACCTCTCGCTACACCAAGAGAGCTCAGGCTGCTATGGACAACTCAGATTTACATTAGCCCAGACTCCATTGAATCAGATCTTGTTCGGGAGCACTGGTAAGCTAAGGTCAATGCTAGGGTGGTTTGTGCTGTAGACATCTGAACTATATCTGACCTGTAAACCAACAGGAGATTTCAAGTTCTAGTACAGCCAGTATCATAACCTTTATCTGTACAAATATTTGTCCTGACAAGTAGAAAATATTTTGAAAAAATACACATTATAATGTACATGTTGTATTTCCACCTGTATGAGCCATAGACACCAAAGATTATTACACAGAACTGGAAACATCCTTACTAGATATGAAGCCACAGTAAGACCGAGGGCTTTATATATAGAAGTAGGGCAGTGGCTCCCTGGTTGCTGCCATTTTATTCTTCTGAAGATTCCAGGTACTGGTACCATAGAAACAATGTTAAGATATTAAAATTCTAAGATGTAATGCTCATCACTGTCTCTCTAGCATTAGATATTAGGCTTCACTGGCAGAGCAGGGAACTGTGCCTATTTTAGCAGCCACATCAGAGGATGAGTTTGCAGCTGGACTTACCCCTTTCTTCCAGCTGTTCCTTCTGGGGCCTGATGGGATTTCAGCCCCTGGTTCATGGATCCTCCCACATTCCCCAGCCCAGAAATGCTTCAAGATCTGAAACTTTAGGAGGAGGCTATTTCTCCTTGCACTCACTGCTGAGCCTTCAGCTGCAATCCCCACACCCAGTGGAATGCAGGTGGTAGACAGCAGTCTGTAATTACTTCAAGGTCTGCAAATAGAGGGGGAAAAAAAAGTACTCGGAGATGAAACCCTGGTCCAAATGGAATCAGAAGGAATTTAGCTGTTTACATGAATGGAGCCAGGATTACCCCTCTAGCCAAGATGATAAGACCCTGAAGTTTATCTATACATTTACTCTTGTTTTCTGCCAGCAATAAACACAGTAAAAAGTAAGATAAAGATGTATCAAAGAAGCTGACTGTGCTACAAGGGATGATTCTCCTAGCTTCAGGCCACAAGATTATCTTCCACAAAGCAGTATGAAAGCCGTTGTGCAAACACTACACACCATTGTTTATTTTGTCATATCACAGCTAATCATAACCCTTTCAAAATGCTGAGCAGATATTATGGAAAGCACCACACTGTCATTACTGTGGAAGGTAATCACTGCTAGATTGGAGAGTTCACTTAAACCACTTCAGCTGTGGCTTATATGCATTGTTGTACAGGACTTTGCAACTCATCTGCCCTTGAGAATGAAAATTGATTATGGGCAAGAACTGCTCCAAATATGAACTTTGACATACTCCAAGATCTGACTTATTTGTTATGCCATACGTAACACTACCATAGCTTCGATATACTGTTTCTCCACAATTTGGCAAGAGAAAAGGGCTTCATCACACAGCTTTTCCCAAGCGCTGGTATAAGCATCGTTACCACGGTGCTATTCTACAGGAGGGCTCTGTCAGAAAAACTGGTGATTTTAAGACATTACTGGTCACAGCTGTCTGTCCTGCTTAGGACAAGCACTTACACTGTCACAGTTGATCAGGTGTATCCCAGACATATACAACTGACTGCTTGTGAGTAAATGTATAGGTGAAGCATCCATTTGTTTGAGGCTTTCTTTTACCTGGGATCATCCCAGCTCTGACTGTCATCTAGAAATCCTAGAGAAATGACTATTTGGCCTCAACTAGCCATGATTTTCTGGTCCAAGAGAATCATCACAAAGAAAAAGACAGAGCTGAGGAAACCACAAGGGCTTGTGCTACCTCGCTGCTGAAGGCTACTGCTGACAGCTCACCCGTCTGCACCGCCCAGCCTAAGGTCTGGCGTATTAACTGAGACCATCAGGAATTTGCACTGAGACATTACACCGAACTGTGCAGCAGGATTCTGGCAAGGGGCAGTTGGCAACAGCAGGGCCTGGGAGGACAGAAGAGCAGTTAGGGATTTCAGCCCACGTTCCTTCACAAGATGTAGGGGCCATTGATGTGTTTAGTGCTCCTTTTCTAGAAGGTTGCTGACACAGGGGTTTCCCCCCCACCCGTTTTGTCCCCATAAAAACCCCACACACATTGACAGGTAAGACTTTTCAAAAACTTCCTCCATAACAAGAGATTTAAACCATACTTGATTTGCTTCCAATTTTGATTTCTGCTTGTTGCAAGCACCACAGGTCCAAAGCCACCTAAAATAATCATAGAATTATTTAGGTTGGAAAAGACCTTTAAGATCATCAAGTCCAACTGTAAACCTAACCCTGCCAAATCCAGAGGCTAAAAGGGCATCAGCTTTCCCGGTCCTGATGGACCTGACATGTTGCAGGGTTATTCCTTCCCATCATGTGGCCTGACACAAAGGGAAGAGACAGAATTACGCAGTTCTCCCGCTCCCCCCGCATCCTCCCGGAGACATCTCCCGTGGACACGGCGCACCGGACACAGCCTGCGTGTCAGCAGGAGCCAGCCCCATTTCCCTTCTCCTTGCAGTGAATAACCTCCAGCTCATACCAGGCAGCAGCAGCTAAATGGAAAAATTTACCTCTTTGTTTATCCACCAGCAGTAACATAAGGTTTAATCATATATCCCCAGTCATTCGGTGCCCCAAGATTGGCACCTGGAATTGCAATGCAAGTTCAGGGCTGTTGTCATCAGCACCCATTCACTTTATTAGGAGCAGGAGGACCTGAGCCTGTGGAAGCAGGGTCATTTTTCAGCTCTTGCACTGTTCCTTGAGCCAGTTACTGTCCTTGCTATTATGGCTGCAAAGCCAGGCATCAGCGTGTAAATCAGCCCACTTCTGTCTTGCAGAGTCTGCTAGACAAACTCCCAGCAGAGGTGTGAACTTCCCCAATTAATCTTAATGAAGTGTTAACTTCAAAGCTGAACTGCAGCCATTTACAGGTTAACAGAACCCTACAGAAAAAGCCTCCCAGCTTGACTCGTTAAAAACCAGCTCCAAGGGGACAGGATTGGTCAAATTTGGGGGTTATTCTGGGACCTGGAAAAAATCCCACTTCACTGGCAGCCTTTGCTCATGCACCACTTCCATTGCAGCTGCATTGTTCGGAGACCAAAGGGTCAGGCAGCCAGACTGGAAAAACTGTACAGTGAATGCGTGCTAAAAATATCCCTGGAATGGAGCAGATGGAGCAAGATAAGGAAGCCTGGATGATAAAGGCTGTAAGGAACTGTGTAAGCTTATTGAGCCAAGTGATGACCTTGCTCATACTGTCTTTTACATTATTCAGGTCAGTGAAGTGCAGAGCCAAAGTCAAGTCCTGAGCCCAGATTTAATCTATGTATTTCCAGAACCCTCAGTTAGCCAGGGATGCAGATCTTTTACCCTGAAAACAAGAAAGTGTGTGCTTCAAGTTGGTCTGTAGATGCTTGCAGTATTACTATTAGTTTTGCTAGCACTTTCAGCCCTTGGTTTATTAGTGCGTCTGGAAGTGTGAATCCACATCATGGACCCTAAATCTATTCCTTCATTTGGAAGGGTCATTAACCTTATTTTCCTGATACAATGCCACAGAAGTGGAGCCTTTGCAAGGAAATCTCCTCTGACATGTCTCTGCCTGATTTGCAGCCAACAAGCCCACCTAAGAACCGGGGAGGAGGATGTAATTTGGGGAACCAGGCTATGACCCATCAGTATGTATTCACTTCCGATTCCCAGCATGAAATGGATCTTTGTGCTCATTTATTACTCTAAATTAGGACAAATGTATTGAGCTGGTGTATTTGTAGGGACCCTGAAGGGAGGTGTCACCAGATCAGACTTGCATGACACATACGCTCAGGTACCTCATTTTTAACTGTCAAAGGCAATAGGAAAAGCAACTCCTTTGAAACAATTGCATGGATCTGTTTGATACAGCCCAAAAAGGCAAAGCCGCTGTGGTGAGCAATGCGGATTGCATTCCGGATATAAAGACTTAGTGTAGAAGAGGAAGATCCTTCCTGGCACTTCATTACAAGCTCCCTTGAAGACCTCTGACTCAGCTGATTATTAATTGCCAGAACATGCCCACATTTGCCTGCGTAAGCTTTTAAACTATAAAAACTGAAGAAAAAGGTTTAATTAATTATTCCTATTTTCAGAAGTTCAGGAGTAAATGGTTATGTTGCCATGGATGCAGTTCTGTTTATTGTTTTTTTCTTCATTGTTAGCTGCTATAACTAACAAGAAACAGGAGCTCACTTCCAGCACCATAACATGGCTCTGACTCCAATGTACTGCCAGGGTAGTAGCGGGGCACAACGCTTACGAAGTTTTAGTTTGGCTAGCAGATGGGTGTAAGTCAGATGATGCAGAAGCAAGCAATAGTTCTTCCAGATCCACAAGATTTTCTGCAGAATACCTCAAAACCAGCTATGCTCACGACAGTCAGGAAGCAGTTATTTTCACATTGCAAAGTTATTTCATGCTAGTGGTTACTGTGTGTTCCTCTCCTTTCTCTGAAGTGTCTCATTAAAGAAGACAGACTAATTGAGCTTGGCAACAGCAGACACAGTCAACAGTGGAGCAGAGCAAGAGTCCTACTCCTTTTAGGAGCCGTGGGTCATCAAAGACAGGGAGAGGAAGCAGTTATTTCAACTTACGCAGTTATAAGGTAATGGGAAAAATGGGTCTTTCAGCAGCCTTAAGCTGTGAGATCTGTTGAGCTGCTGTGACACTGCTCAGTCATGAAACCAAATCTACAGTTGCCAATAAGTTCTTTTCTAAGTCAGGGAGGCGCTATTTTTTCCATTGGAATGGGAACATTAGTGAATACTTACTCTGACACACAAGCTGCACAGGCTGACGGAGCTCTGCACTGCCTCTCCTTCTTCCATACCAGCAGGAAAAGAGTGGTGGTGTTCGTCCCCACCAGGAACACACGGCTGGTTGCTAACACATCTCCGTCACCTCCTTCCCCATGCGTGTGTTCAGGTGGAACAGCGTGGGCTGCACAGATTACACTGTCATTCTTAACGTCCTTAATCCTTAAGGACAAGCTCCAGGAAGAGCTGAGCATACAGCAGCTCCCAATAACTTTTCCAACCAATTCACTATCTATCTTGAAAGTCTGGGCTGTGTTGCAGTCTCCAAAAACTGACTCTGAGGTACATAGGGGAACACAATGGAATAGCTGTACTTGAGCATGATTTGTCAGATACAGTCTATACCCTTTTTAGTTTTAATTGCATACCCAGTATGTTCTTCACTTAGAAGACTTGTAGAGACCAGAAACCAATTGCTAACAAAAATAATGATTCTACATTTTACAGATCAATTATTAATGTGTAAAAACTTTGTGCTATTTCTTCTCTAAATTATTTTCCCCTTACATAGTAACAGTAGAAAGGAACTATGCATCTCATGACAGAGCAGCCCTGTTGACTGGGGAGAAACAGGTGCTTCCCCAAATGCTGCTCTGCAGGGCTGCCAAGACATCTGTAAATAAGTTATGCTGTTGCACTTCTCAATCTGATTTGCATAACAGAGCTTGCAAGAGTTTAAACCCATACCAATGAATATATTATTTTGGGTACCAAATCACTGAAGCCATGGAGGCACAAGTTCTTAGGCATCCCTCATCTTCTAACTAATTTCAGTACTAATAAGCAGAAGGGTGCGCACACATATGCTCATGCCTACATCCATTTCTGTATGTAAATATGGAATAATTAAGTAAACTACAACTCTTTGGTCCCAAAAGAGATGGCTAAGACAGGAGTACAGTAGAAGTTTACAGTGTAAAGTGACATATATAAGACAAATAAGAACTGATTGTTCACATTATGTCACTTCAAGAAGCGATGGGTGTCATACAGAGCTAGCAGGTACAAGGTTCAAAACAAAGAAGGTGTTCTTCACATCATACATCATTGAACTCCTTGCTACAGGACACAGGATGCTAAAGGTTTACACAGGTTCAAGGGAAGACTTGAGAAATTCAGATAAGGGAAATCCATTGACAGTTACTAAATATAAAGGCATCAACTCTGGTTCACTGAGCTGCAAATGGTCAGAGATTAAAGGAATACATTGGGGAAATATCACTTCATCATTAGCTTATGCCCACTCAACTACTCTTAGACTCTTCCATTAATATTTGCTTTTGACTATTTGTCAGGGAGAAGCAAGGGCCTTCTGCTCCTTAGGGGATGGACACCAAGGGGGATAACATGGCCAGCAGGACAGGGGGACTTCTCCAGCTACAGCCCATTCCCACAGTACCTGAGCAAGATGAGTAGGGGAGGTTCAACCAAGAGTCCAGACCATAAGGCAATACCATGGTGATGAGACAGGTCCAAGGCCAGTAAGTCAATCCAGGTGTCAGGGCTAAGATCAAGTCCAGTGATTGCTGGCTAGGTCCATGGCAGCAAAACAGGACTGAAGTCAAGTCCGGAGATCAGTCTGCAAGTTGAGGTCTGGACCAATAAGTGCTACAAGCAGGTAAAGGCATTGCCAAGCTGGAAACTGGCACCCCTCCTACACAGCTCAGGCAAGAACTGATGACCTCCAAGGCTGAGCTTAAATAGAGCTGCTGGGGCCATGGGTGTGGGCAGAGGTCCCAGGTGAGGCCAATCAGGGCCAACAAGGCTTCCTAAAGCACTCATAGCCCTGACACCACTGCTGGAGAGCAGGATCTCTGGTCTTAACATGTGGTGTTTTCCTCTATGATGTAAATCCACATCTGAAAGTATACATTAACAACTTACTGGCAGTGTGTAGCGTCAGCCTCACCAACTATTTCAACTGGAGGGACAATGATATGATGAGACCATTAATATTTCAGTAGATGAGGACCAAGCCCTGAAGATGAATATGTAGATCAACAGACCAATAGACTGCAATCATAGCACCTGTAGACAGGCGTAGTCACTAATTAGCACTTTGCACAGCTCCACTTATTCATGCTTCTGAGATCCAAAGACTAATGCCTTGGCTTAAGTTACACTGTATAGTGTTAACCTCTTCCTGAACAGAAAATTTCCAAAAGACCTAATATCTTTCAATTTTTCTCCCACTGATATGTTTCATGTTACATTGAAAAGGCAAGAAAATATTGCATGATTTTAACATATAGACTCGTGGAAAGGACTCTGAGTTGCCTGTTACAGTTACAGAATATGTATTATATTAATGGTTTTCAGCCTTCCATAATGTGGCCTGGATTTTAACAGACTATGGAAAGCCAGCCTGAATGTGAATCATGGACAGTCATGTGAATCCCTTCCCCTTGCATCTCTGATCACACAACATACCCTGGCAGGGACAGCAACAAGGTTCATGGAAAAATAATGGCAGTTATATCATTAATGTCTTAAGCTGCTCAAAATAAGAACACCAACACCAAACTATCTATTCTTTCTCTGTGGACCACTAATGATATATTCACTAAGCTTGCTGAGCCATGGGAACATACAGTCCTGTACTTAATAACATGAGTCATTCAAATGGAAATTTTCTACTCTGAAATTTTATGACTCTAATTAAGAACATTAAAAAAAGTCCATGCTTGCTTCATGCTTTTTTGTAACAACTTTTTTTTTTAATATTACCTTTATGATATTTGCAGTTGTAAGAATCATAAAGGGTAAATGAAATAATAAGAGTTCTACTTGCAAAAAAGGAGAGTTTATTGGCCTAAATTCATGGGTCAATATCCCAAACCACATATCAAATTAAGAAAACAAGTATTTTTCTTTTTTCTTACTGATGCAGTAGTGAACTCTCTTCTTAATTAAAAGTGCTGTTGCCATAACAGCAGTCAGGGTGTCGAGACTTCTGCTGTATTATTAAGTTGGGTAAACAAAGTGCATAGAAGGGTCTGAGGACTGAGCATTCAAAGAAATGCCCGGGTTTCTATCATACTCAGCAGAAATGGATGACAATCATGACACTACGAATCCTACCATGACAAGCTGTCTATAAGAAAATGGATTTGGCCCATCAAATCCAGCACTTCATCTCCGTTACGAAAAGTCTCTCAGAATGGGAAAGGAAAGAATCAGAGCAATGGACTGCAAGTGACAAACTGCAGAGGCAGTAATGACAGGGAGTCTAAAATATGCTACAGAAGACATTGCTGTATAAGCAACTCTTAGATGGAAATGGCAAGGCCAACAGCTAGCTAGAAATGGAAGACTCATCTGGACAGAAAGAGAAATGGCCTGAACTTCTCCCCGGAATTTGATCTGCAGCCAAAGCAAAAATGTAGTTTGTATTCGAAACAGTCAGTGCTGTTACTGCAGAGTGTTTGTTGTTCTCTCGGCTTTTGGTTCCAGTCTGATGTTCTGTTTCCACAGAAAAGTCATTGTACCTCTACAGACAATAAAACCCATGAAACTATAGTTATAAATGAGCATGGCCGTGGAACAGCTCTCATTCAACAGCTTCTTGTCAGCCTGCATACTGATGCCTTTCTTGATCACTGCAGCTTCCTCCCCAGCCTGCCTTGGTTCCTGGAAGAACACTGTGAAATGCAAGTAAGATTTTTATCCAAGGCAGTTTTTAGCCCTCAGCTTGCTACCACCAGCTCGCTCTGGCAGACTTGAACATCTGAAAGGGGGTTGCAGAGAGGTGGGTGTTGGTCTCTTCTCCCAAGTGACTAGCGACAGGACAAGAGGAAATGGCCTCAAGTTGCGCCAGGGGAGGTTCAGGCTGGATATTAGGAAAAATGTCTTTCCTGAGAGAGTGGTGAAGCACTGGAAGAGGCTGCCCAGGGAGGTGGTGGTGTCACCATCACTGGAGGTGTTCAAGGAACGTGCGGACATGGCATTGTGGGACATGGTTTAGTGGGCATGGTGGGGTTGGGTTGATGGTTGGACCTTATGATCTTACAGGTCTTTTCCAACCTTAATGATTCTGTGATTCTGTGATCTCAATTTACTTTCCTAATTCTGTACGAAACTGTCTGCACGTGAAAAATGGTGTATTATTTTAATCTATTATTGTATATTAATAATTTTATTATTATTACGGTCATTTTTCTTAATGACACTCACTACATTCAGACAGCTTTGCAAGAGGGACAGCATAACTGAAGATAGACATGGTGGGTTAGTGGATGTGGGTGCTGTAGTGTGTTGCCTGTGCAGTTAGTGATGGTAAGACTATGAAGATAACTCCCCATACACATCGTATTGTATCTTGCATTGCATCCAAGCGTACTCCTGCTGTCAGTCAATAGTTCAATAGTCTTTACTACTAGTTCAATCAATACTCTTTCTGGCAATACTGCTCCTACTTCTTTTCTGTTTTTCCTCCACCACTTCCAGCCAGCAGCTCAGTGTTTTCTTTAAGACTCAACAGTTTCGTAGATGTTCAGAATACTGCTGCCATGCCATGCTCAAACAACGTAAACCTACAGTGATTTTGTTCCGGCTTTCCCAAACTGACCTTTTTCTGGCTTTCCTAATACACCTTATCTTATTTGCATGAATCTCTCAGCTAATGAATTCATCAAGGAGGTGAATTCTGAAATCTGTGTGATTTAATCTCTGTGTCTTGGAGTGTGTCTCAGGGGCTCCTCAGGTTTGTGGCTGAGAGGAGGGGTTTAGTGGGGATTAATGGGGTTGGATGGGAAAAAGATCAGGGGCAAAGTGGCAGAGGATTGGAAACTGGGTTTTATCATGTTAAATTGAGTTGCAAATATTAAAAAATAAAACTTCACTGGTTTTGCCATTTTTCCCCTGTATTAGATTTTGTATAAATTAAAGACATATAATACATGGTATATAGAAATATAAAATACTATCATCTTGATTTATCATTTAAATATAGACCCATCCAGTGAATCAAGTTCTGAAAGGGACCTCTTGTTTTCCTGCTGAGAACTGAGTCCTTCCAATTTAAAGACTTTTTATAGGTTAGCTGCTATGGAAGTCGGTCTACAGGAGAGCTCGTCAGCTCAGCAGCGCTGCTCACATAGAGCATCCGACATCCATACTCTTTTTGTTCGCTGCATTTTGCTGAACACCAGACAATGTAAAAAGTCTTTGCTTTCGCCCCTTGTTACATGATCTTGGCCTCCCATAACACCGCCCTCGTTTCACCAGAGCCCTGGTCAAGTCAAGAATAAAACATATCCTTTACAGGAACATTTTTCAAGGAAAGTGAAAATTGTATCTAGAAGGCTCACTTAAAGAGATTAAATTAACTCTGAAACTTGTCACCTGCAAATACAGCTCAGCTGCTTCTGCTTCATGTATTCTCACCGTTTTACAAAATCATCTATAGAGATAACCCCTGATTTCAAGAGATGATGGGTGATGGGCCCGGATCAAGTACCCGAATCTGGGCTGAGACTGTTAGAAACTCCTCAGCCCCAGCTCTGAGATGTGAGCAGCAGGGCTGTCCGGAGTGTGAATAACTGGAATTTATATCAGGGTGATGGTGATGTAATTTGTACAGCTGGGACATCACATGAAAGCCAAAGAAAAATAAGAAACAACACATCCACAAACACAGACACACACAGATTAGTGGGAAATTTCACCTCAGGAAATCACTGTGGCTCTCTGTTCCTGTCAGTAATGTGTCTGCAAATGTCACCCAGCAGCAATGCATCACCCCACGAGCAGCCCCAGAACACAGAGGCAACCAAAAGGGTGATGAGAAAGAGGTTGCCAAATACTTTGGAAACAAGTCAGGGATTGGACCTGTCGGGAGAAAAATTACGCAATTAAATAAACAACTTTTGCCAAGAAAACCAAGACTGAGGGAGGAAGTTGCCTGTGCCAGTCCTGGCCACAGAGGAGAAAGCTGTTTCTCTGGGAAGGACAGTGAAGTCGGATTCAATATTTGCTTCTCCCCCTTGTCGACTTCCTTCTCTACTTAACGTCTCAGACAACTAAGTTTGTCCAAGCTGGTGCTCAGACCCAAAGCTTCCCCTGTGAGTGGTGTCTGGCTGCACACAGGCTGCACGTCTGCGTGAAACCACTGAACTAAATTTTAACAGGTATACGTGGCATGGGAGGGTAATTTCCCTACTCCAGAGAAGCCCCATTTTCTTCTCTGACCTCACCTTACAGCAGAGCTCTGTGGTCTGCCATTAGAAGAAAGACCTCTTTTATCTTCATTATAGACCAACAGTTAGAGAAGGAAAAATCACACGTCCAGGAAAACCTAATTCCATTCTCTGCTCCCTGTGAGCACACCTTCGCTGCTCACTGAAAGGAGAGAAGGAGGGTTGGTAGACCAAGCCAAAGGGTGCACCTTCAGATACCCGTGACAAAAGACACAGAGATGCGTGGCTCTCCTACGAGAAATGAGAGCCTACATGGACCCGTTGCTGGAAAAAGTCTCCGGAGTTTCATCTGCTGGTGTTCTGCTGTTTGTGTCCTGACCCGGAGCCTTCATGCTGGAGAGTCTGCTTCACTTCTGGGGCCCGCTCGGCCTCAGACGCTCTGCTGACATTACCGGCCAATTTGCCCATCACGACGGTAATCACAAGTCTACAAGGAAATGAAGTCACAACAGTAACTGGAATAACTTCAGAAAAGCCTTCCATGAGGCAGCGGGGACTGAAAACCATTACCGACGAGGGCTGAATTAGAAACAGTGGAAAACTCTATATCTCATTACAAGTTGCCACAATATGCGGATTAAAAGGATTAATCTGGTTGGTGGTGCCATATGCTGCTCCAGGTGGGCTGAAGAAGGACTTGGCTCGGTCGAGTACTCAGAGTTTTAACAGGTTAATACTGGCAAGTTTATTTAATACACTGAGCTCAGTTCCTGTTGGCTAATGTTAATGTTGGCACAATTAGGCTGATGAAAACACTGTGCAGATGTCCTCTGGTGATCCAGTCCCTCCCCAACACTTGTAACTATCAGATAATAAACTCTTTTTCCATGGTTGCTCCAGTTGGTGATTCACTGAAGATTACTTACACTAGTTCTCCACTTCCTTTTGTAATGTGTCTGGGCTTCTTACCTAATGCAGTACTTTCTTCTCGGCCGCTCTCGTTACTGGCCGCTCTCAATTTCTCCGGGATTCCTCGCTGCTTGCAGAGAGGAGGACTGAGCTAGGAGCGCAGCAAGCACACGGCCGACTGCCGCCCCGGCTGGGGCAGGGCTGCTGCGGGAGCGCGGGGGGGTGAGCTCCAGAGCCGCAGTGGGGACTGGCACACTTCTCATCTCACTAGTTGGTTTTAAATTGTTACAAATACTTCAGCTTGCTGGAACTTTTTTCTTTCTTTTTTTCTTCTTTTGGAGCTTTTTTCTCCTAACTGAACTTGTCTTACTCCCATGTAACTGATTCCCTGTTAATATTTATTAAACGTGACATTGAAACATGATTACAAATTTAAGCTCCTGCCTTATTTAAGCCTCCATTTAGAATATTCAAAGCAAATCACAGTTTTCCTATTGGAGTTTAATTAATTCTTGTCCATTGTTTTTGCTTCTAACAGGTAAATTTTGCTATCTTACTCCTACTTTTAATGATGCTCACCTTTCCTATAATCATTGCTAATGAAAAACGAGAGGTAGATGTTGAAAAAACAGTGGGTCCTTATAGGTGCTTGTTGTTCGATATTCAAGTGGAGGTATGAAAAAAGCAATCCGTAGAACAATTACTGGCTGTAAGAGCTTGAAGGCATGAGGAGCAAAGGCAAACCTTTGTTCCCTGAAGAGCGGTGGCATCACGTGGTGGGAATGCTCTTCCAGTTCTCTTGACAGCAACCTCTAGCATCAACATGAAGTCCAGAACAGATTTTAGTTGCTCTGCTTGCCCCCATACTGCTCTTTTCCAGCTGAGGAAGAAGTTCGGAGATTCTGGAGCATTTCAGCATGTTAATGTTGTTCTGCAAAGGCCCGTATCTACTGGGTGGAAAGTAGAGTGTAAAAGGACGTGTTGGAAGCAGGTTTAGTCCCCTGGCTATGTCTGGAAGGAGGAAAGTGGGTTTCATAGCATTCAGACAGCTCCTTAGCCTGGTTGTGTTTTCTGCTCCGTGCTCAAATTCCAGGCTTTCCTCTGTATTTTCATTTTATAGGAAGGAAATTTGCATGGGTGGGCCAGATTAAGGTCACTGTGTGGTACAATCAGATTCTGGGGCAGGACAATCAAGGACCAAGACCCCAGGACGTCCAGTGGTATATCCCCGCAGCTCAGCTGAATTGTCACCTGGTAGCAGTCCTTACTGCCCGTGGGGGACGAAGCCCTGATGTGATCTGCAGAAACCAGGCTGCTCCTGTGGTGCTGACTTTCCTCTTACTTTCAGCTGCTAGAGCATATTAAATAAGCCTTTTCCCAGTATTACTCCTCCATGCAAGCCCCTGCTTTAGTTGCCATAGGGATGGCTTGTGACTGCGACTGGCAGGGATCTCAAGGCCATCTCTCTGGTGATGTGATGTCTGCTGTCAGCAAGTGAAAGCCCTTACTCATTTGCATTTCACAGCTACAGTGATGTTTATTGCCAGCATCAGAGCAGATGAAAAGAATGATTTGTTTTATTTAATTTATTTTTTCTTGCAGGCCAGTTACAATTCTATTTTATATTCTCTTTTGATAGAAGTCAACGTGAATCAAGCCTAGAAACTCATCATCTGAGGCAAGGAATACGGTGTTGACCTTATCTCCAATCTAAAGTTGTCATACAGATTTTCAAGAAACATAAAGCCTAAGGAATTGATCTGTGCATGGAGAGAATCAGAACTGATCTGCGCATGGTGGGTGGCAGCGGTCAACTGTGCACTTCAAAAGGCATTCTCACAGAATGGCATTAGTCATTTACATGCAACAGAAAACGAGGAAAGCCCCCTTTCTTCCACTGCATTGTTTTACCTTGCAAAAGAGTATGTTGACAGCACTGTTTCTTAATTAAAAATACTTTGAGTGTGAGATGCGATAAATATGAACCTCTAAGAAGAGAAATAAAATGAATATTCAAAGAATAATTCAAACTATGTGTGGTTTGTGTTTCAGCAAACAATTCTGGGGAATTTGTCCTTATTTGTTAAACAATACTATCTAGACAGAAATATAAATGAAATACCCTACTTTTCTGCAACACTTTTCACTGTAACAACTCACCGGTGCTGCATCTGGCACTACAAGAGCCATGTACTTTCCCAAGGACCTCTGCTGTCTTCTCTTGCAGTAGGATGGGCAACAGGAGGTTTTGTTTTGGCCGTCTTGAGGAAGGGAATGAATTTCCCCTTGATGCCTCCTCCCCAAAAGTTAGCAATTAAGTGGAATTTCCTTCCGCAGAGCCACTGCACCCAGGAAGGGCAGGGACTGGGGACCAGATTGCGAGGCTGAAAAGGAAAAACCAGGGATCAGCTGTTTCAGCATGCAGCAACCCTTCTTCACAGGACGCGGGAAAGGACAGTAGACGCATGCCTGTGTGTCCTGTCGCATCCCTCCAACACTGATTTTCTAGGCATCGTGAATGTGAATGCAGGAGAAAGTAATGGATCTTAATAATGCCTGGTCCAGGGAAGGCTGAATGAGTTTTGTAGTTGAGTGGTTTTAGCTCAGCTCTTCCTCGCGGAAGAGGAGTGCAAATTCACATACGCTTTCGATTAGGAGTTTGTCTTCCACATGAGTCTCTGAGGTGGTGGAGAGGACAAAGTGTAACTGGAAGAATGGATATTATTAGTGACCTCTGAAACCATCTTTCAAACTTCTTTCAGATTAATTCTCCAAATTAGCTTGGCAGAGAGTAGGGCTGCCTTCCATTTCTTGTCCATCTGAGCGTATTTAAGACAGGCCATGTCTAAACTACAGGACCAGCAGTGCTCTCTAATTGTGGATTACACCCAAGCATGCAACTTTCTACTCTCTTCCCCCATGTTCTGGTCTCCATGAGAAGGAAAGGCAGGCAATTACTCTCCATGCAGGTTTCCAACTGAGCAAGACTGCATGAAAAATCTGTAAAGAATATTTTGCATGCAGTCTAGAAGTTACAGAATCAGCACCGCCCCATCCCTCTTGTGAAAACAGTTGTCATCATCTCTCTGTCACTCCCTGCTGGTCTTAATCATTGTATTTCCCTTGCATCTTTTCATTGCTTTCCTACTGCATTGCTATCTTTGCTTTTTCCTCTTCTCCATCACATTTCACCTCCTGCTCCACCCTGCTTCCTCCCTTGCTCCCCTCAGTCTTTACCATGCTACTCTTCACGTGGGTGAAAAATCCTAACGGAATAGGCAGGGTCCTGCCAAATAGGTGGGAAGGACTGACAGAGAATAACTGGATGTACGGACAACTGCAGACCCTTACAGTGGTGCCTGTCAGCAAGTGGCGGACAGAGGCTGCATCGCGTGGCAGAGTAGAAAAACGATGCTGTACCAATGAATCCGACACCAAGACTGCTAAGGCTGAATTAAAGAGCTTCGAATCACCCATGCTATCAAAAATGGGTTCCACTGATTGATTTAGAAAGACAAAAAGCTTTCAGGCTTGACAAATCAAAATGTAACAGCTACATCCGTGAGAAATAACACGGCTGAGTACAGTACTTGAAACTTCACGAGATGAGCTTGTCCTGCTCCTGGTACGTCTGTGTGTGCTGCGTCCTAGAAAACTGTGAGGCCCTTGTGAAGCAGGAGACCTACAGTAGAATAAACATTTGTATAGTGTGTGACTCACATACATAGAAACAAAACTGTCCTTGCAATTAAAGTCCAGGAAAGCATCCTAGAACCCCTTTGACTTAAGTATCTTAGGATACCCAGTGTATGCTCAGTAACTGATAGACGGCTGCTAACCGCAGGCTCGGGGCTGTTTTCTGAATCCAGCTTGTCCGGTGTTTGAATAGAAAACTTGGTAAAGGCATTACAACTTCCCATTGAGAGACTTCACATCTCGCTGAGAGGTCGATTTACATTTTTAACCCTACTGACTGTTGACGTATTTGTTCTAATAGCGTTCGCAGACAAACCCGGGAAGCTCTGTGGGTAAGAGTGCCTCCTGATTTCATGTGGATTGCTGGCGCTTTGAGTAGGCATTTACCAGCAGCTGGGAGCTTGGAGATACAGCATCTATTCTTTCCTTTCACATTTGCCTACAGAGCTGTAAATGTCAAAGCCTTTCAAGTGCCCCTCAAACAAAACGAGTTAGTAAATCAGCAAATGTGGCACCGCACACACTCATGCGGTGCATGTTAAGCTACTGTACTTCATTCATTTCTTTATCCGATGGCTCCGTGAGAAAAGAGAGCTCGCTCAGGCGCCGAGATGCCTTAGTCATTTTGTTTGTTTTTTCACATGGCTACTGTTCTTGTTTTGTTTTTTTTCCAAAAGCTGCGTCAGATGTGCTTAGCATTCAACTCAACTAGATACATTGGATGAAAAGGCTATTTTCTCTTCACTGATGAAATATAATTGAACCCACTTATAATGAACTCACATACCAAATAATGAAACTCCATTTGTGTGACCGGGGCTCTTTTCCGAACCCCACAATTCCCATTCCCCTAAGGGAATGTTTTATGTGCGTTTCCATCAGTTTCACTGAGATCACAATTTGGCACATCGGCTTTGCTTGAAAACGCGAGTTCTTCGTTGTCTCTATACCAGAGAGGAACAAGTTTGTAAAAAGAAAATATAAAGAGTAGGAGCAGTTTAATTAGCAATCAGTGTTATTTACAAAACTCCCCGGTCTGGCTTCGCCGAAGAAACCATTTCTTTAGCACCCGGTTTTTCCCAGTCTTCCATTTTATTGTTCCATTTCACTGCGACTCATGGTTTACTGGCTGTCGTCTTTACCTTCAACCTGTTTAAAGTTATCTCCTGCAAATTCTCCAGGAAGCTGCCAGTTTTGGCACAGCCCTGCAATCTATTCCCTTGAAAGCCGTAAGGACCTTGTTAAGGAGCGAAAGAGCGTAAGGCAAACATTTCTATTGTGTCTTTGGGGCTCCTGCAGAGATAAAACTCTCCCTTTGGTTCAAATATGGGAAGATGTGCCCAACCTCCTTTACGTGCAAGCATTGTGGATAAGCGGGGTACTTAGCCAAAAAGTGTCTGCATGACCTCATGTGCATATCTGGAGAATGTCAGAACTGCTCGCTGAAGATAAGGAGGAGACTCAGCCCCAGACAGGGAAGATGTGGAAGGAAGGGTGGGCTACACTGTCTATACATTCTGGATTTTAGGAAATAAGTACATTTCTCCTGCACTTATTCAAATCTGACTGCCTAAAGCCAGGCATTTCTGGTCCTCTGAGCTCTGCCCCCGGGGAGCTGGTGTGCGAGGAAGTCAAACCAACTGAAGGGGGCTTAGTTTTTAAACTGAGTGATGCGCTTTTTCTGAGGTGGCATTAACCTCGGCAATCTGGGAACTCAGGAAAAAAATCACTTAACTTTGACCAGACTGCTTCTGCCTGTTGCCAGCCGAGCGTTTTCACCAGCCAGGGTGAGGTCTCATCTGGGAGCGGGCTGCCCGCAACCAGAGACCTGCGGGTCAGCGGAGCCACGGGACTTTATCACAGGATCATTTGGGGAGAGGTTCTGATATGTGGCTGTTGTCTGCTTTTGTTCTCACACAGGAATAAATCGGTATTTAAACCATAGTTAAAATGAGTATCAGCAGCAGGTATATGTGTCAGGGCCTCACGTGGACTTAATGGTCCTGAGCAGCCTCACCTGGGACCTCACCCACACCCTGCCCATGGGCCCTGGACCCTATTTAAGTTCAGCCCAGGTCTCTTACTCCCTGTCTGAGCTATGTTGTAGGGGTGCTGGTTTGCAGCCTTGCTGCTGCCTGTGCTCCTTGGACTGATGCTGTCAGTAGCTGTCTCCTGCATGGCTCCTTGTATGTGCACTGCGGCTCATCTGGTCCTGTCTCTTTTTGCTCCTGACTGGGCTCCTCGGGTGGCCGCTGGGCCAGTTCATCCCTTGCTGGCTCTGGGGCTGTTGATGGCTCTGGCTGCTCTGCTCAGGCTCTGTGGGAGCGAGGCAGTGCCCTCACTGGGGTTGCCCTCGGTTCCCTTCCCTCAGGGAGCAGCTGGAGCCCTTGCTGTTACAAAACTAAACTATCTTATGTGTTGTTCATGTGCATTGTCTTTTCAGGAAACAAGGAACAAAATCTCTCTTTCTTCAAGAGCTGGGAGATGAATTACTTAAATGAGTGAGGCGTTCCCCCAGACTGCCATGTCAGTGGTAGCCCTGCTACTCCTGGGAGAGCATCTCTTCATCCATGTGAGTAAGAGCACATGAGCTGACCCTGTCTGCTTCAGACCCCAGGTTCTGAGAAAAGGCATCAATTTTTGAGCTCTTCCTAAACCAAGTATAATATATAATGGTTTCTGACTTATATGGCACCTCTTTCCTGCTCTGAGATGGTTGTTGTGACAAAGGGACAAGACCTGAATATGTTTTTCTGTAGTTGTCACCCTGCTTTCACTAGAAAGTGATGTTTCCCACTATCTAACTGATTTTTTTCAGTTATAAAAATTATTGTTAGCAAATATCTCTCTCGTAGGCATGGACTTTAACTTTTGGAGTGAACAAGTAATTCTAGCTCACAGGAAGTTATCATCTTACCGAGTGAAGCAGACAGCTATATGAGTAAATCCTAGCCACTCATTAAAACTGCGCTGTGGGTCTAGCTGGTGACAAACCACGTCTGTCAGACTAAAGACAAAGGTGGCTGTACCTTTGTTAAAGCACTGTGTAGGCTGAGGAGAGCCACTGTTGGTATATCTGTGCTGATCTGAGAATGACATTCAGATGGAGACAAAGGAAGGCTGGGAAGGTGTCTCGGAACTCCCCACCCTTTCCAGCTATATTCTGGGAAAGCCGATGGGTTGCTGGATGCTGTTTCCCCAACACCTGTGACCACAGGGGAGGCAGCACTAGGGAAGACCTGCAAGACTCATCTAACTTGTTTTTCTTAGGCTCCTTGGCTTTTCTGAAGTATCAGTTTATTGGTCCTGGTCTCTAATTGACCCCTCATCACACTGTGTTTCAGATCATGTTGAGGCAGGTCAAGTCCCTTATTACTCTTGTCTTCCCTTGGAGATTGCTTGGAGGTTAGACTAGGTGAGCTAACTCCATGGTTGAATTCACTCTGGTAGGTGATATATTACTAATATCCAGGAAAGGAGCACTTTGGAGGTCCTGCTGAGATGATACATGTGTAAACAGTGTACAAAATGAAGATGGAAAATAATAACGATGTCTAGCAGTAAGCCGTTACCTTGGAGCAATAGTCCGGTGAGGTCTGTGCCTGGTTTCAGTCTTACTGTAGTTAAATAGAGCTTTAGCAGAAATCCTGACAGCAGCTAGTCTACCTTTGGGCAAGAGCAAGGCTGAGCTTCTTTAAATCAGTACTAAAGAGGCATATCAGCTGCTGATTATCAATCAGCAAAGAATTAAAGTGTGAGGATGAATAAATATTGCTTGTCTTTTAAGACGAGTTGGTTGCCGTGTCCCGCAGCCTGGCTACTGAAACCGCCGGGAGCTGCAGACTGGTTTCCCTGCAGACGTGCAGCTTCCCCCACGCCTCGGCAGGGGCTGGGAATTAGAGCGGCAACTCTCACTTGAGTTTCAGAGTAAATTACATAGCACTTCAACCTAAGCGTTGCGAGCAAGGACGAAGGGCTGTTAGTTACTGCCATGATGAAGCTAATCCAGTCCTGAGGAGGATAAAGGGTTGCTTAGCAATACTTTAGCAATGACTAACAATGCTTTACTAGACTTTTACTGTTTACTAAGACTTTAATACTGCTCAGGGGGTTTTTTAGAGGAATGTTTTTACTATTTTTGCAATGGTCTCCCCTCTTGAGAAACTGTCAAACTCATCACATATAATGAACAGGCAGCAGCCAGCAAGCATTTGATTGCTGATCATGTGTTGATTTTTTGGCCTGACCTCATTAAGATGCCTTATCTCTACCTTCCCTTTCCCTAGGAGTTCTGAAATTAGCTACAGAGATTAGATTATTTAAGTGCTTTTCATATGAATGCCTCCTAGTCTGTTTATTTTTCCTAAACCACCCCTTGTCCATGTGGAAGCTCATTTCTGGTACTTAAAGGAGATATGTACTGGGGAAGAGATTGTGTGAACTAGTCCAGAGCCACATCTCACAGAAAACTTTATTATGGTCTTTTGTAAAGCCCTTTAACAGGGCAAGATGTATGTTGCTCCATTTAATATTCCTCACTAGCATAACTGTTAAGAAAAGTTGCCTTCTTGATGGCAAGAGGCTACTGTATACTTTACAGTATATTCATATCATTTCCATAAAATTATATATTGAGGGCCAAGTGCTCTATTCATGTTTTTAGTATTCAGCTGAAAAATACAAGCACACACCAAATAAACTGGACCTCTTATCTGCTGAGGCATCTGAGTCATGGCTGTCACTGCAGAAATTGTATGGTAATATTCTGGGGAAAGGAAAACACATTAAAGCAGAGGAGTGCATCTGGATTCTTTAAGTGTTCCCCTTGGCCGTATCCACACTTCGGAGCCGATGCTATCAGGGGAACCAGTAACAACATGGTAATCCCCAGCAAAACATAGCTCACATTTTAACTGTGTCCAGAGACTACCGTGCAAGAAACTGCCTCTGTGGGACTTCATTACGCAGCGTAGATGAGCCCTGCGTGTCTCACCGCCCCGGCCATTTGGTCCAGGCAGCCAGACCCTGTTAGCTCCCCTGCGTGAGAGCCAGAGCCTTTCTGTTCCAGCTGGGAACTGGGATCCCATTTAATCAGCAGTGTGTGTGGTGAAGGATGGCAATACGGTGGATTTCCGTATGTTTGCTCATATAATAGCCATGTATGAGTTTTCATCTTGGGAGCTCTTCAGAAAGCAGTACTGTGGCATGACTGCTTGGGGGCTTTAACAAAGCCACCTAGGTGGGACACGGCAGCCCCGCAGGGGATGTGAAGTCTGAGTAACTGTGTATCTCTCTTGCTTTGCATAGCTTAAGCAGTTCTTAGATTGATTCTGAGATGCGATGTGTCTCTGGTCTTGTGAACACCAGTATGATTTCCAAGGCTCTGGAGGATGCAATGTCCCTCATTCAGCTCCCTTACCTGTGCAAATTGGGACTGAAGAGGAGAGAGAAATTGAACGCATTACTAGAAGCTCCTGGTGCTTGCTCTGTGCTGAGATTCTGTTTTTAATTGTCACCGGAATTTATGTATCTCAGATTATTCAGCCGGGATCCTGATTTCTTTCAGCACTGCTAATTCCACTAATTTCTTTAATTTCAGCATACTTAGAAAAAGGGACAAACTGGATGTCTAGGAACTGAACTGGGAGAAGGTCGCACAGTAGTCGCCTTGGTCTGAGATGTGGGATGCAGCCTGGCGTGGCTTTGTGGACCTGTGAGGACGGCACAGGTCCTTCCCCTCTTGGATTCGGTGAGCTGAAACAGTGCTCTCGGTGTACCCAGTGCTGTGCCAGCTGCCCTGTCACCCGTGTGTCATCGCGCTGAATCACCGGGGGAAGGTTTGGTGACTAGACACTCTGGAGCACAAAGTCAGCTCTGCTCTTTGATGTTCCTAGAGGGGAAATGGAGAAAGCACGTTCTCTTCTGAGTTTTCTCTAAATTTATAGTCTAGCTGTAATCTCAATCACGCTGACATGGAAAGGAAGAATGACAATGCACTTTGAAGTTAAAATCCAGGTTTTAGTTGCTCCCAGCTGTAATATGAATATTACCCCAAAATCCAGTTAAGAAAACTTCTGAATTTAGCAGACATTACTTGAAATTTGAATGTTGTCCTCTAAAACCATGACTAGACAACAAAACTGATGTAGATAAATGTTGTCTTTGATCCTTTATCAATGTTGTCAATTAGAGCCTAGAGGACAGCAAAGAATTAGGGGTGACATTTCTAGTGAGCTGTTAGTATCTGAGTCCCCCGAAGACTCCTTCAGGCTTCTTAAAATTGGAAAGACCTCTTCTAGTTTAGATTTAAAAAAGAGAATCACTTTACCACTAACCTCATAGCACTGTTACTTAATGATGTGAGCTCAGTGTACCAACACAGACATTTCACTTGTATTTTACTGCTGGTATTTTTATAAGGTATTTGTCTAACTATCTGTGGAAATCCTTCAACACAGCTATTTCTACATATCTGCTTTTAGTTAGCCTCATGAAATCAGTATTTTGGTGCCTTCTTGGTATGTGTAGACTAATAAAATCCAATATATTCATCTTTTCTACTCACTTTTTCCAAGCCTGTCTTTCTCAGTGGCCCTCAGTGGGTACAGATGTCTGACACTGAAGGTTTATCCAAGACTTTTCTAATACTCTCTGCTATATCTGACTGCAATCGGTCCATAATATTTATTACCGGAATGTAAGGCTTCCTGAGCTTAGTAGCTGTGAGAGGAAGGGAAAGCCACACAATAACAGCAATATGTGTGAGACTGAGCACATTCCCAGCAAAAACAAACTTCCACTTGGGAAAAAGGATGACGATGGCACACTCCATAAAATAAAATCAAATTTGGGGTAGGTTTTCAGGTACAAGCCTCCTGTTGGGCAATGAACTGCGATAATTTGGGAAGTCTTACTTGGCAGAGCTCAGTAACAGGGGTGTCTGTAGCAGTGTCAAGCTCAAACACTGTTTGGGGTCTGGGGCTTGATTTTTCTGTCTTTGCCCTCCTTAGAGATATAAAGATAAGAGAAACATCAGCACCTAGCACAGGGGTAACAAAAAGCATCACTAAACTTCGGTGATTTGCCTGGGTGGAGTACCCAGAGACCAAGTGTTGGAGGCTGCCTGAGGTTTATATAGGGGTGCCAGGCATCACCTGATGCTCCTCGTTGAACCTCACTGGCAAAAGGATTGGGAGGCTGATTCTTAAAATAAAAAGCTGTTTTCTCCCAAGCAGTTTAGGAAAGGGGGGAAAATGTGTGTGTGTGGGGGGGTGATCTTTTCAAGAGAAGCAGGTAGGTGAGGGAGGAAGAGACAGGAATGCTCTCATAATGAAGAATTCCTTTTTTACAGGGATCTCCTGCCTACACAGAGAGGAATAAGCTTCAGAGCAGAGGGCTAGACATGTGGGGAGGGATTTTAATACCACAAAGGTAGGAAAATGTGCTTGGGGTATGTATTATTTGTCTAGCTTTTTTCTATTTCTTGTGCTAGCCAAGCTGCATTTGTTTTGGAGCTGGTCCACCGGCTGTACGCGTGTCACATACCTTTGCCCTGCAGCTCGGAGCGTGGGCAGGGTGGGAGCCCTCCCAAAGCACAGGACTGAATAGTTTGGATGGTTTAGCAAGCTGAATCATCTTGCCAAGGGGTCAGACAGGCAAGGTGCTAGGAAATTGGTAGGAATATGTGGCTGGGACTGGCACTGCTGCTTTTGGTGACACTGAGCTGTTACTGTGACTCAGGTACCTCATGACACCTCTCTCTTGGACATCAGCGCTGGGGTGAGGAACAGAGGGGAATGTCTAAGACAGTAGAGGCGCAGTTTCTGATTCAGACCGAGACAGTATTTAGTCTCAAAACCAGCAGACTTGTCGGGAAGTGATTGCCCGACACCTGTTTATCCAGTCGCTTAAGACCTGCCCATCTCTCGGCATGCTTCAGCTATATTTGATATTTTCCCATTCCATCATGCAACTGCTTTGGGAATTTTACTGTAAAACCCAGTTGGTGAGGTAATCCAAGTTAAATTGTGCTATCTTCCACCCTTGTTTTGAAGCTCTCTTTTCTCAGACTAGAGCATTTCTGTATTAGTGCCACCAGCCCAGACGGCTGTGGACTGTGGCAGAAATCATTAAACTGGCTTTGCACTGAAGAAACCATTCTGTGTAATTATATTCTGATTATAAAAGGTAGCTAGGACACATCTGCTGAAGTTAACTGTAAGTTCAACCAGGGCAGACATTACCGAGAAATTTTCCTAGAGCTTCATGAGATCAATTCCCCCGTGCCCCCAGTCATCTGGGAGGTGGATCCCTTCAGGGGTCAGCACATCCGAATTGTGGGTAGAAATGGGATCGCTGAGGGTTTATTCAGCCTAGCTAGTCACTGGGCTGCGTGTAGGAAAGTAGATACATTGGGTTAGTCCCACAGGGCAAAATCCCAACCCAGATGGCGGACACCGACAGCAAGGCGATAGCTGGTGTTGGTATTGTGGAAAAACTTGTGTCTCCCTCCCTTTTGAAGCAATCCTGTAAGGATCTATTTAAGCCTTCTGAGATGGGCCTTGAGGTAGTCCTCCCACATAAGAGCTAATTTTACTTCCAGTTCTTGTTCCTGCTTGCCACCAGGCATCTTGTGATAAGAGCGATGCCACAGTTCAAAGTGGAAACTTCTCACCTTGCACCATTCTCGTGCTGAAGTCATTACTGAGGCTGAGGGGATGCTTCCAGTAAGGACAGAGGTACCAATTTCTCAAAATATCCTTTTCTCCCTACTCTATAAACAGAATTCAGCTGCTGCTGACACCCTCTTCCTCCAAGAAATTGAGGGTATAATACTTGTGTTTCTCAGTTTCTTGGCTTTAGCCTCTAGCCTGCGGCAAACCTTGGCATCATCAGTCCCTCCTGGCAATTAGGAGTTAAAAGAAGAGTAAGACCTGCTTGGCCTTCCCCAAGAGCAGCTGTAAGCACCCACCCAGCATGGATACTGGGCTCTGTTTTCAGCCAGTGCCACCCTAAAGCCTCAGTCCAGGTCTTGAAGCCCTGGAAAGAGCCAGAATTTCGAACTTTTCCATCCTGTACCTGCTTCCTCCTCCTTTTGTTTTTGTTTCTCTCTGTTGCCCAGCTCAATATCTGCGTCTTTGGGCCCTCTATGAATGAAGTACATGACTTCTGCCATGTATGGAGACTCCAGTAACTTAGCGTTACTGGCGTGGATGGGAATTCACCCTGGGAGGCAGGCACCTAACAGCCAGGCACTCTGGTATCAGCTGTGTGGGCATCACTTTTCTGCTGGGTCTGAGCTTCCATAAATGGGCCAATCATTAGCTCAACTGAACTCCAAGTAGAATATTTCAGTAGGATTGGGATAAATCTCATAACTTGTAACTCGCAGGGAAAAGAAAACGGTATGCCAGCTTTGCAATTGGATTGTTTATTTAATCTGTGGAGTAGGTGCATGTTTTTTCTCCTTGAAGGCTATTCACACAATAGAGAAGTTACTGTAACTAGGGGTTTTCAGAAGATATGCATAATATTGCCAGGGTTTTGAAATTATTTTCTTTCTGAGGGTGTACATGTACCTTGTTTCAAAGGAACTTTACAAGAATCAGCTTCATCAGATTCTGATTCATCAGCTGTTGCCTTCAAAGGAAGGGCTTCTGGTTTTAAGAAAATATGACTATTAACTAATGCTTTTACTTCTCTTTGATCTTTGCCAGAAAAATTTCTTTCCTGAATTTCTTCTGTAGTCTTTCTTCCATATAGAGTTTGTGGCACACTCATTTGTTCCTGGATTAGTTTCCAATTAATTATCAGAGCCAGTTACAAAAATTGCCATCCAATACGATAAAAAGGCAATTTTTGTGGAGCTGTAAAATCAGGCAAACACTGTCTCCTTTCATGTGGTTTGGCTTTAACCTAAACTGCCCTGAAGGTAAGAGATGAGATGAACTGCTCCTTATTTCTGATGGGCATTTGCAGTCAAGTCGGATGTTAAGACAAAGCAGGAAGCACTTTGTCAATAATAAATCAGGTGTCCTGAGGAGGAAAAGGCTGACGGGGCCTCAGTGATGTTTTCTTCTCTGTTATTAGTACCTGCACAGTAGGATTAATGTCCGATGTTTTCTGAGGCGAGTCAAACATAAAAGCTTGAACTTGGATGGAAACGTCGGGATTTGCGCAGAAGCCAGCGCCGCGGGCGGGCGGCGTGGCGTGGTGGCCAAACGCCCGCGTGTCCCCCCAGCAGAACCAGACGTGCTCTTAGCCAGGGTTGGGGAATGTGAACTCGTATAACCTCCCTGTGCACAAAGAAACACAATTGCACTTCACATGCTTGAAAGTATGTCCCTTAACTGCTAGTTTGTCGAGCCCACGTTTCCAAGCTTTCAGTAAAGTCTGTAAGCACTGCATATTTGGTAACCACAGCTTCCTTAGTGTTTTTCCTGTATAAGATTATTTGGCTTCGCTTATTTACATGACGTATTAGCAGAATTAAACCCCTCCATCTGTGTGATGAGCAAGTGGTCTCGGGTCAGTCTTCTGCATTGAACCCGTGCCACAGGAGCTGGATCCAGTCCTTCCCCTCACAAACATTCATGCTATGACCCGTCCCGCTCGAGCGTTTACAGCCATACAGCAACTGGGATATTTTAGTAGGCTGCTCGATCTTCTTCGCTCTGGTCAGAGCAAGAGTTGATAGCACTTCATTTTTGCTTTCTGGTTGCTACCAGCGGTGGAGCTGCATGGGTGACAGCGGTGGCAAGGTGTCCACGAAAAACCATCTAAAGCAAACACCACCCAGAGACACGAGGGCAGCCTGGGGAAAGCTGGGGTGCTGCTGCTAATGATTACCTCCTGACTTGATAAACAGAGGATTTTGTTGTCTGGAATGACACATCTAGTGCTAAAGTGTTTTGTTTTTTTTTTAAACAAGCAAAATAACCTGTTCCTCAGTGCTGTAGTATTATTTAGATCCTGATTTGTCCTGCTAAGGAGACATTGTATTTTTGAAGAGCTGGAAAAGGGTTGCAGACTGGTAATATCACCTGGAGCTGCTGTAGCAAAATCTTACATGGCATCTTCATTAGAGCCCCTGCAGTATTAATTACTCAGAAAACTCATTTGTGGGCATTGACAGTTCAATAAGGAAGCGTGCTGAACTGAAATAGAAATTAAAACACTTGTGGAGAAAATAGCTTTTGTATGCTTGCTGCTCACATGAGCAAAAATGCTGACTAGAAACCCAAGAGATTAAAAAGGTTATCGGGCAGGAGTCTGCTGATTACCTGCCATAAAGCACTCACTTCAGCTGAGCAGACCATCTCCCACTGTAATTTTGCCTGACTAATGATTATAGGTTTAGGCTTTAATTCTGCCGTCTGCTCTGTGCGCAGATGGACACCTGCTCCGACTGCAGCCAGATGAGAGGAGGAACCCACGCTCAGGAGTGATGTTGTTTTCTGAAATGCCTCATAAATCCTTCCTTTCTATTTTGGTAGAAATGTCTCTAAGCATCCCTAAGCTTTATCAAGTGTATGTGATAGTTCAAGACTGTCGTTAACCAAGACCACTGAAAACGGCATTACTGTTTTAAAAATCTAAGTAACATTAATGTTTCCATAAATACCATATAGCATTTCCACACAGTTTAGAAACTGTTGTTGAGTTATGGAAAGTGAAAATGTAACACAGGCTTACGTAGGTCGTTAGCTATCAGGGTTGCCAGACTTCCCTCGTCTGGAAGAGATAGTATCTTGGCTTGAACCATAGTTATTGTCTCTCTGGGCAGAAAGACCTTAGGAGGTTAGGTTGGCTGAAGCTGCAAGGAACTTTCCTTTCCATTTCTCGTTAGGAGCTAGTGGATGGAAAGTGTAAGCAGCAGGATAAAGGATTGCAGGATGTCGCTGACCCTGAGCCACAGGTTGAAGAGTGGGGAGTAGAGTCGGGGAAAGGACAGTGATGGCTGTGCAGGAGGCAGGTGGGGAGACTGGGTGAACGGAGGTGGTGGGCTGTTTGACAGAAAATGAGTCAAAGTCAAGAGTGACCCACAATCAGGAATGACTTTTGGAGCAATGCTGTGAGTTGCAGGAGTCAAGGACACGAGTCCATGATCTCGTGCGTGGAAGGTCGGTGCTCAAATCTGTGGAAGCATCAAATGTGGGTCAGTGAGCTGGCTCTCAACTTGGCTGTGAGTACCAGCCTGACGCACAAGGATAAAGGTTTTCTTCTTAAAAGTAATGCAACAACCCAAATAATCTTTCTACTTTTCTTTTGTAAATTAAGGTATTTTCTGTGGTATAAATATAAGCCAGTGTCTGAGCAGGCAATGGAAAGACTGTAGCTTCATCACTTCAAGTGATGTACTGGCATTCATGGATTAAACCCATGGTTTTACAGCACAGTTGTGATTCAGATCCCATCTGACTTGTAATGAATCCTGATTATCATAACACTAGTTACAGCACTTGTGTCAGGCTGAGTTCAACAGCATTGTCTGCGTGTCTGCTGCTAGGTATGTGCTGAAGTATTTTGTTGAGTCAGGGCCTTTATATCTTGCTATATTTTTAGGTCAAATATCTCATTTTAGGTAGGTGCCTTACCATTACCTTCCGCTTTTACCTTTGCATATATGCATGATGTAAGTCTGATGTCTCAGTAAAATGGATACCACCTATAGTCAAATTTAATTGCAGTGAAATCACGGCACTGCTCAGACTTAGTAGCAAAATAAACTTTTCTGGTTCTTGAAGGGTGCTGAGAACCCTTTACAACAGGGTGAGGTAAGACCCTGTGTGCAGCCTCTTAGCCCAAGTGGTGGGTGAGGATTAATCCATCCATTTTGCATCAAACCCAACTGGAAGGACAAGTAGGATCTAGAGAGGCTTTTCTGCTGGAGGACAGCTTTCATGGTGGAGGCAGATACCAAAGCCTGTATCTCGAGTCTGTATCAGCTACTACCGCTTTGATTTTAAATTTTTCTCCTTGTCAAGGGCAGAGGTCCCGGCAGTCAGTGCTGTTCTGCGCAGGTGTTCATGCTGACATTAGGCTTGGAGATTTCCTCTGTTTCTCAGCAATACATGTTCTGCCATATCTTTCTGATGCAACCATTAAATTAAGAGCTTCCTTTAAGTGCACTGGAGGTTAACAGGATGTCAATACATAAAACAAATTTTCTTAATGTCAGCATAAGCCTTTGTTATCCCTATTAGTCACAGTGCCAAAAACAGAAAGGTGTTTCTGCTCACAGGGGATCCCATCCCCAAACTGGTGTAATTGGTCAACACCCTTCCTATGGCTTTGGGGTCAGCCCTTGAGTATGGAACAGTTATTGACCCTCCTGGGTAATCTAGAAATCATATTTGGAAAAGCTCTGTGTAGACCTAATTCAATGCCTTTTTTCCTGGTGTTTACAGTTATTGAGCAGATTAATACCGGTAAATATTAAATAGGGTCATCTGGAAAGGGATAAACACTCTAGCTTTTGCCAGCAAACCACTTCAGCATATGCTTGGAGATAAGCACACATACTAAGGTAAATGGAATTGCTCATAAGCTTGGTGTTGAGCATATGTTTAGGATTTCTGGATTTGAAGAACCTTATTGCTCAAAATCATCATCTTTTATCCTTAATGAACGGAAATTAGATTCTAGTATGAGAATTAATTTTCATTAAACAAAAAATTAAAAACTACTAAAAGGTAAGAAAGTCGGGATGAAAAAGGAAATTATCTAATTTGAATGCCATAAAATGGAAAGATCATAATTTCAAGAAACATTCCAAAATTTCTTTCCCATCTTCCAACCTGCTTTAAAACTTATTCAGGCCTCCAGATTGCCTGGCAGGGTCAGCTCAGCACCTCCGGGAGCAGATTGCCATGTGTGATGTCTCTAGCACTGCTGGTGAATGCCATGCTCGGGTCTGGCCAGCACAGGGGAGGACCACGCTAGAGGAGGAAGTAGGAAGGGCTCTCCCCTCACCGAACTGGCTGGAATAAGGTAAAAATAAGATTAAAACTTGTTTTCATGCTAATCCTTAGAGCAATGTCATTCATTAGGAAGTCAATGATCTGCATGAATTGAGCAGTTATTTTATGTGCACTTCAAAATCTTGGTTGGAGCTTAAAATGTCCAAATTTAGAATTACAGACCTGCTTTGGATGTCGTTACAAAACAACGTTTGGAGAGACAACTCACATGAAAACATATCTGACCTTCTCCCGCCACTAATACTGCAGGAGTGTGCAAAAGCTGATATGAAGAGAGCTTCTGGCTTACTGTATACGCCTTTGTCCCCAAGATTAAGAGAAGTAAGATGGTAAGAAACACTCTGAATCCTGCTTTTTCCTTGATGCACCATTGAAAACGCACTGCCATGCTGAAGAGTATCAGCATCAAAATGGAGGGAAGATTTTTCCAGAGAAGTCCAGTGCAAACTGAGAATTCCCACTATGGTCAGTGGGAAGCTATATAATCCTGGCCCTTCGTTTGGCAAGAGTTTGACTTTTTCACAGGGTGGAGTGTCCCCAGCTGGGGGGGACGGGCGGTGCGTGCTGGCGTTCCCCGTCAAGCAAAACTGGAGTAGAGAGAGGGAAAATAATTATTATCAGATCTTGGATGCGAATTCTTTATAAGATTAAAAATGGATAAGCTGTGCTCTTGAGAGGAAGACAGAGGAGGGAAGGGAAGCTGGCGAAGGGCTGCCCCTGCGGTGGGTCGAGAAGCACTCCCGTTACTAGCGATCTTGTAGCATCAGGCTTTTAACCAACTCATTAAAAGCTTGATTTGTGCTGTGCCTGGTGAAGGAGTGCCTCCTGTTTACCTACCCACCGTGATGGAGGAAAGGGCCTGCCTTGCTCCCACACGCAAATGAGGATTTATATGGCTGGAGCTGAAACATTTGGCAAGTGAGCGCATGAAATTTAAGGTTACCTGTAGGCAGCTGTTGCTCACCCTGTGGGTGTTTTATATGGCTATTTAATTGCGTGTTGCTCAGTACTAAATGAGTACGACTTGCGTGAATAACCACAGCAACGCAAATGCTGCTGCCTCTGAGATAAAGGACCTTATTTGAGAAACAAATGCTTAACTAGTAATACCATAGGGCTCATGCACTTTTTAAAGTCTGTACTTCATCTCTGACAAAAGGGAAAGAAACAGCCTAGTCCTTAAAAATAAACCCAAGAGCATTTTAAGGACTTTCCCCCCCCCCTTTTCTATTCTTTTCCCAGGTTGCAAAAATAACATCCAATAATGAAATGAAAACAAGCTGAATAGTTACATTCAGTGGAGGAGGGAAGAGGTAGTCGCAGACAGCTGGAGCATGTCTGGGCCAGAGTCTCAGTTCTTTTCTTTCTGCTAGTTTAGTGCCACTCCAAGAATGCAGACAATGCTGGCTATGACTGTTTCATATTTGATTTCCACACTTAAATCTGCGCTTGTTAAATGAAACCCCATTGTCAGGTTGGCACGCATCCACGCTGCCTCCTCAGGTCCCGCTTCAGAGCTTGCTGTCTGTGTTTGGGTGTCCTGCTCGTAACCCTTCGGTGAGGGTCAGGTATGCAAAGAACATTTTGCTGTTTTAGTGCTGCTTGCGGCATTGCAACAAAAGCTTCTGGACTTTTCTTGCAACCGCATCCACGGATAACCCTCATAAATCTTGGTCTGAGGGCAGACAGAGGTGCCGCAGGGAAGGGATGGGGTTTGGGAACGGCTTCAGGAGCGGCGGATCAGTCGGGCGCTGGGTTGGAGCTGGTCTCTGGGCAAGGTACCGGCTGTGCCACCCGCGGGAGAAAACACTTGGGCAAGCGGGGCCTGAGTCTGCAAAGGGCCGAGATCCTGCCCTGCTCGAGAGAGGACACCTCAGAGATGCTTCTGGTCTCGGTGGGCCCTTTGCGTGCTTTGCTGGGTCAGGACCAGAGGGTTCAGCAGTCGCGGGGCTTTGCTGAAGGCGGGGCAGGAGAAATGCTGTGTATTGGAAGCAAAGCAGTGACTGAATAACAAAGGATCATTTCATATCCTCTGTAAAATACCAGGGAGGGCATGAAAATGATGAATCTTTTATTAATAAAGCTTAGGGGATTACAAAACCCAACAGCTGTCCAGTCCTTTAGACCGCAGACCCTCTTGGTCTTTCTACCCCTCCATAAGCTGATATCATGGTCTGATACCTGCTCGTACGTCACTTGTGCAGTATGACTTACCGTTCAGTAAATGTCAATAGTGCCGAAGCGGACAGAGCTCTGCCCAAAGTAGTTTGCCATCTACTTCAGCACAAGGGGAGGGAGAGGCGGTAGGATGGGGCTGTGGCACCATGGGGTGCGATGCTGGAGCAGGAGGAAGCACTGGCCATGTTCTGATTCTTCAGATGCCCCGGAGGAGTCCGCTGCTGGGCTGTTGTCATGGAAACGCCGTTATTTTCATGGATTCAAGACTGGCTCCAAACAAAGGTTAAAGGGAAGAATAAAACCCAAGGGATCGGATGCAGGGGCAGTGAGATTTTCCTCAACGCAGCAAAATTTGCAAATGTCTGAACCAGCAGTGAGTCCTCCAAGGCATGTGGGCTGGAGGTACGGTACGTCGGGGCTGGAAATCGATGCTGTGCCTCATGCGGGAGCTGTTTGGGAGCATGGTGCTTGGGCTCTGGCTCCGCTCCAGGTCACCCAAAAGCCTGTTTCTCCTCCTTGTACTGCTCCTGCCCTCACCTCTCATCCTCCCACGCCGTCGAGGTGCTGCTGCCCTGGAGCAGAGATGATACTGGCTGGATGGTGGTTATTTCTGACACCTCTTTTGCTGGTCGGGTAACAGATCTACGTCTGCGCAGGTTTTAATGGCTCTGTGCATTAACGGCAGCACAGCGTTCACAGTCGTAAGGAAGAGCAGAAAGGCAAATCTTCAGGTTCTGCTTTCTGTAATGTCAAAAGCAAATTGTATAATTTCCATAAAATTTTGCCCAGCCTTTAAATTCAGAGGCCCAGCCTATGTATGCTAAAGATGTGTCCCCTGTACCCTTTGCATCCCAGTACCATTTCAACTAAAGGGACGAATTGCTGTTTAGTAAAGTGATTTAAGCCTGGAATGATGCACATGGCTTTAGGGGTGTTACTGAAGTACAAATGCAGTGCAAGTGCATTCAGGATCTGTCTGTCCCTGCACAGCCGTGCCGCCCTCCTGGCTGCCATTACGGCATTGCAGGCAGCAATCCACCTTCCCCACCGTGACTGATGCTCGCATTTAAATGTCCAAACCGGAGCAGTCTCACAAAAGTCATCACAGAAACCAAAGAGGCACAGAACATGGCCAAACTCAAGCACAGGTCTAGTATTTGCAGGGTGAGGTGGTACCACTCATAACGCGATGGGTCTTTGCAGAGGTTTGGGAAGTCGGTGTAGGGAAAGGGGAACAGGACGGCGTAACCCAGGTAGTTTGTCCCAGCGATCCCAGCAAGCAAGCAGTAGCAGTATGGGCCAAAGGGAAGAGATGCAATGGCAGCAGCAAATTGCACTGAGGCGCCCGTGACGCTCAGTATGCCGAAGGCAAAACTAGCCTCCCACTGAAATGGAGACAAAAGCTTTTTATCACTTTTCTGACCTGCTGAGAGCATTTTTTAAAAAACTTTAAAACTAAAGAGCTCAGTATTTTTGTATTTCTTCATTTGCAACTTGGAAAAAACACCCTTTTTTATATTCATTCTCCTTTAATCCGTGTCCAGAAAGGGATGTGATGGTAAGGAAAATTAGTAGCTTGAATGTCATGAACTTATTAAAGAAAAATGTGGATTTCTTTTTTACAGGGAAGACAAAATCATTGAAACCGTATTTTACTAAAAATACTAGAAGAATAAATTGGAACAGGTATACTTACGCAGTTTGTCATATGGCATATAAGTACAGTGAATGGCCTTTAAAATTTAAACTGCATACTTGAATACTAACCAAGCTCCTTGTTATAAAACAGACAATGTGATAGGAACTGGCAGAACTACTGTGCTGGTGGGATATTTAATGTGCACCCTCTGTAAGCCCTGCACAGCACATTTGATCCACAATATTAGCCAGAAAAGTGCTTTCCCTTTCGAATGCATTGTCCAGATTAACTCTGCTGCTCCCTTGCCATACAGACTCCTGGGCTTGTCACCCCCACGGATGGCACTTCACACTGACTTACCACCTACCCCTGCCCTCAGCAGCTCCATGCAGGACGATTTCGGCACGGTTGAATCACAGAATCACAGAATCACTACGGTTGGAAAAGACCTGTAAGATCATCAAGTCCCAGCGCAGCTCTGGGGTGGGTGGGCAAAAAGCTTTGCTGCTCGCGTCGGCACAAGCTGTCTCGCTGCTGGGTGCTCAGCCCTCGGCGCCCGCTCCCTGGCGCTCGTGCCTCCTTCTTGTCCTGGCGCATCCCTGCCCCAGAGGGGTTTGCTATGGAGCCAGCTCCATCCTTTGTGCCAGCTGAGAGGCTTTTCCATGCTGGGGGAAGCCTTAGAAGAGCTTTTAGGAATAATTTACATTTCCTTTGATCCAGGAACTCTGCAGGTAAAGAGCTAATACTATTAAAGCAAGCAATAACTAGCTGCTGCACGTGAGCCTCTTGAGGAGCAGAACAGGCTCTTCTCTACCGGGCTGGAATAACTATTCCACGTTTCTCCCTGGTTTGGTGCACAGAGAGTGGCTTTAAAAGGGGTTGGATTCTGCACAGCAGAGGCAGGACCAGGGCCCTGCCTCTGTGTGCATTCAAGGCCATTCAGGAATGTCCTGGAGGAAAAGTTAAAATTCACCTTTTGTGGACTCGGGCATAACATCGCATCCTTTTTACGCACAGCGTGGCCACAGGCCACGGTTACTGTTTGTTGCCAAAAGGCCAACAAAAACTGTTCTGTGCATCTCCTGTGTTTGTTATTCATGTGTTCCTGAGTGATCTTGGGGCACTTGGAAGAACATGGCCATCCCTAACAGGGGACACCGGCCAAGCCACCACGCTGGCACTGACCACTGCGGCATAGTGACTTCGATCAGGATTTTCCTGTTGACAAGTGGGGAGCAGGGGAGAAATCCAATGGGAGTGCCGGAAGGAAACCCCAGGAAGCACAGAAAGGAAGGTTATTAAGGTTATTTTAGTGTCTGCTTCATGCTGCTTTCATCACTCTGGACAAGGAATGAGTTTGGGTTTGGTTATTCTGCCAAAGTGCTGTCAAAGGCACAGCAGACATTTGCATTATTCACCAGGTCCCCATCAGGGCAGGGTACATTTCATCATTGTCCTTATTTCAGAACCAATTTTGACTGGGAGAAAATCTGTGTCGATGATGGGGAGCTGACACACAGGCACATTTTCATTCATTTAAATACACCAGCAGTGACTCTGGCTTGCAGGGACTAATCTTTCTTCCAGTGTAAGTCTCTTGGACCCACATGTATCTTTGCTCCTAACTTCAGGCTGGTGAACGGAAAGAAGAGCTGAAGATGTACTAAAGGCAAGAGTCTGGGTCCGAGGACATGGAAAATAGCACGATCTGGGCTGTAATTTCTGGTGCAATGTAGGAGACTTTATCAACATGGATCCAGAACCTTGAGCAATATTGTCCTGCGGCTTGATTTCCATTCTGGCACGCAAAATGCAGTAAGACCCAGGTTTTTTGTGGCACTTTCAATTTTTTATTTAGGGAATTTGAAAAATACTTGTCTTGAGGCTGAGCCTGGAGTTATAATCTTGGCGTATCCATACCATAAAATTCCCGTGGATAAAAGCAGAAACATCTGGATTCATGAGTGGATGTTGGCTAAATCCACCAGAAAAAAAAAGCCTTTAAGAGATCCTAGAGGGTTCTAGCCAGAATAAATAATACAACAAAATAAGAGTGCTATTAAGAGTAATTGTAATACTGAAGCTGAATTATAAGATGAGGGCCAAGCCCTTTTCACAATCTGCTTTTCCAGCTAAGAGCCCTTCAATTTACACTTAACGCACATGTGGCTGATGGAACAAAGAAAAATTGAAGAAGGATGAAAGCAGTGCAGAGATTATTCAGCCTTGCTGTTTTAGCTCCAGGCACATCGTTTAAATGAGTAGATGATCAGTTTCCAGTTTGTTTTAAATTCTCTGGCAAGAAATTTTATGCTCTATCCCAAGGTTGGATATGCTTAAAACTTTTTTTTTTTTTTAAGGCTCTGCCATTTTGTTTTATTTCTTAAGGCAAGACTCTGAAAGTGGTCTGCAGCAGTCACCTGAGTGCTGGGACTGGAGGGGCAGCCTGGCTGTGTCACTGATGGGGCCGCGTCCCTGCGCCCAACCCATGGGGACCCTAGGACCAGGTAACAGTTGCTCCTTTTCTCCCACACCCCTGGGAAGCTGAGGCCTGCCTTGCTGAGCCAGATGTTATATCTAAGATATATCAGCACCCAAAGTCAAGGCAAGTGGCCAAAACCACTGGGTCCCACAGACTTGCAGCCTCTTTGGCTGCACCCTGTTGTACTCACTCCTCTTGTCTGGTGTAAAGCTAGTGAAAGACGGAAGGTTTGTATTGCTTGTCCCTTACATATCACAGAATCACTACAGTTGGAAAAGACCTGTAAGATCATTAAGTCCAACCATCAACCCAACACCACCATGCCCACTAAACCATGTCCTGCAGTGCCACGTCCACACGGTCCTTGAACACCTCCAGGGATGGTGACTCCACCACTTCCCTGGGCAGCCTCTTCCAGTGTCTCACCACTCTCTCAGGAAAGACATTTTTCCTAATATCCAGCCTGAACCGCCCCTGGTGCAACTTGAGGCCATTTCCTCTTGTCCTGTCACTTGTCACTTGGGAGAAGAGACCAACACCCACCTCTCTGCAACCCCTTTTCAGATAGTTGTAGAGAGCGATGAGGTCTCCCCTCAGCCTCCTCTTCTCCAGACTGAACAACCCCAGTTCCCTCAGCCGCTCCTCATCAGACTTGTGCTCCAGACCCCTCACCAGCTTCGTCGCCCTTCTCTGGACACACTCCAGCACCTCAATGTCCTTCTTGGAGTGAGGGGCCCAAAACTGAACACAGGATTCGAGGTGCGGCCTCACCAGCGCTGAGTACAGGGGCACAATCACCTCCCTACTCCTGCTGCCCACACTGTTTCTGATACAGGCCAGGATGCTGTTGGCCTTCTTGGCCACACTGCTGGCTCATATTCAGCTGGCTGTCAACCAACACCCCCAGGTCCTTTTCTGCAGGGCAGCTTTCCAGCCACTCGTCCCCAAGCCTGTAGCGTTGCATGGGGTTGTTGTGACCCAAGTGCAGGACCCGGCACTCGGCCCTGTTGAACCTCATACAACTGGCCTCAGCCCATCAATCCAGCCTGTCTAGATCCCTTTGCAGAGCATTCTTGGTGTTTTCAGGGTTAAGAGCTGCTGAACAGCACATCCTCTCACCACCCAGCCCCTCCTGCATGGATCTCTTCCACCCTCCTTGCGCCAGGTCTCCAAAGCTGCCACAGGCATCAGGTCACACGGCATGTCTTCCCCTGCTGCGATGGGGTGAGCTACACCCACAGCCATGTGATTAAAAAGTTGTATGTTGCTAAAAATGCCCTTAACACGCTGACCCTCCCCTCCCCAACAGGTGTAGTCAGCATTTCACATTACCTGTACTTTGTTCATGCAGATCTGCATTACTGACCCTCGCTGACCTTGCACGTTGCGCTTCCAGATTCCTGGAAAGCCTCAGGCATTTGCCCGCTCTGTAACCTTCAGCCAACGCAACCTGGGGTGAGTTACTTCCTTGTGGAATAAAAACCCTATCAGTCAGTCCTTGTCTTGTCCTCCCTCCTTCTTGCCCTCGTCTTCCCTGTTGTCCATACCACAGCCAACCAGTTGAATAGCTCCTGAGGGAGCCGGTCTGTTGGTACCACTCTAATAGGTCCTCCTCCATGGAGAGACTTTAGATTGTCCTCCATAGAGATGCTTCCTGTGATGCACTGCCAATGCTTAAGGCTCTCTGAAGACTGCCACTAGGCTCTGAACAGTGGGATACATGTTTGGGGTGAGGCAACACTTGAAGTATGACTGGAAATACCAATGATACACAAACAGTGACATTTACGCTGCCTTATGTTCTATACAAGGAATAATCCTGTTTATACTGTAAGGAGTGGGGTTTCAACTGGCCTTAAAATAGCCTCAGCACATCTAGGAAATCCATAAAAAAGGATGCCCTAGTATTTCTTAGGACATTACTTTCAGCAGATCTTGTTATTTAGTTTGCTGCCAACATCTGTCATTTCCTCCACTGCGTATAGCCCAGCACCCACAGCCTGGGTCTGAACCAAAAGCTCACAGGACCTGACACAAAAACTTCAGAGCGCTGCCTTCTATTCGCATGGTATAGCTTCTCGACCATCAAAGTGAAGCAAGGAAATACATCTGCTCACAGATGTTACAAAATATTTGTTTTAGATTAGCTGCTATCGCTGCCACTGTCCACGTTTGCAGTCATATTCTTCCACCCAACTTGAAGCTGAAGGCAATAGGAAGGTCTGCTGAAACTGCAGGGCTCAGTTAGGATCAAATAGTTTGAGAAGCTGAGGAATGAGAGATGAAGCAGAGCTAAATTTAGAATCTCAGATAAGAAAATATCGTCAGTGCTCCGTGGTTTTATTTTGCTCTACACAAAGCACACCTTGGTTTTGCGTGGCTGTTTGCAGATTGTACCGATTCAAAGAAGGCTTGTGGAAAAAAAAGGCTTTGATGTCTTCAGTAAACAACTAGCAGTGTTAAAAGATCTTCAGTTCTTGTTAGTGTGCTGCAAACAGCTATGTTTGAAGAAAAATAAACATCCCAAGGTTGATGGAAGGGTAGGAAAGCCATAAAGTACTGTAGTCAAATCCTTGGTATGAGGACATCAGAACTGACAGTGCCATGAAAAACCTCTTTATTTTCTCTCTCCTTTTGGATTAAAAAGAAAAGAACAAACTGGCGCGTGGTTTACCAGCCATGTGGTGGGAATACATGGGTATAAAATCCCATGGCCAAGTGAGTAGCGACAGAACAAGAGGAAATGGCCTCAAGTTGCGCCAGGGGAGGTTCAGGCTGGATATTAGGAAAAATGTCTTTCCTGAGAGAGTGGTGAAGCACTGGAAGAGGCTGCCCAGGGAGGTGGTGGAGTCACCCTCACTGGAGGTGTTCAAGGAGCGTGTGGATGTGGCACTGTGGGACATGGTTTAGTGGGCATGGTGGGGTTGGGTTGATGGTTGGACTTGATGATCTTACAGGTCTTTTCCAACCGTAGTGATTCTGTGATTCTGTGATTACCATCAAAATCACAAGAATACTATCAAGTCCACTGGAAAACGAAAGGTAGGAGTCCCCTGGAGATCTTGCCCTCCAACCATTGGGGCAAGGGGAAGACGACTCCCCCTTCCTCCAACCCCCCTTTTGACTCAGCTTCCTCAGTGCTCCACCTGATGCCACAGGGCCACCAGCACCTCTTAACCCTTGCAGCTACCTTGTCCCAAAAAATCTCATCAGCTTTTACGTCGTGCTGAGGAGGCACCAGGCACGCATCGAGCTCTCAGTGAGGAGGAGGAGGATTTCACACTGCGTGCCTACCTGAGCTTTTACTTTGTGAAGCTTTTTGTACTTGTCTCATTGCATCACTTACTTACAACATCCCTTTGGAAATGCAGAAGCTTAGGAAATGAACAAAAGAAAAGAGCTAAACAATGATCTCAGTTACACCAGCATAACCCTGGGGATGTTAATTTACATTTATATCCTTTTAACAATCCAAATTTGGTTCAGAACAAGGAAGTTTGGGGTTTCTCAGTAAAGGGAAATTAAAAATCAGCAGGTCATGATAATAATCAATACACCAATATTTAATGCAAATTTAAATCTTATCAAGAGCCTCTAGGGAGCCTCTTGCTTTAGTTTCATGTAATTCCAAGCATTTATCTGTTTAAAGAGAGTTCACAGGACCTAGGAAATAAATAATTCAGACATAGTTGACTTTTAAAAGTCTTTGTAGCATCACTAACATCTTTCCTTTGATAACACTTTTGTTCTGCCAACCAAAGCTCCATTCCAAATGTGACTGGCAAGGCAAACACTGCTTCCACCAAACCAGGCTTGTAAGAAAAAACAGGGAAAAAAGCGAAAATTTTGGAAAAAAATGTTTATAATCCCAAAGGTAATAAGTATCCCTCTGGTAACTTCACACAAGCTCTTCACTTTCATTGTGAGCCTCTCCCTGTTGGATTCACAGCAAGGGTTTGTAGCTAAAGCCGAGGCAGAGACGGTTCATAATAAACAGAAGCTCCTTAGAGACCGTAGCCATGGCATGTGGGAGCTGTTTACCTGGCACAATGAAGCACTATTCTGTTTATCTTGAGATGTTCCGACAGAAACAGAAGGTATTACAGTGTAGTAAATAAGGCCCCTTCACCCTCAGGAATATGTTGGGGTTTTTTTCCAGACTCGTTGCCCTTCACTTTCAGCTGCAGAAAGTCCATCCTGTGATTTCTGAATTACTCTTTCATCTGTCTTCCCAAGAGGACAGACCGCTGCCTGGTGCAGAGAGAGCCAGAAACTTGCTGACAGCAAGTGGGGCTGGCGTTTCCAACGCTGACCAGCCCATCGCAGCCAGAATGAAACCGGCACCCTCAGTGCCAGCAGCGTCTGCAGGATACGGATGTGTCCTCCAGAGCAGGACCGCCTTCTCCCTAGGGAGAGTTATTGTCCATGTAATGTGTTTGTAGCAGGGAAATTTAGAAGGAATAGGCTCTAGCCTGTGACTTGAAATCGAGTGAATTGCACAGTTAATGCTGTTGGTGTCTTCAATTGCCCCAAATGTGAAAGATAAGGTCCCTGAGAGCTTTGAGAGGCGCTTTGGGAGTTGGAGGTCACTCCCAGGATCTGTTCCTGGGCATGACGGGGGAAAGGCCTTTGATTTCAAAGGGATTAGGGCTGGGTGCCTCCCACTGCTCATCAGACTGGAGCCCTGTTTTTCCCTACCTGCCACAGCAAATATTTTGATTGCAAGAGCCAAAGCAATTGTGTTGTGTACTTTATCATACGCAATCCCTGAGGCACGCTGCTGATAACCATCAGACTCATTTCAGACCTGTGGTGTATCCCTCCCTCCCTGCTGGAGTGCTGCCACCAACCAGGGTGGCACTGGGTACCACCACGTGTCCCAGGGCATGTCCCGATCCTCCTAAAGGGACTCGAATGGGACGGTCGCACTTTGGGGTAAGCCAGCTTGCACGGCGGTGGCTCCTTGGGCCGCTGCAATGCCAACGTCCCTCCACGCAGCGGGGGAAAGCGGAGCGGCAATTTTAACAAGCGGTAATTTTACCATTGAAGTTACGCCTTTGAAGATCCTATAATACTTAATTCACCCCGTCGGGTGGGATTCGGCACTGAACTGATTGATGGCATAGTGCAGCGGGCTGCGTGGAACGTGTTTATACAAATAGCATTCAGCCCTCTTTATCAAACACTATTCCAGTTCTAGTTTAATTAAAACACAATTAGCAGGGCTTGCAGTTTTCTTAAATGTGCCCAATCTTCTATGAAATTAATATTCATCTCTGTTCGATGTGGAAGTCAGTAAAGTGACACGTGGAAAATTACACGTTCTTGATTCAGGAATGCAACTCGGAGGATGACTTAATGTTCCTGGATGAGAAGATCGGCATGCCAGATGCGCCTAGTGCCTGACCCCTTTAAAGGCTCTGAAAGATCACACATAGCTTTAAAATGTCATTTCATGCATGCAGAAGGACGAAAGAGAGCCTGATAGCTTTACGTTACTTAGCTTCCCATTTAATTTGGTTAGGGTGGTGTGAATGTCTTAATAATGTGAAGCAGAGCTCTGATCTCTGTTCTGGCTGCATGTTTCCAATAGACACCCTAATGCCTTTCTCATGGCCGGAGTGGTTAACAATCTGTATTTTCTTGCTATTAATTAGAAGTTGTATTTCATTTCCTGATGAAGAGCGAGCCTCGCAGTGTAGCTGACAAGTTTGCAGTCCTCACTTTGAGTCACGCATTGAATCCTACTGAATTGTTTTATCTGGAGATAAAAGCAACAAATGTGAGTATAGAATTAATACCCTTTTAAAATTGCAATTATACCTTTAAGTCATAAAAATCAGGTGGCATTCAGTCTTTCCTGCTCTTAACATTTCCTCTGCTATAGACTTGAGTGTCCTTTCTTTTCCTTTGCCCAACTGCTTACTCCCAAAATCCGACTGAAAAGTATCTGGAGAATGATCCAGGTCTCTGTCTTTAATAAGTGGGTCCCCATAGCAAATTATATAACAGCATTTTGTACACTTGTGTTTTTCCTCTCCCCCAGTGCATTCCAAGCACCTACACAGTCATGCTAATTAGATCATGTAATAAACTTAAACGTGGCAAAAAATCTGTTCACAGGGTGTTGCAAGACAGAGCTGGATTTGGAAAGCAGCCATTCATGAATTTTGTTTTGTTTGAGAAAACCCAAAGGATGTTATTTTACTGAAGATGAAGCAAACCCCATGTATGAGGAGCTGTAATCTAGGGGGACAATTTATTTTATTTAAATAGTCCGCAGTGAGCCCTGATATAAGGGCTTGCTTATATGAAAACAACTGCGAAAGTTTAACAAAGCCATTAAAAATAATTAAACCTAAACCAAAAAACCAAACTCATGTTAAGCTAAACTTGATTGGTTTAGTTAAACTTAACTAATTAGTTTAGTTGAACTTAACTAATCAAAACTAAACCAATGTTAATCCATAATGTATACCTACTAAGCTAAGTAGCAAGGAACTTAACTTTGAGCATCAGGTAGCTTTTAAATGAAAAGAAATGTCTACATTGGATATGGTGATAGATTCAAAATGCACCTCAATCCATTTTTCTATAGATGGTCTTAAACTGTGCATAATATAGTAATCCCTGCATTCATGGGGTGGTAGAGGAGAGTGAAAACACAGCCTTCTCTGACATACCACTCAGCATTGCAACCTTACACCTGCATGCTCATTTCTAGGGAAAAGAGTAATTCTGAGCACTCTACACATTCGACAGCAATGTTTCATTGATCCTGGGTTTTACGATACAGTTGGTAACATGATCAGCTGTCAGGTAGGCATTGCTTCTTAATTTCAGTTCAGATGCTAAAAGTTTTGGCCACCGTTGCAGCGAATCCCATTTAAACCTGTAGATCTATTGAGTCGGCTCTTAAATATAACCACAGTAATTTTCATAACGACCTAGACAGACTGAGAGCATTACCAGATGACTGCACTTCTGCAAAGCTGGTGAAGGCAGTGACATGGAGCATGAAAGACACGGGAGAAGGAGCGGAGGCTGTGGCTGGGTAGTGGTGTGGTGGTCCGCGAAAAGCCAGTTCCCTGCCTGCAGATTTCCTCAAACTGCCATTGATGAAGTATGACGACTTTCAGCTATATCCCTGATCAACACTAGATGTTGCTATGCTGCTACTCATATAAGCTATACATTAGCGAAGCTTTTAAAGGGTATTTACTGCAATTTCCTCTTTCCTGTTTCTGTTACACGCTGTATTCTGAATGCTGGGTGAGCCGCTACTTTAATTTACTTTTTTTTTAAAGTTTCACTTTTATTTGTATAATATCAAGTGTATAATCCCCTCGAATGTACACATAAAACTTTACAAGCAAGAGAGACTCTTATAAGTGATAGCATGAAGCAACTCCTATATGAATGTCAAATATTTACTTAAACTCTGCTTCTGGATTTTTTGCAATCCAAGGGGAATGACATTGTTAACCAGACGATTCCGGGAACAGACTGACAGCTGCAAGGCCACGGAGGGAAGTTTGTTTATAAGGGGGGGAAAAAAAAAAAATTATAACAAATTAAAAAAAAATGGTTAGCCCTGCTGGGTTTCAGGCTTTCTACTCCCACATGTTTGAGTGGGAGAAAGGACAAATCTTAGGACGTTGATTTCCCCATGGCAACAGAAAACGGAAATTACTTTAACCCCATCTAGTGACAGATGACTCATTGCTCAGCCTGCTGCTATTTTCCAAGCACTGAAACAATACAGCTGCAAAGAAAAGGCCAGCCTATATTATCTCATAGGCTGAGCGCTGGGGCTCGTGGGAGAGGGCAATTCTCTGGCTGCCTTTTTATCGGGGAAAGACAGAGCCGGAGCCTTTTGGCGATTCTTTTATTGTATAAGGCAAATGTGCCCGCATGCTTTCCGACCCCACGCCGCTGGAGGGCAAACCCGGGCTGTCCCTGGGACGGAGGTGATGCAGTCCCCATGGGGTGAGCTGCTGGTGGGGGTCCCACTGCTCGGTCCGCCTCGCCCTGCATCCAGTGGTCCAGCGGGACACTTCCGTGCTTTCGGTTTAAACACCCCCCTTTGAATTACATGCAATGAACTGTGTATGCAATGGAGGAACGATTCGTTCACAAACGCAGCCCGGTGAGGGGACAGCAGGTATAAGCAGGGTTTCCAGGCCCCTGCATGTGAAAAAGGTATCTGATGGCAGAAGTGCGTCGCTGCATTGCTGGGGAAGTTGTAATAGGATCCCACAGAAAAGGCTGAAATAGAAATACTCAGCTTTGAAAGCTTAATTATCCTAGATGCAGGGGTAATTAGGGAGAGTGTTTTCTGAGCAAGGACGGTGGAAGCATTATCGCTTGGAGTCCTTAAACCCAGATGAGGTGTTGCCGTGAAAGACAAGCTCCAGCCCAGCTTGTAGGACAATTTGGTAAGCTATGTGCCGAGGCGGTCACCCTTAACAGCTGTATCCCTCTTCTTGCACCTTAGACCCATTGCATCAGAGCTGCACAGAGCCACCAGCTCATCTGAGGAGCATCTCTATTGAGCATCTCCAGCATCTGGACGACGACCCTTGCTCAGCACCTTCTGGACACGGCAGAGAAGGGCTGTTTTGGAGAGGAGCTGGTTCAAGCTCATGGACTCTGGGGTGTTTCTTCATCCGCCTCTTCCCACAAGCAGCACAGTGCAGGAGACACCCTCTCTACAACTGTCGGTTTTCCCAAATCCTAGCAAGGATTTAGTGAGGCTAGTAAGGCCTACTGAGCCTCAGATGCATTTTTCACATAAAATACTACACTGTTGAACAGGGAACCATAGAATCACAGAATCATTTAGGTTGGAAAAGACCCTTAAGATCATCGAGTCCAGCTGTAAACCTGACCCTGCCAAGTCCACCACTAAACCATGTCCCTAAGTGCCACATTTACATGTCTTTTAAATACCTCCAGGGATGGTATTAATGCAACCCCTGAGATGATATGCTGAATTATTGGTCAGTCAACACCCCTTTATTCACCTCAAACTGGGGGCAGACACCACAGTGTTGGGAAATTCAGAACCCTAGGGAACCTACATGGCAGGATGGTGTGATGGGATACATGAAACATTTTCTTTCTGGGAAAGACAGGCTGAACTGCTGGTCCAATAGCTGAGTCTTTACTCAATGTTGTCATTTGTATGCTGGTATGATTAATTTTCTGTTTCCTAACAGCAGAAAATCAAGTCCATAAGTTTCTCTTTGGATAGTACAATTAGCAAAAAGAATAACTCCATTACCAGGTCGTTCTGGAAACCAGATGCTGGATGGCATTAACAGCACAAAGATTACCTTCACGCAGAAATCAACGCATACCAACACGAACAGACGGCTTTCCAGGCTCAAACCCAGACCTTGAACCGGGTGCTCCGGGCTGCGCAGTGCGCTGCTATCTGTGCCTTGGTGCGGGTTCGTTATCTGGGAACACCCAGGGGTGGGCTACAGCCCTCCCAAAGCCGTGATTTCGACAGCAGCTTAACTGGGCTGCTCAGAGCTGCTGCCTCCACCTCGCCTTGCCCCTCTCGGCTGCTGCTTCAGCCCAAATCCATGGCCAGCTCTGATTTCTGCAGAAAGAAAAGGGATATTTTGATCCAGAGGTGCTTCTGAGCTATACATTATTTTCATATTTCTCTTCCTTCTTCTGATGCTTTCCTTAGAGTTTTGTTCAGCGCTCTCCTGTAATGCAGAATGTCCCCCTCCCAAAAATGCAAGAGCCCTGCGAACCTGCCAGCTATGGGGAAGGAGAACCAGACATCACAACAGCTTATTCTTGAAAAAGAAAATATGACTGTTACCGTCTAAACTTATGCCAGCCTGGTAGATCCAGAGAAAGACATGGGGATTCAGATTAAACTCCATCTTTCAAGAATTCGTCCATCAACGTTCTGGTTTAGAAGCCCATGAATTATGGTACTAAACAAAACGATCATTCCTTTCAGAGAAGAAGCAATTGCCAAAATGTCCATGTAGAAAATAACAGTTTTAATTTAGTCATGCTTTTTTGCTTTAACGTTCTCGCCACTTCTTTAACTAGAAAATGGCTGTATTACCTGGAAAAATATTTTTGTATTGCGGTGCTTGAGGGGAAAAGAGCTAATTAAATTTGTAAAAGTGGAAAATAATGTCTAAGGGGTCTTGTAAGGCTGTGATTCTGACTGCTGGTGTCAGCTTTACTGCCAATATGTGCAGATGGTAACAGATGAGCTACCATCAACCACCCTTTATTGTCCTAGGGCCCCGCTCAGCTCATAAATGTCTTCACCGGTTATTATTTCCAGTTACTTAGTGTGCAGTTTGTAAGTGCAATACTCCCATTGACGCTGTACCCCAAACCAGGAGAGCAGGGTAAGTAATTGCAGTTTCTCGACCAGCTCTGTGCGTACAGAGCTCCCTAGCCAAGCGCAGAGAGGCTGCAGAGGACACGCTGCAGCAGCCACACGTGAACCAACGTCAGTAATGAAACCAAGACCGCCACAGCTGAGTTGCTTGCACATAAATGCGGCTTTCCAGCAAGAGCTCGGCCCTGTTGGGACCTGTACAGCACAGGGCCAAGACCAGGCATGGACCACAGGCTCTGGGTTTGCCGGGCTGGTGGCTGCGCAGGTGAGGTTGAGCAGGGTGATGAAAGGTGGTTATTCCCCCGGTGGACTCCAGGACTTTTAGGTAAGGACTTCTCAGAGAACATATTGTACTGAATTTTGCATAGCCGGAGGACAGCATTTCTTCTTACAAACAAGGACATAATAGTCTTCTTCAGAACAAGAATATGAACCACTTTCCCAAAAATAGCATTTGAAGCTTTGGGCAAATGTAGTGTCCGCTCTTTGATTTATCAGCCTGACTCCTGTGCTGTGTTCAGTTCTTCACAGTCGTCCTTAGAAACACTTCCTCCGCCTCTTTCAGCATACAAACACTGCGGTAACTTATGTAAACCACAAACAACTGCTGTACACTTTTTGTCAGTAATTCTTAGTTCATACCAACAGGTTCTTCTATTAGCAGTATCCGCAGTTTCGGTTTTACCGCTCTGCAGCGTGCGTTGCCCCGAAGCCTCATCCCTAGGCAAAAGCAGCAAGCAGAGGAGCTCTTCGCCGCCGCCGGGCACGTGGAGGCTGGGGTCCAAACTCTCCATCTCCTTTTTGCAAAGCTACTTTCTTCAACTCTGTCAGAATATTTTCATCCCGCTTAAGCCATGAGGGCTTAGCTGTGCCTGGGTCTCCGGCCAGCCAATGCTCTCTCCTCAAGCAGCCTTCTTACTTCCTCGTGAACCCCAAGGCTAGTTTCCCTTTGAATGCAGAGTCCAAGAAATACCACCCCTTTCCGATTCTCGTCAAGGCAAAAGCCTTTCTTCCTTGGTGTCCGATTCTCCTAAGCGCATTTGAGTTTTCCTACTGCAGTCTGCTAATTTCCAAGCAGAGTTGCCTATAAAAATTTCCCTCTCTTGATTTCAACACATTTTCCCTTGCACCGGAGCAATGGAAACGGGCGCGGGCTGCCGGCTTTCCTGGCTCGCCTTTTGAGGAAGGCTGCAAATTTGTGTTTCCTGAGAACTACAATTCCCAGAAGACATCTTATCTTCCCCCAAACCAGGAACCGAGGTCCACTGGCTCTGTCGCATCTTTCAAAATGTTTTCTCCTCCCTACTGAGCAATGATGGAGGAAGGGACGAGGCCTCCTGGAGCAAGCACAGGCAGGTTGGGCAGGAGGGGAGTGTGCACGGGGAGAGGCAGGTCCTGCCGCTGCTGTTCCGTATCCGTCTCAGCACAGCCTCTGCTCATTCAGAGCTCCGTGCAAAGTCACGGGGAGAGCATCATAAGGTCACTGAAAGCACTGCTTCCGCTTATACAGAACTACAAAATCCCAAGCAAAAGCATGGTGTTTAAAGGGCTGGCCGGTGTTAAATAAAGTGCTTTAGGGACTGCGTGAGAATGGAAGAAATGCCCTCCCCAGCCCTGCGTCTCCACTGAAGTAATATTTCAGCACGCCTGTTCTTAGGAGTCCACAAAATCCTCCTCTTTAGCCTCTGATCAGAGACGTTTGTGGCACCCGCCGGAACGGCGTGCTGTGATCCCAAAGGCCCCGCTGGCTTCCTCCTGCCAGGGGAGCAGTCTTCGGAAAGATTTTAAAAGGACGGACTTAACTCCATGGCCCTAAGCAGTCTCCGTACCGTTTCAGGTGATGTGACTCAGTACCATACTCGGTCACTTAACAAGCCTTAGTGCTCCTAATTAAAACCAGTGCTTGCCCAGACTATCGCTGAGGGAGTGCTGTCTCAGTCAGTAAGGTCATTAATAGCGATACCACCCTAAACAAACCTATTTGCGCAGGGGCTGTAATCTCCGGGAGTGATCTCTGGTTTTTGCAATCAGAAGTCCTTTTACAACATCCTTCTACAGTCTGCTTTTCAAACTGTTGAACGCTCATGACTGCGTCTGGAGTCACGAGAAGCCTCCCAAAAATCAGATAGCGTAGTACATCGTCGGCAGCTTAAAAGGTCCAAGGCTGGCATTTGCAGTGCAAGGAGGTTAGGCTCGGTTTCCAGCAAGCCAAAGGAGTTGGGTAATGAGCTGCATCATGTCTTCAGTGCTTTAAAAACGCGGTGGGACTTGGGGTGCAAATGTGAAAAGTCAGACTGGCGTTTCAAGAATAGCACGCTTTTCCCCATCTAAGCAAAGCAGGACTTAGCTGCTCACTGATAGCAATAGTTTACTGAAATAAATACTGACCTTCAAACAAGTACTAGCACTAATATAAAAACTAACCTAAATACAATAAACCTAACCCTTGCCTGGTTTTTTCCCCACTGGAACGCACTCTGTTTCCAGAGGGTTTTTGCTTGGATTTCTCCCACGGAATCTCAGCATCCCTTTTCATCGCTAAACGAAGCTTCAGGAGAGCTTCGCTCTGCAGGTTCAGCCTGAACCACCGGCCTGACAAAAGCTGCTGTGTGAGGAACTAGAAGATGGAAAAGAAAAGTGATTCAGAGTAAAGATGAGACAACCTTTCAAAAACCTTCAATCAAGCACTTCTGAAGAGTTTATGGGAAATATCCCCACTTGCCAAGAGTAAATCGTGCGACAGGTATCGCACCCCCACCGCTTATGACATTTCCCTGTCCCTCACAGGAGGAAAATAACAAAATGCTGTTGCCGCAGAAAGCAATCAGATAATGCTCGTTTCTAATTGCTGCTGGCAGGGAAGCCTCGTTGTGATCCAATTTTGGTGAAGCAAGTTTTGGTTGCTGAAGTTCAGCCGCTAACACAGCACATGCCTTCACTACCTCTTCCCCAAAATGCTGTAATTTCAGTGAACGTCGTATGCGATGCTGAATATTTATCTGGAATAATTGGCCAGTGGCTGTAAGTAGCTGTGCACCATGGCGTGTGAGGGCTGGGTGAGATGCACCCAAGGAAATGCAGCTGAGCGGTGGGACTCCCACCTGGAGGGACCATGCAATTGCCGGCTGTTTGCAGGAAAATCACTGCTTGAACACCTAAATATGCCACAACCGTCTTGCTCGGCGATCGTGGGGAAGGAGTGTGCTCCCTCCCCACTTTGTTCTTAAAAGGTCCCCCGCGGGACCGGGATGCTGTATGTGCGTGGCTCCCCTGGGACCAGATGGGCAGCAGAAGAAAAGCAGAGCTGCCCTGTCAAGGTATTTTAGCAAATTTGAAATAGCCAAGTGGTTTCATACCGGACGAGCACGCTGTATCGGGGGCCGGGCGTTTTGAGCCAGAAGTTGCAATCCTGAAGCACCTTTTCCCCTGCCGTCACCCTGCAGCCCCTCACTTCCCTACCTCTGTTTACCCATTTTTAAAGCAATGTGAATATCCTCACAGCACAAATCTGTTAAAAATGATGATGAGAGTGGCTGGCCAGAGTCCCAGTTTTGCCTGCTTTTCTGAACACTGCAGGGGATTTTTCCTTTCCATTTAATATGATTAGGTGCAGGAATATTATACAATTTGTTTCCCACTACTCTGAGATAAAAAGTCACTTCTTCCTACCGTTAAAACAATAAAAATGTAGCTAGTTATTAAAAAAAAAGAAGAAAAACAAGGCCATGAACCGCTTGCTTTTGGGTCCTTCAGCGTAACACTGAAGTGACGTCGGAAAGAGGAAGCGCCTCAGCGCTGGAGCGGCGGCGGGGGATCCTGCGCTGCTGCTGGCGTATCTTCACCCGCTTTATCTCTTCACTTCACCCATCTTGTGGGTCAACTGCCTCCCAGAGCAGAGGCACTTCGGTCCTCTCTGCAGGCTCCGGGAGGGCTCCAGAGATAGCTGTGTTTACGGTGCGGTGCTGGAATTTCACACGGCCGGCCGCGTCCCGCAGATTACCGCCCAAGCACGGCGTGTCACGTCGTTTCTGGGGACGTTGCAGTGAATTTAGTTCAGAGCCAGGTAAGTGCTGGCTGGCTGGAGGGAGAGTTTGTCAGGGCTGGCTCAGCAGGGCACTCGTTGGCACGAGGTTTAATTTTGGGAATTCTACTAACAGCGGGAGAAAGTGATGTGAAATCGTCCTCTCCCTCGTCGGCTACACTCCATTCCTGACTCCAAAGCGTAGTTTTGCTTTAAACGCAGAAGGAATGGCACTGGCAGGAGATTAGGGTGTTTGTATCTGGGATGGGCAGTTTGCTCACAGTTACTTAAGTCAATACTAAATACAGACGTGCAGCTCTGAATCACGCCCAGCTGCAACCTTGCTGCGCATAAACCAGCCTGGAGATGTTTGGTTACTGGAAGAACCCACAGATTGGGAAACAGGTGTCTTCCGAAGCAGCTTTTCAGTTCAACGTTAATGCAAATTCCAAGTAAATGCTCGTTGTTTGCATACAGATCTGCCTGGAGAGATGCCAGTAATGATGCTGTGACCCCAAATAAATGCCAAGCCTTCCTGTATGAGCACAGAAACCTCCTGTGTCCTCAGCTGGAAATGGGGGTTGTAGCTGTGGAGCAGATGCCGACCAAATACCTCGCACTCATGTCATCCACCTACATGCGGGAGCGCCAGAAAACTCCCAGCAATGACCTTCCTCCAGCTGATCTGAGATAACTGGGTATCCGGGTATCCATTAGGGAGTGGCAGAAAGTTAAAAGACAAAGAAAGTTAAAAAACAAAGAAAGTCACAACCAAGCAGCCTGTCTCTGGGTGTGCGTTACAGGCTGCTGTACGTGATACTTATAATTAAATTGCTGAAGAACCGGTTCTGGTTTTGGTTTACGTTCCCTCAGTAAGCGTGACAGAGGGTAAAACAGGGTAACTTGGCACTTCACGGCCACTTTCATGTAAAGGTTTAATAACGACTGACACCTCTAAGGCTGCGTGCCACTGGTTGCTCTGTTTGTTAGTGTTCTTTATGTGTTTGTTAATAATTTTCAGAAATCTATAATGGGACACCGATTGCCAGCTGAGAGAGTGCAAAAACTGGATGAAATGGAAAAATTTTCAATGCTTTTCCTTTAATGTCTTCCTCTGTTGAAAGAGGACCTGATGCATTAGCCAGGCAAATGGGCGTTGCGGTACACGTAGGTAAATACCATGCTGCTCAGCACGCTGATCCCAAACCTCAGATAAACACTTGTGTCCAGTTATTTCCTCGAAAAAGGCTTCCATGTGAAGGCGACTCATCCTGTGTTGTACACTTGGGTATCTTTGTCTGCTGAGCACGCTGTGATTTGCAACACTCTGGTCTTCCCAGATTTATGGACAGAATTAAAGGAAGGTGAGAATATACCCACAGCAGTGCTCTTTTGAGGTCTGTGCAGCTCGCATGTTGGTGAGTATAAATAGAAACGATGGCATGGACTCTGCTGGGGTTTTGTATGTAAGATTTTGTGTTTCTTTAATTTTACTTTTTTTTCCACTTGTTCTTCCTTTTTCAGTTTTTATCCTGTGGCAAAGCCTGGTTTTACATGTTTTACTTGGACTGTGCAAAATGACTGGGAGTCTGGGAAAAAAAAAAGAGGAATAGAGAATTATGCAACTGGTTTTAGCGGAGGGCTTGAGCAAACTGGGAGTAGAGTACTGGGGAACTGGGACTGATGGCAGCTTTCAGTTTGGTTTAAACTCCGGAAAGGCAGCGCACAGTATTTCTTATTGCCTTTTTGCATGTGTGCTTGTCAAAGCGTAAAATAACTTTTTTGAGACTAGCTTTATGCTTCCTGATGGATTTTCTGAAGGAAGAATAAAACCTTTTTTGTGTGCCTTCTGTTGGGGGGTGCCATCTGCTCCAGCCTGCTTTTTCCTCCTGTGTGTCTGCACGCCTTTGCTGCGCGGTGCCACGGGGCGCCTGGTCCGTCTCTGGGGGACCTGCTGGTCACCTCAGACCTGCTGCTCCTTCTGCATCCCCTGCAGAGCCTGCGGGTTTTTCCAGCGCACGGTGTCTTGAAACTTTCATCATTCGTTCAACCCCTTTTTTTCTTCCTGTTGTGATCCACCCAATGGTGGGTGGATCACAACATAAAAATCCTCTTTCCTCCGGCCACCCTGCCCGTGGGCCACCAGCGAGATGGTGTGTGCAGCATCGCGCAGGGGACGGGGCGGTGGCAGGAGGGGACAGAGCCATCCTGGCTGTTAAGCTGCATGGCCCCAGCACGGGGACCTCGGAGGAAGCGCTCGCTCGCTCGCACGTTAAGGAGCAAAGTCTGAGAGCTGCCTCCAGCTCGGCACCGTCTCCTCTTCTGCGGAGCACTGAACAAACTCCTCTGCGTGAGTCACCTTCTGATTTAGGTGACTCAGAAGCTGGGGAGACACTAATGCAACAATAATCATGGTAAAACACTGGCTCTCCGTCTCCAGGAAGATGGAGGTGAAGTGGTAGAAGATGTATTAGGCCAGTTTTCTAGCAAAGTTTTGAACAGGAAAGTTTTTGAAGGTTATAGCAGAGCTCAGATACAGAGGAAAACAAAGTAAAAGCAGCTGCTTTACTAGTTGCATGTAAGATCAGAACTCCCTTATCTTGTCTGACCATCTCTCTACCAGATGCAGTTACAGTTTGCCTGGATATTTGTAAGTTTTTAAGTATGAATGCCAGAACAAACTATTCTGATCATCTGTTCTGACCTGCGGTGTCAGGCAAGCCACGGGATTTATAGTTTCTGTGAACAAGTGTAGCCTTGGGAAGGAAAAAACCTCTAGTCTTTAATAAAGGTATTTTTAATTATGATGCTTCTACTTCACCTGACGATGGACCGTTTCACCAGCTGGATTTGTGTCAAATCCAGCTTTGCCTGGTTCAGAGGCTGACATTCAGGTGACATCCAAGAAAGCATTTTCACTTCACGAGAGTAACTTTCCAATAGTATAAACAAGGATCTGAGGAACCAGGAAAGTAGCATATTGCAAAACCATGCAAAAAAGCTGATCCATGTGAGAATCAAAAATTAAAGTGATGAGCTAATTTTGAGCATTTTAATAGTGTGAGTGAACGGAGCCAGAGTTTAAATGAAAATATTCAGAACTAATACTGGCAGTAGCTCCAGGGACATGTAAGCCTGACAGAGTTGGTTTAGATGCAGAGCATAACTGGAATACACAGAGCTAGCACCAAGCAAAAATGAGAGTATAGAGAAAAATACACTATTTAAAAAAATGCACCTGTAGAAAGATAAGATATGTGTGCTACAGAGAGAGATTTTGTAGTGCCTTCTCTATATGGGATCATATGCAGCCAAAACAGCAATAAAGAGAAAACGGTGTTTTCTAAAGTTAACAAGGAAAAGAAACTCAAGAGAAACAGTACGGAACATTGTGAAAGAAGCAAACAGTGGCTCAGAGGATGAGATTTTTGCATATACTTAATTAAAACAGAGGGGGAAAAGAAAATAAAGTGGGAAGGTTGGAGCAGCGCTGGATCCAGAGGCATGAGAGCAACGCAGAGCTGGCGGGACGCTGGATAGCACAGGGTATCTCAGCACTGTACGAGAAAAGAGAGATTTACACCAGATAAAACCAACTTAAAATTATGCAATGAATAGCACACTTCCTATCCCCCCCTTCCAGCCTACTTTAAAAATAAAACATTAGGAGGAACTTCAATGCAGAAACTGTTGCTTTTAATTTAAACAAGTGAATATGTGCACCTAGAGATATAAAACCAGGGAAAAAGGATTCAGTGAGGAGGCACATAAGCAGAACAATGTTATGTCTCGAACAGATAAAGAACTTGCACTAAAACTGGAAAAAACGCAGTCGCTTTAGTTACAGCACACCCGCCTAGCCCCGCCGTGAGTAAAACGCTTGCTGCGGAGGCATCACCCAGCCTCACCTCTGGCTGATCCGTCCTCAGCTGGGCTGAGTCACGGGTATAAATGCCAGCAAAGGGGACGTTGGGTGGTGGTGCTTTCCTGGTTGAAGGGGTGGAGAGGGTTGCAGGAAGCTTTAGGGGAAGGAAGTCTAGGGATGAGTGAGCGGGGGATCTGTGCGAAAGCGAGAAGATGTTGGGGAGGAAGGGCTGGCTGAGACCTGGAAGTTGTTTCTGGTGAAGAAACGGGCTGACGGGCAGCGAAAGGGGAAGGAGGTGCCGGCCGTGTGGCAATGGCACCGCGAGCTGGGGTGGCACTGTGAGTATCTGCCGGGGGAGCGAGGCCGATGGAGCAAGCTTGGGCTGCGTGTGGGGTGGGAGAGCCACGCTGTGCTCCGTGCTGAGCTCGAGGGTTTAACTCAGCCCCAGAGAGGGCTCGCCAACACTGAGCTGGGGAATTACTTTTGGTTTGGGAAGTGCTAAACCTTTCTCAGGGCTTGAGTGGTGAGGGTGCAAATTGGTGGCAGCTCTGGGGACCTGGGCTCTGTGGAGGAGCCTCGGAGCGACCGGGGTGATGCAGCACGAGGGGTGCCGGGGTGATGGCCGCCGATGCTGACACCCGCGTGCAAGGGGCAGGGAAGAAATACAGAGCTGAAGAGGCATTAGACAAAGCCGCAGCAGGGTGAAGGCTGCGCAGGGGCGTTTGCTGCTCTCTTGAGGATAGAGGCATCGCTGTGGGGACCGTCAGCGGGTGGTTTCTTTGGCTGAGGAGATGGTGACAAGATCCTATTAAATATGTGAAATTCTGAGATGCCAAATGATGAAAAGCACATCCCTGTTCCCCAGAGCGGTGCGTCGGGGTGGTACCAGGCACCCGGGGGGGGGGTGGGGCATAGACCCCTACCCCAGCAGGGCCGGCAGCCGGGGCCAGAGGGGAGATGCCCAAAGCCCTCCGTTATCAGGAAGCTTCAGGCTTACGCTAAGATCATTTATTTCCTCCAGGAAAACCCTGCATCCTAAAGTAAGCTGCAAGGACGTGTCTTAAAATGTTTCTGAAAGAGGTGGTGTTCCCCCACGACCACAGCAGGAAAAGCCCCCGACGAGCATCCCGCAGCTCAGCGAGCAGGGTACCCCTGGTGCGGGCTGAGTCACGGGAACAGTGAGTTTTGACATTGCTAGGAAAAAAAATATAATGGTGCATACCGATGGCTGTCACAGGAAAGACTTGCTCCTTTCAGCGGCTTGGCGCTGCAAAATCCACTTTATACAAGACAAAGGTCTCTTCTCAGGAGTTTGAATGGCTGTTCTTAGCTATTGACAAGCCTGGAGTTAGCAAAATAGGTTCTTCTTCCTTTTCTATAAGCATAATAAACATAAATGTACTATGATAGAGTCAATAGAATATACTAAGTTCTTACACAAGTAAATTTGCTTAATTTTGTTCTCAGACAACAGCAACAAAGAGATGTTGCAGCGAATGCCTTGCAGTGATAGAGTTGCGTAGGGAGAGGAAATCGGGTCCTGCTTCTGAAAGGGGAGACAGAGTGGGGCTTTGTGAACGAAGAACAAACCTAAAAGGTGCTGCTTCTTCCCTCTGTTGACGCTCAAATATCAACACAGGGAATAACAGTGGAAGCTGCAGCTGGAGAGGGCACTAGGGGTCACCACTGTCTTATCTATGTCATCTGGATTTAATTCTGAAGTGAGATAAATAACATGATAGAAACCAAAGCCAGGCTATTCTGATTTTTTTTTTTTTTTTCCTGGTGGCCCAGACAGCTTGCATTTCATTTCTTCAATTTCTCCTCCTGCCTGCCTTCTGTCTGTCTCTCCCTTAAAACAAACCCCAGGGAAGCCTGTGGGAAGCAGCCAGGGAGGATGCTCTAGAAGCAGGGGAGTTGCATCAAAATTCCCTCTGTGCAGCTCCCATTTATTTAGAGCAAAGGTTAGGCAAATCGCAAACGCTAAGTCAGTCAGGCAGAATCACATAACAGCCTTGGCATGTTTCTGCAAGTACCGCAGAGCAAACTGATTATGGTAATGAATAGCACCCTTGTCCAGAGCGTAAATCCTGATACATTTTGCTCTGCCTGGCCAACAATCCCGGGCCTGAAGATCCTTCTCTCCCTACTTTTCCCCCACCTGGGGAAGTATCCCTGACATCTCATGAAACTGCATCTGTTATCTGCATTAGAAGGAGGACTGGGTGTCTGCGTTGTGAAGAGGACTGCAAATCCTCTTCTCTGAGACTTTTTTTGACCTCGTGTCTAGGAAGTAGCCATTGGGCTGAATCTGTTGTCTGAGTGTTGGAATAGTGCATTTTCAGGTGGGATGCAAGGTGTCTAGGGAGAGAAAGCATTTTTTTACTGAGGTAGCTGACTTGTCTAGAGGCAGATGGACAGGCTTTCAGGCATACAAGACCTGATGAAAAGGTTGTACCCCCTGAAAGCCTACCTTTTTTTGGCTATAGTACGTGATCTGGCAAGACATGGATTCCCTTTTCTTCGCAGATAAATTATGGTATAGTAAATTGTGGCATTTCTTGCTGCGTGATATTGCGGAAGTTGAAAGTTCATGTGAACTTGAAACCTGCCTGGACAATTTATTGAAAGAAATAGCTGCCAGGCTCCATAAAACTGCAAAGATCGCACTTCAATGTCCCTTGCTCGCAAATCCCTGGAGACAGGGAGAGTCCTGAAGAAGTTTCCCTATAACCCGTTTGCATAATCCTTCCCAAGCACCGGTTATAACTCAGTGCGGATGGCACCCCGGGATCAGATGGTGTTTAGCCTGACCTGGCACACAAGAGAACACAAGAACGGATATACGTTCTTCGATCATCCCAGCGATGATAAAGCTGCTTGGAGCCTGTTACTGTACACGGCTGTTTCCGGAGAAGCGTGCATGCAAATCCAGACCCGTAGCCCAGGCGAGAGTGTGAGCACACGCAGGCCACGTCTGTCGGAGCTGCTCGCTTCTGCCAGCTCCAGGCCTGGCCATCAGCTGCGTGTCAGCTCCGAGCTAGTTCCGTGTCAGCTCAGGTGTGTGTGGGCTGCAGTCGCGCTACCGTCCAAAGGTGGGGGAGTTCTCTGGCTCCCTATTTTTAGGATTTTATGTAACATCCAGCTTATATAAGCCTTTGTCTGTTAACAAAATGGGTGGAGCGTGTCTTGCTTAGATTCCTCGCTGAAGAAACGCTCGTTACTTAACTCATACTCAAGTGCTCATTACATACTTTAAGAATATTTTGGTTAGTTCCTTTCCTGTTGCTAATAATAATGTACCAACTTGACAACCTGCTATGGACAAATGATGAAACATGTAATTCACCATTTAATGAACTGCATCTTAGAATACATTAGCAACAGTGCTGTTGAGGTAGATGAGGGAAAACCGAGGCACACCCCAAACCCTGGCCCTGGGTTGCATCTTGCTTTCTTCTTGCCCTCTCCTGGCAGGAGACAGTTTGGGGGTGCTGGTAGGGGAGGAAGGATGGTTTGGCCTTGCCGGGACGGCTTGGCCTGCAGAATACACCCAAGTACCCGGTGCTGCTAGCACAACCCTCACCTTCAGCACAGCCAGGGTTGCACCCAGCACCGGTTCCCAGGCAGAGGGAAAGGGGAGAGGGCAACAGCACCGAGCACCCTGCGGGCTGGTGTCCCCGTCCCAGCGCGGCTTTGGACCCCGGGGAGGCCACGCTGGTCTCTGTGGTTAACTAAACACCTTTCCAGATCAGGGCTTCAGTTCTCCAGGTGGGTCGTAGCCTGCAGTGTGGAAATGGCAAGGCATTAAAGGCTGCCGGGTGCCCAGATTCCTGCGGTAGAGAGGACCGTGTAAATTGTCTTCAGATGGACTTGTTGAGCTCACTTAAACCTGGCATTCATCTTACTGCGGGGCTTTAAATAGAAAGACAGTGTGTCTTAGCTTAACACCATAAGGGGAGGGCGTACACCCCCTCCTTCCCCCAGCTACTGTGCTTCATCTACTGACATGCTTGGCATCCCTTTAAGTTTTGTGAATTGCTGCGAAAAACCTCCTTTTTCTCTTCCTTCCCCCCCTTTTTTCCTTAAAGCTGTGCGTCGCCCCGCAGCCCCAGCGCTGCCCCCCCCACCACCACCACCACCCCGGGGGGGCCTCGGCGGCTGCCGGCTGAACGATGTGCCAGGGGGGGCTGGCAGGGTCTCCTGTCCAAAAGCAAGTTTGCCGCCCAAGAAATAACGTCTCCTCTTAGCTCTGAGGGCCGTTTCGGTCCCCTGAGGCTCTAAGGGGTGACACAGGTCGGAGATGCGCCGCCGCAGGGAAGATCAAGCGAGAAGTGGTATCTCGTGTTTTATTCCATACATTTTTTTTAAATTACTTTTTTTCTTTTAGCTATTTCATTCACACACCCCCCCTTGGGAGGAGGAAAAAAAACCCACCAACCAAACCCAAACAGTGAGAGCTTTGGTTTTGTTTCCATGGGAATTCTGCGGGAGCGGGAGGGTGCGAGAGAAAACTGAAATATTCTGGCCAAACCCGCTGAGGGTTGGGGCCGGGGCAGCCCCTGGGCTCTCTGGTAGCGACTGAAGTCCCGGGGTCTCACCGTCCTCTGGCCGTGCACGTGGGGAGGGCTGGGATGGGGCTGCGACTGCAGCTGGGTCACGGGGAGCGTCTGCGCCAGACGAAGGGATTTGGGTGGGAGAAGACATGCCTACAGCTCCCAGGAGGCACCGTGGCCAAGCCAGGCCATCGTCTTTAAGTGCCTTTCATCAAAATTTCCTCCCCTGCCTCTTCCTCCGAAGTTAGGAGGGCTATTGCGGTCCTTGAAGCGGGGAGAGGAGGTAAAAAAAGTACTTGATAATGTGATTTCTGCAAACACCCCGCCCTTTTCCTTTTGGAATACTAGTCTTATGGGACAAAACCGTAAAAATCGCTTTTTTGTGCATGTATGTGGCTTAATGCCAGTTGGCCCATGTTAGGTGGTCTCCGGGTTGCTCCATCCTTGGCGGCATCACCAGTGGCTGCCCCAGCGTGGACCCCACGGGGTTTTCCTGGGGTGTCCGGTGCACACATCCACGGGGCTCCATCCGTCTGCTGTGGGTGTTGTGGCGGTCTCTGGGTGCGGGAGCAGGAGGCTTGGTGGTGTCCCACGCTGGAGCTTGCAAGCCTCCTGCGGTGCCAGAGCCAGCCCTTGTCTCACCGCCAGGCAATGCAGCTGGTTCCTCTCGCCCCTGGGGCTCTGCAGGCTCCTTCCCAAGTGGGACCCAACTGGGGCGGGGGGGGAAACGACCCCCAGTTTTTCCCCTAGCTGCCCTCCGGCCCCCATGGCTTTGCAGAGGCACCCGCGTCACCCGTGCTCGGGGCCGGGGAGCGTCTGTGCGGCTAAAGGGGAAACACAAGGAGGAAAAAGGTCCTGCAGGTTGTCTGTAGACATGAAAGACAGGCAGAGAAGTGCTCAACTCAAGCAACTGATGTTTTTCTCAGTTGGTTTTGCCATCTTTGATACTTCACCTAACCAAGAATACGTCGGTTGCTGTGAACGGTGTCGGCTGGAGCGCGGCAGTTCAGCAGCACCGGGCTGGGGAGTAGCCTGTTGTTTGTGACACTGTAAATAACACAGCGCTGGAGTTTGTGCTAGTGTAGCTGTGCTCATCTAACAAGGGCAAAGCAACCTGGTGAGAAAAACTCCGTAGGTAAAACCCTGTATTTAGATGACGCCTGTGTTCAGTACGTCAGACGGATGCCTGTCGTGGCTCCGCTGAAACCGCTGCGGGCCCTCCTGCACTCCAGCTCTTGGGCAAAACTGCTTTTTGCCGTGGAGTGAAAGGGAAGGGTGCTTTTCTGGGTGCGAGAAAATGGTTTGAGAGGCTTGGAGAAGTTGATGGCTTCTTTGTGCTGCCACATGCTCCCTCCCGCCTGCTCTGAGGCCATAGTTCGGCATTTTTCTAGTGTCTAGCAGCCGCCGTCCCTCTGCTCCTCCCCTCTCCCTGTGTTTGTGATGCCAACTGGTGACCAAGACTGGGGAGGGGGGTCTGTGTTTAAAAAAAAATAATCCTGTTTTCTTTTCCTGTGTTACCTTTCAGCTGGAGGATTGGGTTTGGTGCACAGCAGCATAGACTTAGTCCTCAAAAAGCCCTTCTGCAGGTATCTCTCTACGCCTCCTGTTTCCCCGCCTTTGCGCAGCTCATTAGGCATGGCAATGAAAAATTTTAAAGAGAAGAAAAAATATTAATAAAGTGCAAGTAAATAAAATTTAAAAGAAAATATTCCTAATATTCGCACCTTGGTTTTACAGACTGCAGCAGCATCTCGTGTTAAATAAGAGAACTTCGCACTCCCAGTGATGGCAGTAAGTGTCCTCCGAGGGATGCGTGGGAAGGTCCTATAGATCGAAAAGCAGGTGGGAGCAGAGAACCGAAGAAACCCCTGACAGACAATATTGTGTTTCTTCAGCGCTCAAGATATTTTTGAAGGTATGTGCCAAGCACCCACTTTATGAACTGCCTCTGGGACAGGGAAGGTTATGGGAAGTGTAGCAATCACTAATGGACACGGGCACAATGGCTTTTCTCCTGTACGAGACGATAACTGTGGGTGAAGAACCTGCTCTGTCGTGGTGCTCAGGAGAGGGAATTGTGCTATGTAGATGCCAGAATGCTCGTGGAGAGTGTCTGCTCTCTTCTGCTGCTGGTCTAGCCCTGCTCAAGGTGGCTGCCAAAATAAACCTAGCAGCAGAGAAATGAAATATGCATTAACTGAGCTAAGGTTTATGGATTTGTAAAGATTTTCCAGAATTCAGCCAGCCAGTTGTATAGGTGATGAGCGCTGGGCGGGCGGGCAGGGGTTTGCTGTGGAGAGAGTCGCTCCTCTCTGTGTCTGAGGTGTCCCCTCTCCGTACCAACATGCGTGGAGAGGTGCACAGAGATGGGAGGTGGCGGAGGTCCCCGGCAGCCCGCTGGCCCCCTGCCCGAGGAAGCTGTGGGGTTAGCAGAGGTGGGGCTGGGGAGGATGGCGGAGGTGGGGCAGCCCGGGCGGGCAGGTGCCCTGAAGGATGCTCCCCGTGCCGTCTGTCCACTGATTCCCATCCCATATGTTGGCATTAGCATGAAACCTCTCTGCAGCGTGGGGTAACGTGTCCTTCTCGAGCATGGCTTTGCCTGCTCTTTGGGGTGAAAGGTGATGCCAGGGATAATAGGGTGACTTTTCTTATTTCCCATTGCCCCTATTCTTTGCTGCAGAATTCCACCCTGATTTTCTCTGTTGCTTTGTTCTCTCATGACACTGAGTGTTAGAAATGTCTGTGCCGTCTTTTTCCTTGCTCAATACAGGCAGCACTGGTGAGCCACCCTGACTCACAGCTCTCCATAGGTGCTGAGTGTAGCAGTGTTTGAGCTCAACACCGTGAGCTGAGAGAAGCCGTGTTGCAATACTGTTGGGAACCCACCTTAGATTCCTCAGTCTGATTTTTAAATATGAAGCACATCACTCGCGCTGGTTTTAGTAAGCTTTTGGTAAGCCACGTCATAGTAAAGCCGGTGCAAACGAGCTGAGCCGATGTGCTGCGGGTGTGCCCGATGTGCAGGTGTGAACCAACCATGGTCTCTGGTGGAGAATGTGGAGACGCTTCTGATGCTCTGGTGGAGAACGTGGAGATGCTTCTGATTGCACTGCCAGAACAGGGGTAGAGTCTGTCCCTGCATTAGCAGCAACCACAGTTGGCTTGCTGATCTCATGTAGATTTGAGGACCACGGTTCAGTTCCTCACCTTTTAAAAACAAACAAAAAAATCCTTTAAGGAAGAAAAATATTGTAACGCCCGTATCGAAATCTTGCTGTAGAGGCCGAAGCGGGAATGCTGAATTCCCTGGAAAAAGTCACCAACTGTCCCCTGTACAGCTGCGGCGGTGGAAGCCGGAGTACTGCAGACAGCCTTCAGGCATTTTACCAGCGTGCCAGTATGCAAGACTGTGTTATAGCTGTTTAACGTATGGACGATTTTTGCTTCTCCGCTTGTCGGTTCAACGCTTCTGTAAGCACAAAAATTTTCTCTCTTGCTAAAAAATCTGCTTCTTTGCATATTAAAAAGGGTGTATGGGAAGTAAGATGAAAACCGCAGATGAGTCCTGCTCAGATACAAATAATACGTGACCATAATGATTAGGTTGTCTTGTGCTAAAAATAACATTGCACGTGTACTTAATTCATTGTTAATTTGCACGGGCTTTTTTCATTTGTTCCCCTTGCCAAATGTAACTCCTTGGCGGCGGCAGGGGAAAACTGCCTTCTCCCCGCTGCAGTAAGCGGGCTTCTGCGAGGAGGGTGCGAGGAGGGTGCGAGGAGGGTGCGAGGAGGGTGCGAGGAGGGTGCTGCCGGGGCAGGCTGCGGGGGCCTGGGAGCGCAGCGCATCCCCTCCAGCCCCTGCACTCGCAGGGCTGTGGAGCTGCGGTGGAGAAGCAGACTGTCTCCTCACCGTTAGCGCATCATTTCTTGGCGGTTATTTTTTTTTCTCTCGAGGAAGACGCGCCCACCCTAAGAAGGGGGCAGCACCCCTGCCACCACCCTGCCCTCTTCCCCCACCCTTCCTGCCGCTATCCCACTCTTCTCCTTCGCGCGCGGGGAGTGGTTTCCCTTCATCAGCCGGTGCTCATAGGCTGGAGCGCCCCGTGGGCTGGGTCGCGCTTCCTTTCGCCTTCGGGGAGCCCGCCTGGATGCTCCCACCCAGGCGCCGGGCGGGCGGTGCCGGGGCGCGGGGCGGCTCCTCGGGCTGCGGGGCCGCCGCTTCCTCGGGAGAACGCCTTGCCGGGCTTGCGACCGCAGCATGAGGCACCCGCTCCCGCGGGGGCAGGAGGTTGGTAGAGAGGGACCCGCCGCCGGCTGGTTGCGGCGCGGTTCGGTGGCCGCCGGCGGGCGGGGGGAGCCCGAGGCGCTCCCCGGGGCGCCGCGGGGAGGGGGCGCGGGGCTGGGCGCCTGGTTTGGGGACGGTCCGGGGCGGGGGGGGAGGCGGTTACTTCAGCACGGGACGCTTATTTTCAAGGGAATTCCCCGCTTGGGCTCCTCGCTGAGGCCGGGCGGCGAACTTCGCCGGTGGGAGGTGTTTATCAGCCCCGCAGGACGTGCTTGGGGTGGCTTTGCTGGTCTTCCATGCTTTGAAATGGGGGGGGGCTTGGGTTTGGGTTTGAAATGGGGGGGGGGCTTGGGTTTGGGTTTGAAATGGGGGGGGGCTTGGGTTTGGGTTTGAAATGGGGGGGGGGCTTGGGCTTGGGTTTGAAATGGGGGGGGTTTGGGCTTGGGTTTGAAATGGGGGGGGGGCTTGGGTTTGAAATGGGGGGGGGGCTTGGGTTTGAAATGGGGGGGTTGGACCCAGCGAGGCCGGTGAGCCCTGTGCCGGGCTGGGGTCAGCCGTGGGGGCTCTGGAGCCGGGAATTGGGAGATGGTGGCTTTACCCTTGCTGCCAAGTGCGGTGTTGGCGAGGTGAATTTGGCTGGTGCCTCTCCACAGCTGGGGAACGGCGTCGCTGCCCCCTCCCTTCTAGCAGTCGCCGTTTCGGGTCGTGGGGAAAAACCTGAGAGTTTCCCAACAGGCTGGCAGCTGGCTGACACAACCCCTTCTGCCCGCTCGGTTTCTTGCAGTGAAAGCCTTTCCTGCCTGTTGCTATTTTTCTTTATTTGGCGTGATGTTCTTTCTTGGTATAGGAGGCTGCCCCTTAGAAATCTTAAGCCCCCAAATGCCTCGGATCTGGCCTGGGCAGTGATTCAAGCCGCTGCAGCTCCGTTGACTTTGGGAGTGTTTTGCCTGCGCGGTCAGGGCTGACGCGCGCCGTCTGTACGCAGCAGGACAATACGTATTATGTGTCCAGGTCTACGCGGTCTCCAAATCCCTCCTTTAAGTAAATCTGCACGATGCCTCTGAAGTCAGTAGAGTTATGTGGCTGTTCGGGGGACAGACACTGATGGGGTAATTGGGTAAAATGAAGCTCCACTGCTTTGACGTCCGGTTGAGGATCGTAAGTAATGGGATGTCACGGCGAGGCTGGTGCGTCCGTGGCTGCTGGGACAAATGCTCTCCCTTTGCGTGCGGCGTTGTGTTTCGTAGCTGCCTGTGTTTGCAGCTCGGGGGGGTGGGAACTCTGTTTTGAGTGTCTTTAATCGCTCAAGAATTCATGTTTTCCTTCCTGTGCCGTCTCTGGCATTTGACAGCGTGAGCTCATGCCAGAGGCTCGCAGGTAACAGGGGAACTTTTAATTTCTGACCGCCTCTTCTCATGATACTCACAGGAGTGTTAGCTCTGTGGCTTGGGTCTCACAGCCAAAACCTGCCCAGCTTTGCCAGAAGTTGGGAAGCACCAAGTTTAAGCCTTCGAGCCCTGGGCTACCCTTCCTTTTCAGCTTGTCATCAGTCTGTACTGTATTTACCGTGAGTAGCCAGAAAGCCCCTTCCTTCAGGGTAAGTGCTACCGTGTGATGCTGAGTGCTGCCCAAGGGTGCTGGGATCCCTGATCCCTGCTCAGGGGATGGGTGCTGAGCACTGATGTGGGATGGCAGCTGCCAGCCCCCTCTTGTGCAACTGCCCTGCGCTCGCCTGCGGCTGCAAGGGGCCCTTCCTCCCCTCCTTTTGCTGTGAGATATCACCAAACCTGTAAAATCAGGTTTTTTGCAGCGGGAAGGTGTGTCTGGCCTTCCCCGGAGCTGGGGGTGCAACACATAGGAGACCTGCGGTGCGCGCATCGCCGCGGCGTCCCCATCGCCCGTCTTCATGCAGGGTTTATCTGGCTGGGGGGGCTGAGCCCCGCGCTGCCCTCCCCTCCTGCGAGGGGGCCAGCCCCACGGTCCGTCAGAGCTTCCTGGGGGAGAGAGTCGAGGTTTATCAAACCAGGCTGGGGAAAAACCCAGATGCCTCTGAGAAGACCTACTAAAATTTACAGAGATTCCTGTAGGCTGTGGTTCAGCCGAATAAATGAAAGTTTACTGAGAGGGACATCTGTTTAATTTTTTTTGCCAAGATTTGACTTTCCTACTTAGAGAAGATCGAAGGGTCTCACTTGAATACCCATTTGCACATTTTATTTTGTCCAGGTATATAACATCCTCCTTTTCAGGATTATTGAAAATTAGTGTTGAGGCTCTGGCCTTACTGGAAAAGACTTTATTAAGTGACTTTTCCTGGGGGCCACGATGCTTTTTTTACTTTGAGACGCTTGAACTCCTGCCACAAACAATGCTGTTGCGTGCAGGTGTCTCCTGAGCTCTTGTGGCTGAGGAAGAGTTTGCTGGGGGCAGAATTGCCGCTTCTTTAGACTGCTGAAGATATTGTTTTACATATAAAGAAAATTGTAAGCGCTAGGTAGGTAACCTTTGCTGGAGAATTCATTCTTTCATGAAGCAGGCTGAAGTCCCATGCCTCACCTAGAAATTTTTACTACTTTTCTTAATAGTAGCAAAGTGTAAAGGCTTGTGTCAACTTGACATTGTTATCCACCGTAATTTATGAAGTGTTCTTTAGACTGCAGGTGTGTCTGCAGTAAAGGAAAGATCCCGTGTTTACAGTGGGTCTGCTTTTGAGCAGTGATTTGAGAAATCTCTTCCTTAATAAACCATGCAAAGAAGTGCAGTTGTGCCTCCGCTATTGGTTAGTTATGAACTGAACTTGGGTTTTCACAGATATTCCTTCTCTGGTAATTGATTTAAAGCAGGTCAGCAAAAATCTTCAGGGAGAGAAACGTCAGGGGAATGTACTCACTGCCAGTGTTGCCACAAATTTTATTCCTTTGAAATGAAATCATAAAGAAGATATCAGTTATTAATGTTCATACAGGCTTCTAACTTGATCTTCTCTGTCTCTGCCTAATGAACATACCAAAGGAGAAACTCGGTCTCTGAAATGACTGAAGCCCCGGAGTACTGCAGCAAGCCGTCAGGCTCTGTTATGAGAAGCTCCTTTCTCCTATTGCCTTTGTTGCAAACAGGTGCTTCCTTGATTTTGCATTGAAACGGCTATTTTATAGCAAGTCATTTAAAAAAAAAATAATAAAGAAGTTTAGGTGGGAACGGGCATTGTACAGTGGCTCTGAATCTGTGTATAATAGAGCTGAGGAAGCAATTTGATTTTTTTTTTTCTGGGTGTTGCGTTGCTGGAGTATCTAATGTCAGTAAGCACCTGGTTTTAGCTGAGGCTGAGGAGGGTGAGAGCCAACACTGCTCGCCTTTTCCTCCTGTTGTCTGGCTGGCAGTTGGTGACGTGGTTTTTAACTTGCTCTCGCAGGCCCTGTACTCTGGAAACTCTCCTGCAGGGACGGAGAGCGATTCGGTCATGGCCTGTGTCTGACGGAAGCTGCGGTTGGGTTCTTTTTTCTTTCCCTTCACAAAACCTTGGCCAGCCTTTATTTTTGCCAAAAAGAAGGGGTTTTTCTGTCCTTATTCAGGTGCTGCTTGCCATACTCTTTCTGCACTCTGAGATGTGGGATGTGTGAGTAGCTGGCACGCAGCCTGGCTTCTTTGCAGCTGGCTATGCGGGGCCAGACCTTGGCCCTGCTGAGCTGCAGGATGGCAATACGTATATATTATATTATTAAATTATTTTATATATATGAAAAAATAATTTTTTAACAGATACTTAGCCAGGTGCCCCTGTCCTGCCACTCATTTTCATGGACTCGTGAGCATCTGCTGGATGTACATACCAGTTCCACATATGCAGACACCCTGGGAAGCAGAGAGGGGTGGAGGGATTGGGGGGGGAAAAGCTCTGCTTGCCAACTTTTCTTTCTGAAATATTTGCCATGCTGCTTCTCCCCCTGCTTGGTGTCCAGGGTGCCAGGAGGCAGCTGTGGTCCTTGGGGCAGGGGACACGCACCCTTACCCTGGCTCCTGTGCCTGGGGGGAGCAAACGGGAGGGAAACGCATGGATTTGCCGGTCGTGAATTTTATATATAATGTCTTAAGGATTCAGCGCTTTTTCTGTTTCCATGCAATAATAGTGGGAGGTAGCTAATTGCTGGGGTCAGCATCGGGTGCCATCGCCACTGCCCCGAGCGCTTCGCACATCCCTCGCTCCTCGTGCCCACTCGTTGCGGTGGCATTTAGTGCTTTCTAGATCCTTAAAGCAGATAAACACCAAAACCTGGGGGTTTATGTAACAAAGCAGGAGCGGGGCTCGTGTCTGTCAACTCGCCTGCGCTGGGGTGCCACGTCCCCCAGGCACCCATCTGCTGGCGTGGGGTGGCGGGGAGAAGCTGTCTGGTGGCTGCTGCTCCCACGCTGGAGAGCCGGGACCCCAAAAGGAGCTGGGATGGCGCCAGGCATCCCCCCGGCACGTGCTGCCAGGGAAGGAGAAGAAGCCACGCGCCCTGGCAGGGAGGCGAGTTTTGCTTCTGGGAATAAAAAATTGTGATTTAAAAACAGCTCCGGCTTGCAAGAGTCTATATGGACACCGGTGAGGGAAAACTTGCTAAAAAGGGGTCAGGGAGGGGAATGGAGCTACTACCAGAAGGACCCGCTGCTGCTCTGGCAGGGAGCGTGGCATGCCGGGTGACAACGCAGCATGTGGTCAGGGTTTATTGCCGAAAAGGGATTGCAAGGTTTTAATATCGAGATAATCACCTCAAGATAGCGATCTTATCAGGCTAATGCGCTTGCTTTGTTGCCAAGAAAATATGTCTGAGAGTGGGGCTGGATGGGAATGAGCCCAGCAGTGTCTCCTTGGCACGTGTCCGCTTGTCTGTTCCGTGTTGGCACCGAAGCTGGTGTCGGCCGTGTGCAGCGTTCACACCTCCATGCTCCTCGGTTGATCGTGTTTCTGCAGCCATTTTCCCTTAAAACTTCCCCTCTGCACTCTGGGGATGCAGTGCTGGCTGTGTTGAGCTCCAGCAAATAAAATTGTGCTACACCTCTAGCAGGATTTGACAGCAAATTGGTCAGTTTGCATTAGTTATATTAGTGTAGTGATATTGTCCCTTCCTCCTCTATCCCCTTTTTTTCTGGCAGAGAAGGCACAGATAAACTAAGAAGTGGTCCCCTGCCTTAAGGAGCTGACTCTCTAGGGAGAAAGGCTGTAGTAAAAAGGCATCATGAATGGTGATGGGGTGGGCATTTTGCAGAAGAGAAAGAGCATCCCTCCGCCGCCCGCCCTGGGCAAGCTGGGACAGGGTATGGAAAGCCCCTGAGAGAGGGGGAGCAGAGCTGAGGATGAAAAACCTCATCACGATTTGCAGGTTTACTCAACAGAAAGAGCCTTTTACCCTGGGTGGGGAGACCTGTTTGCACCATACTGACAGCAGCAACTATTCAGAATATTTCTCTGGCTTACACCGCTGTTGGTGGAAGAAGAATGAAATTTTCATTTCCTTGATTACATTTTTCCAGGTCTAGCTGTAAGTAGGGCTGATTCCTGTCTTAGACTTTTATTTCTGGCAGTGCAACGAGCCCTCCTGTGTAGGGCACGTTTTTTTGAGTGAAATAAGACAAACCCGCTGATAAACGCCCGGTGCTTTCCAGGGCTCCCCCAGGGCCGGCGGCGGGCGCGGGGGGGATCCCGGTGCTGCTCCCCAGCTGGAAGGTGGTCCAGGCACAGAGGGACCGCTCTTCTCCGGGACGAGCGTCCCAGTGCGCAGAGACAAAAGGCATACTGGGCAGACAATGTCCCACAGAGCAGCGCTCTGATGGCCTCTGTCCAAGCCTCTGCAAGCGGGTGATTCACAGCCAGTTGGTGTTTCTGGTTATCTAGTCGTGTGGGAACTTGCTTCTCGGCTCTTCTCCCATCAGGGTCCCACCGGTGGCGTGCCCCGGAGCTCCTCCGTGCCGTCGGCGCTGATGCCTCACCGAGCCGCTTCCCAGAAACTTCACCTGTTTTACCAGCTGGACTTTTAGGAGGATTTTTTATTTTAATTGGAAATCCTCATCCCCTGCTCTTCCCCCCGGGTCTTTATTTCCCCTCCCAGAACGCAGCCCTCTCATCAACACACACCGCTAACTGCGTGGCTCTCGGATCAGACGCACCTCGCAGCCAGCATCAGCTGGGCTGACTCCTGCTTGCAGCCTCCAGGGATCCCCGGGGTAAAAATAAACCAACAAGAGTAATTCATTGCATGTTTCCAACCCTTTGGGTGACCTGGGGTGTTGTGGCCATGGCAGTACATTGTAACTGTGCCCTGCTAGCTGGCTAAAGGCAACCTCACTGCTTTTTTCTTATTATTTTAAAAAAAAAAAGTTTCTCAGCAAACTTTGAATGTGACGCGCAAGAGGTAAAATAAGTGGATGTTTTGGGCATGCATTTTCTCTTAATTCAAGTAAAATGCAATTACATGATGCAGTTGGCTTTTTTGCGTGAAGAATGCAAATCTGCCTTGTTTAGTGTTTTCTTGGGTGTGGTGAGAAGCACCCGTGGGTGCTGGGGTCCCCCAGGAAGATCAGCTGTTCTCTCTCTGTCACAGCTAAAGGGCTGCTGAAACAGTTTGAACAGCAGGCAGTGCATCATACAGTCTTTTCGGAAAGAAATGCTTTGGTGTCTCATTCCTCTTTTTCTAAATGCCTATTTACATAGTCCCCATGAGATGTTCTGAAGTGTATTTTTCCATGACAGGTTTCCTGCAAATCGTTTAGGTTGGTTTTTTTTTTTTTTTTGCAAGGGTCCCACCCAGCGTTAAGTCTTACAAGAAAGAATAGTAGATGACTCACGGTGGATTTTAAACTTCTGCGGTTAGACCTGATCCCTCTGAGTTTTGGCAGCAGTTATGACAAACGAGCCATTTTGTTGACTGGGAGAAAGAACTGGCGAGATGGGAACTGCTGTATGAGTCTGTTCAGGTTTTTTTCTCTCCCAAACCTATCGCTTTTCTTTCTGCTGAACAGCTTTTTTTCTGCGCGTAGAAAACTGTCCGCAGACACCTTTCTGAGCTGCGCTGCTCCAGAAGGTCGTGGCAGTTGAGGGAAAAATAATATTTAATTTTTGTCTCATCGTGTGCGGCTGCCCATCTCGCGCTGAGGTCTGGAGGGTTACGCTTGTAAGTCGTAACCTTCATGCTCTGATTTCCTCTAGGAATGTGTAGGAAAATACTATACAGGAGTTTTCACAAAATGAGAAAGAGCTGCAGGGTGTCTTTGGCTCGTCCAGACACCCATGTTGCTTGTAAGGTGCTGGAGGTGTGGGAACGTGGGTAGGGGAGAGGAGCGAGGAGGCAGCTGAGGCTCGATTTGAGTTCAGACACAAACATCATCTTTCACTGCCTGCCATCAGCACACCTCTGTACTGGCTTGATGGAGGCATTTCCCTCTGGGAAAGGAAGGAAAAAAAAATGTATTTGAGGCACCTATTTTGTTCTAAGGAAGCTGTCAGTATTGTCAATATGTGTAAATGAGCTATTTTGCATAAATTGGCAGGTGTTTAGTTGTATTTAAGCAAGAAACACAGGAGAGCTATTCTGTTTCTCCCAGTTACTTCTTTATAATGAGCATTTTTGCATTGACTTTTCCTGGGTTTGATCTTAGTTCAGCAGGTACCAATCTGAAACCTCAGCCAGCGTTCCAGAGTTACTCGTGAAATCGGAACTGAACTTCTGTAATTATTTGCTCATCGTTAATTCTGCTAATGAATCGAACTCTTCAAGGTATAGAAAACTAACTTTCCAGTAACTCGAGTACCCTGTGTCCTCAGTGCTGTTACAATCCCATAGCTGCCCAGGGAGGTGGTGGAGTCACCATCCCTGGAGGTGTTCGAGGACCGTGTGGACGTGGCACTGTGGGACATGGTTTAGTGGGCATGGTGGGGTTGGGGTGGTGGTTGGACTTGATGATCTTACAGGTCTTTTCCAAAAATAGGGATTCTGTCATACGGAGATCCCATGGAGGGTCATACGGAGATCCCATGGAGGGTCTCCTTGGGAGAAGCTGATTCGCGAAGCCCCCAAAGCCCTCCATAACATCTTGGGGCCAACGCCACCTTTTCCCTCTGAGCTCGGCTCACAGCTTCTCTTACAACTACCTATGGGACTTCCTCAAGCCAACTGTTTTCTTCTTGTAAACTAGATGTTCTCAAATATTTGTTTTAGCTGGCCAGAGAGAAGGAAAATGCAGTTCTTGGGAGGCCTTAATATTATCCTAGATGCATAGATGAAGCTGTTCATGAACTGCTAGGGGACTCCTGGGTGTGAAAGGGAGGGTGAGGGCTGATGTTTGCCCGTGTCAGTGCTTGCTGTTGGCCGTGGCTGAGGATAAGCAGCTGCTTTTGGAAATGCAGAACAGTAGCAGGCGTGTGCCCGCCTGTCATCTCCTCTGGCACGTGTTGCTGCTGGCACGATGGGCGTGTGGTGCTGGATGTCCCGGCTCGATGGTGGGAGCCGAGACCATTGAGCGCTGTAGCTTTAGGGGCAGGCTAAAGAATGGAAGTCGGCTGAGGGTGGAGACATCAAATTCTTGTGGAGTTTATTAGCCAGAATGCATGAAATGTCTTTAAAAGCGTTGCTTAAAAAAAAAAAAGTCATTAGGGAACTTCCATTTGGAAAGGTGCTAAATCCAGGTTTGCAGGCAGGGGTACGGGAGCGTTTTGGGGCAATGCAAGTGGCTGCACCATGTCATGGGGCTTGGCACCAGTGGCTCCAGCTTGTCCCTATTCTGGGCAGGGACAGTGGGTGACGGTGGTCTCGGGGTGGTGCAGGGTCCCATTTGGGATGGGGAGGCAGTGGGGTGCTGGCTGAGGAGCAGAGAGAGGAGCTGTGACACACTCTTGCTGGGATGGCTGGAGGTGTGTGGAGTCCCCAAGGTGCCCCAGCTCCTCCCGCTCCCACGAACCTGACGTTCAACCCGTGCTTTAGGTTTACCAAAGTACATCCCTGATACGCTGCGCGCGCAGTAAGCAAACAGCTTGGCAAAGGTTAATGTTCAGCGTGCGCGGTGGCGGGGTTGGTTCATGCCACCGGGAAGCATCAGCATGGGACGGCACCTTGCAGTCGCCTGCGCGGACCCGGGGGCTGCCCGGGTGGGTGGACGTGCAGCAGCCGTCGGTACTGCATGCGGGTCCCCGCCATGCACCCTGCACTTGGGGGCTTTCTTTCAGAGGGACAAAAGCAGCAACAAAACCTAGGTGGTGGTCACCCTGCAGTGGTTGTCCTGGAAGCTGGTGTTGTCCCAGGGAAGCCACCCTGGGAGATGAGCTTGTGCCTTGAACCCCCAGGCAGGGGAGGGAGCTGGATTTGGCTGCTGCTTGCACAGGAGCACGCAGAGTCCTGCACTGTGGTGCTACCTTCCTGCTCCACCGTGGCCTTCTGCTCATGCCAACTGGTTTTTTCCAATGAAAATTATTTGAGGAATTCAATTAAAACTAAAAAAAAAAAAAGACAACAGAAATGGCATTTTATTAAAGCAATAAACTATTATTAAAAATGCATGGTCTCAATCTGCTACTCCTTGTTGCTGTGATACCCACGGAAATTTCTCATTTCTTTGAGCAAGTCACGTAAAGGGTCAACAAAAAGCTATCACCTTCATGTGCTTTCATGTGTGGTTTTTAACAGCAGGAGGAGAAAAGAAAAATCATGTTCCCACTTAATGGAAACTTGGCAATAAGCAGCAGGGTTGCAGCTGGAGCGGGGACGGTGACCTCCTGACACATACCTGCGCTCTCTGCCTTGATGTAGAGCAGCAGCAGCAGCCGGGAGCGAGTGCCAGTGCAGGGAGCAGGGCTGGGGAGCGGCGGCTGAGGGATCCGGTTTTAGTTGCCCAAATCCCTTCCCAAGTGCAGGCGGCAGTGCTTTCCCCGGGTTTAGTTTGGCTGGCCAGAGTTATGTGAAGTTCTGTAAGTGTTTGCATATATCAGCTGTCGCCCGACCCCTCCGTGGGATGGAGGTGCCGGGCTGCCATCCAGCGCGCCCGCTCGGCTCCCAGCCACTGAAATTCCCTGTGGAAATGTGGCTTGGCAGGTGGCGGTCGCTGGAGCAGACGTGGCACCGGGAGATAACAGAATAGTGTTGAGTGATGTACAGGACATCAGCCACATAGATATCTATACATTTAGATCATGAAAATATGCCCTGTATTTATGACATGTTCAAGTATATGTAAGAGCGGCAGCAATGGTTACCATCCCGCGGGCACTGTGGCAGTCCTTGTCACATCTGATTGTTGTGGAGATGGTTATTCCAAGAGTCCTTTGCGTTATGCTGTTGCCCTGGCAAGCTTCTCGGGTTTAGGATTTTATATTAAGCTTTTACAGCCGAGCTCCGTGTGTCTGCCAGCACGCTGAAGTGCTGCATCCTTTGGCCTTCCTACTGTTTGTGCTATTCGAAGCAGGTACTTTTTCCAGCCCCTCTGTTCCCTCCACTCAGGACTCCCTTTGCCAACCTCTGTTGCGGAGTTTGGGGATTCCGAGGTGGTGCCGATATCCGAGGTGCTGTCAACCAATTCCCTTTGCCCTCTGCAGCTACAGCGCTAGCAGGTCTCTGGGAGTCGATAAGACGGTGCTGGAGGCTCTGGGCATCCCCTGTCCTGGCTTTCAAGGGTGTTATGTGCTGTGCCCCTGGGTTTAGGGGTGCGGGGCGTGTGCCGTGACCACATTAGAGAGCGGAGGGTTCACGGTGACCCGGGGGTTGAGCACAGCTCCCCGGAGGATGCACGGTACGAGGGGTGAGCGCTGTACTTAAACACTCATCTGTGCCTGAGGAATCCAAAACATGGTGATGGATATGTACATGAAGGGCTGGCATTAATCATCGATAAATACTTAATGATCGGCTTCCCCGGGGAGGCTGTGCTTCCCGTGGCAGCCCGGGGAGCGGGGGCTGTGGTCGGGGTGTGCTGCCGGGCAGGGGGGAGCCGGAGCAACCAGCACATCGGAGTGAGATCAGCAGCCAGCGCTCATCTGTGGATGTTTATGTTTTTCCTTTCAAGTCACTGTTCTGTAAAGCAAATAAAATGAGTCCTTGGGAAGGGCCTGACGCTTAGGCTGGTCCTGGGTGTGGGGGAAAATGCAGCACAGAGGGGTTTTCTGACTAGGGCAGTGGGTTAGTCACCACGTAATGACAGCGCTGCCCGCTGTGATGACCGGTGCCTTACCTCATCGTTTCCCTTGACCTGCCTGTTCTTTCTGTTGCCTTTGCTCTAGCACGAACGTGGTGGGATGGATGCTGCAGGACCCAGTACCAGGGCAGGCTCTGCCCCGGTACAGATAGCCCGGCAGGGACTTCCATAGATCGACCTGTTATTTCCAGGCAATCCCAGTCTTGAAGCATCTCGTCCCCTACTGCAACCTGGCTGTGCGGATGCCTGTGACTGAGCTTTTCCTCCGGGCAGGCTGGTGGCTTGGCCATAAGCCTGACGCCGAAGGGACTATGGAAATCAATAAAGCAGAACCAGGGAACTGTGCTGCAGTCGTTAAAGTGGGAAGCGCTAATTGGTTCCTGCTTTTAGAGGTATTGGTATTCAATGTAGGAACTCTGTGAGAATAATTGTTTTGGAAAGAGTGTTTTAAAATATTTTGGTTTTATCAGGACTGGGTCAAAGATAAGAAATTTAGGTCAGGACCATGTCTGAACATGATGTTGTTTGATTTGGAGTCATATTTCAGTTCTTCCCCAGCTCCAGATCTTTCCAGGATGGGAGCAATCTTTGGTTCTGGGTTGTTTTGTGTGTGTTAAAAAATAAACTCTAATCCTATGGCGCTGTCCCTGTAGTATGAGCATCCAGAGGGGCGGATTTTCAGGAGGCGTCTCCGTGTGCCATACTGGCCGCTTGCTCATCTGGCTAAATGGCTTCCTTGTACTGAACTGAAGAACAGGGTTAAATCACTGCTGAGCATTTTTGAACCCCCCAGTCTTTTAATTTCATATGTAGGGAATGTAACATGCTACCTACAAGAGCCCTTGGACTTCGATTAAGTAGTGGCAGAGGGTATGCTGAAAAATAAAATCAGTGCACGTCTTTTTTGCTTCTTATGGGTATGTGGATTTCCTGGGCTGGAAAAGCAGGATCCTTGTCACAGGTGGGGACCCTGAGCCCGGGGGACATTTCCCGGCTGCTCGGTGGAGGTCTGAGACCTGCCAAGGGCTGCGGAAGAAAGATGTGCCGGGGCGGTGACAAGCCCGGCTTCTCCTGGGGGATGCAAATAATTCCTCAAAAAGGGCTCTTGTCAGCCGAGGGTATTTCTCCGTGAATGAGTGGCCCAAAGCTAATTTTAGGTTTAAAATGTGAGGAATGGGGGAAACATTTACGTGGAAAAGCTTCATCACCACCAGGCAGGGCAAATAGCTGTGGAGGGCATCGTGCGTAGGATTTCCTTGGCATCTCCTCTGGGCTCTCAGTGCCTGTATGGCATCCAGGCTCCTGGCAGCAGCCTGAGGAAATTCATGGCTCAAGTCGTTTGGGGTTTGTTTTGCTGTTTGTTTCTTTTTTTTTCTTTTTAATAACCCCATCTCATTGCCCTGTTTTAGCCCGAGCCCATTCCGCTTTGCTCCATGCGGCCACGGAGGCTCGCGTGGGTCCCACCCCCGGCACTGCCTGGGGGACAAAACCAAGTATGGGAACAGAGGTCTCTTGTCACAGTCCTTGCCAAAAGGTCACTGTACTGGGAGAGATGTCATGAGAACTGGAACGAGGGTAGTTTTCAGGGATTATAGTGTTTCTCGCCGTGGGGATGGGAGTTGATGTAGAGCATCAAATCCTGGGAGGCATTAGCAGGAAATGCTTGTTTTTACTGGATGTATTTTTCTTTTCCCTCCTCCCCTCTTTCCCAAATGCAGGCTTTCTTGGTTTCATAGCGTGGTGCTTGTCAGCATCGTAACTTCCTTAAGGAGCAGTGATTATCTGGGCTTGTTGCAGATCTGCCGCGATACATGCAAGACAATAAACTCGGGCTGACCAAATTTTAGGTAGTCTGTGCTATTACCAGCTGCGTACATCTTCACATCAGGACTTTAACATCTTCAAAACGCAGAACTGTTCATGAATATTTACTAAAATATGCATTTTTCTGCCTTCCAGTTTCCATGCCTTTAAAGCCGTGCTTTTGTTGTCCTATGCAACAAGTAGAAAAACACTGTTTCTTTAGCAAAGGCTGAGATTTTCGTATGATCCCCTAAGTAATAACTTGGGGTTAAAGCATAACCGAAATTGCAAGCCCGATATCTATTTTTGTTATTTGCCAAGTTGCGGGGTTGAGCTAGGGGTTTGCAATACATTCACAAGGGTTCAGGGATTATATATAGCTAATTTTTATTTTTGTGTAACTTTTCCTGTAGTTGAAACCTTGACTCTTGGTGCAGTCACTCTTTCCATTGTATATATTTTGCTAGTTCAAGAGGTTTGGGGCCCGTGTGCTGCGGGGACAGCCAGGCAAAGGGAGATAGAGAGCTTAAGTCATGCTTGGAAGACGAAATCATTAATCTGAAAACTGGGCTAGACAAACGTGGTGTCAGCAGTGTTTGTGGGGGTTTTTTAGTATGTTTTTTCCCTTTTTCAATTTTATTACTATCTCTCTCTTTCCTTGTGTGTTCATTCTTTCCAAAGCTTTCCTTTACCGCTGACTTTTTTTCATTGGCTTTTCCTCCTTGCTGCTCTTGCCCAGGCTGACTTTGAGCCGGATAAAGCCGGAGCAGCGCCTTCCCTCTGTTAATATGCGGGTCGCCGCCAGCTCCTGGCCACCCAGGCGGCAGGTTTGGGTGCTGGGGGTCTTTGGGGGGAGTCTCCCAGGGAGACCTGGGCAGGTGAGTAAGGGCAGCCTGCCCTTAGGGACCTCCAGCCCTGGGGGCTCTGCAAACCCCTCCTCGGACAGTCCCATGCCTTTGCCATCAGGGTTTTTTCTCCCTCTGCTTTAAACCTGCAATTCAGAGCAATTAATTATCTCTTGTCCGTCCTGCTCACAGAAGTCTTCTACACAGTTGCTGACTGCTGTCACGTTTCGTCCAAGCCTCTTCCTTCTCTCAGTCCTGACACTGTGTTCTCATGGGTCAAGTGCTTTAGGTCTGACTCTTCCCTCTTTGCAGACAACACCAAGTTGGGTGGGAGTGTTGATCTGCTCGCGGGTAGGAAGGCTCTGCAGAGGGATCCGGACAGGCTGGATCGATGGGCTGAGGCCAATTGTATGAGGTTCAACAAGGCCAAGTGCCAGGTCCTGCACTTGAGTCACAACAACCCCATGCAACGCTACAGGCTTGGGGACAAGTGGCTGGAAAGCTGCCTGGTGGAAAAGGACCCGGGGGTGTTGGTTGACAGCCGGCTGAAGATGAGCCAGCAGTGTGCCCAGGTGGCCAAGAAGGCCAACAGCATCCTGGCCTGTATCAGAAATGGTGTAGTCAGCAGGAGTAGGGAGGTGATCGTGCCCCTGTACTCGGTGCTGGTGAGGCCGCACCTCGAATCCTGTGTTCAGTTTTGGGCCCCTCACTAGAGGAAGGATATTGAGGTGCTGGAGCGTGTCCAGAGAAGGGCGACGAAGCTGGTGAGGGGTCTGGAGCACAAGTCTGATGAGGAGCGGCTGAGGGAACTGGGGTTGTTCAGCCTGGAGAAGAGGAGGCTGAGGGGAGACCTCATTGCTCTCTACAACTACCTGAAAGGGGGTTGCAGAGAGGTGGGTGTTGGTCTCTTCTCCCAAGTGACTAGCGACAGGACAAGAGGAAATGGCCTCAAGTTGTGCCGGGGAGGTTCAGGCTGGATATTAGGAAAAATGTCTTTCCTGAGAGAGCAGTGAAGCACTGGAAGAGGCTGCCCAGGGAGGTGGTGGAGTCACCATCCCTGGAGGTGTTCAAGGAACGTGTGGACATGGCATTGTGGGACATGGTTTAATGGGCATGGTGGGGTTGGGTTGATGGTTGGACTTGATGATCTTACAGGTCTTTTCCAACCTTAGTGATTGTGTGATTCTGTGATTCCCATCTTCTACACCCTGTCTTCCTTTTTGGCTTGTGGGTGGTAGCCCTGCTTGGGCATTTGGCACAGTTTTTGCCTTTGTTCGGATTGCTGGTTCTTGACCCACTGAAACCCTGGTCTGTCTTATTGGTGTGGTTTTGTTTTTTGTTTTTTTTTTTTAATTTTTCTTTCTCTAGCAAACTGCTGCTTATTTTCTATCCTGTATGGCAACAGCCAAATACTGAAATGTAGCACTTGTTTCTAATAAATTTCATCCTATTATTTCCACCCTCCTGCGTTTTGCTGGTATCATTTGAGTTCTCTCTCTATCCTTCACATAATTACAGCCTCCAAAGCTGACAATACCAGCAAGTTCTATGAGCCCATTCTCTAGTCCCTCATTAGCCCCAGCAGCGAGCGGCACTGGATAGACGGGGCCTTCTTGATGCAGCCCTTCTATTTTGCTGCTGAATCACGGATAACCGCGCTTGGCACATGTTTGTACCCAGCCTGTTGCAGATTAACCCTGGCGCATTCCTCAGCTTGCCTATGGGAATGCAGACAGTGTCCACATGGAAACTCTGGCCAAGAGGTTAAATAGCTCTTACCGAGCACAGCCGTATAAAGCAATGTGCAGAAGCTTTCAGAGGGATGTGGTATGTCCCTCCTTTCCAGCTGACCCCCGTGCTGCCCTCCCTGCCCGTGGCTGGGTTTGCCCCGTGCCCTTTGGCTCTGCAGCCGCCGGCTGTGACGGGGGGGCTCAGCCGCTCCCCGGGTCCGTGGGGCTTCTGGCTGGGCCGTAGGCAAGTCACGTTTTCCCTCTTGAACCCAAATCTGTCTCTAATCTCAACAGGGGGAATCTTGCCGCTGAGACTGACCCGGATCCAACTGAGTTTGAACTCTGCTTTATCCCAGGACTTGTCTGTGCCAGCTGTGAAAACAGCTTTAGCTTTTTAAAAAAAAAAATAAAAAATGTCCTGAGTTATGCAGCGCTGCTGTGGTCCTTAGCAAATAATTGTTGCATACACTGGTTAATTGTTTATCCATTAACCAACTGCGTCAATTAATCTGACAAGAGGATCCCGGCTGTACCTGGCACGGCGGGGAGGGGAGGAGGAGGGAGGATGCTCATCCTTTCCGTGTTGGCTCCTGTCCGCGTGCTCTTCCTCCAGCCCTGTCGATGTGATATTTGTCTGCTGGTTTCGTTCAAGTGTAATTGCTGCCATGGCTTGTACAAAGTGTGTTCGGGCTTGTCTTCTCTTTGACTGTGCAAACCTCTTCTTTTGGAAAGTGCACTAAGTTTCCATGAAGGAAGAGCATCTTTTCAGACTTAAAAAAAAAAAATCCACAAACTGTGTTTTGTTTCTAAATATGAATACAGACAGAAGAAATGCAAAGCAAGATGCTGCTTTATTTTCAGCTAGAGGTGGCCAAAAAAATTATTTGTGTGGAGTGCTGAGTGGGAAAAAAAGCAGGATTTTATTGTACGTGTTGGTGCAGAGTGAGGAAGCGCTGCTGCCCGTTGTGGGGCAGCTCTGGGCTCTGTGCTCCCCCTTACCACCCCCCGGGGTTATTTGGGAAAGCCTTGATAGCATTGCCTCCCTCCCGGGAATGCTATTTATGTATGCCTGCTTTCTAGGGAGAAAATCAAACATCTGAAGCCAGTCTATATCTGGTGGAATGACTTCACTGCTAGGAGAAAATAAAAATGCACCTTATGCTCTCTGAGTAATCAAAGTCCCCTGCAGCATACTGTTTGGAATGGGTAAAATGTAAAGCTTCCGACTTGGAGACCTGGCTTTCCCTAGGGCCACAGGGAGGGAGGTGTGGGGCAGCGCTAATGCCGAATTCCCGCTGCAGGGAGGCTGTGCAAACCGGGTAGGGCGGTGGGTAGCATCGGTGGCTTGATCGCCCCGCCTTTCAGTGTCTCTCCATCGGCGAGGGTCCACGCAGGTTCCCTTTTTGCCCTCCCCGGGCCGAAGGGGAATGAGGTACCCGGGGGTATACGTGCGTGGGTTTGTGTTTGAGTTATTCAGACGGATCTCTTGAAGTGACGTGCTGGTCCAGCGAGCTCCCAGTCTGGCCCTAAAGCCTTTTGTGCCGTGGTGGCATTCCCAGCCACCGGTGGAAGGTGGCAGAGCCACCAGCACCCTCGCAGCCCTCACTTTCCAGGATGAAGTGGTTGATTCTGCATTTACTTTGGTATAGAGAAAAGATTGACCCAGTTTTTCTTGATTCAAGTCTGTGTGCAAATGGATTTTTTTGTTTTTCTAAAGGCAACTGATTTTAACATGTTCTTGAGCTTACATGATGTCAGCCTTCTGTAGTAATAAAATTATGTACTTGTTTCAAGAGGAAACAATAATAGTGTTCTTTCAAAAGCAGCTAAACACATGAATTATTAAAATGTTAAATTATTTCCAAATTACGGCATATCCAGCTCTTTCCATGGAGCTCGCTCAAGAATAATTGCACAGTGTTCTTTGCAGAATTTAACATCAGAAATGTTGCACTTCTTTTTTTTCTTTTTTTTTTCTTAAATCATTCTTTCACAGAACGTAAGGACTTCCACGGGTGTAAATGGGCATCCTTGTATTGGCTTCTGTAAAATGTTGCCAGTTTGTCCCATATGTATTTTTCCAGCGTAGCTGTCAAGCTGTGACATTTATTGCAGAGCACAACAAAGATTGAAGGGACTTTTTATCACGGAGATGCCCAGGAGCTGGAGCTTGGCTGCGTGCAGGGACTAGCAGCCAGGTCCACAGCCCCACGACGAGTTGCAGAGCCTGGAGGAGGAGGAAGAAGCAGCTTTGCAAATACTTACAAGCGCTGAAAGCTTGCGTCAGTGTTAGTGGATGTGCCTTGTATCTTGATTTTTTTTTTCTGGTTTTTTTTTTTTTTTTTCCTTCTTCCTTCCCCGCTTTTGTCCTGACGCAGGCTCCTGGCATGGGTGGGTGGGGATAAAGGTGGGAAGTGCTGTAGTCATCAGTGCCCAAACATCTCCAAGTGCCACTGCCTGATGGCACCAAGCAGGCGACAGCCTTCCCCGCGCTCGCTGTCCCTCTTGCAGAGGGATGGTGATCTGGTCCCCTGCAGCCCCTGGGGCTGTATAAGGGGTGCGAGCTCCCTGGGGGGGCTGTTGGAGGGGTGAGCACAAGGACGAGCTGCAGCGTCCACCCGTGTTGCTCCCAGGCTTTCTGTGGACATCGGGGTGCCCTGATCCCGTGCTGCTCCGCGGATGGGAGCCCTCGCAGATGTGACTTTTGAGCCTGCTGAGAGGATGGAGCCGTGGGAGAGCATGAGACACGCAGATACCACGGGCGATTGTGTAAGGTGCATAGAAACAGAGGAAATATTAATAATGCAAGGATTTTGTATTGCTAGTTCAATCAAAGGAAGAACACTTAACAAAAACGCCTACTGATTTTCTGAGTGAGCTTTTCCTCTGTGCAGCCAAAGCTGGGAAACGCAGCGTCGTGTGAATTAGGTCTAGGATTTGGCCAGGCATTAATACTGTTTGTGCTTTTTCTGGTGCATTGTTGGTATTACAGAGATAGCCGAGATGATCGGGTGAGTTGATGCAGAGGCTTCCTTGCTTTCCCTTTGAAATCAATATGTGAAGGTACTCCTAAGCCACAATGAACTCCCTGCAGGTTTTTGTAGCTGGAAAGCATTTTTTCCATTTCAAAGTACAACCGGAGCGTATGAGCCCTATGGTCACCGGCATTGGGGGAAATACTCTCTTGCAGCCTGAAGCTACCTTTGATTTCTCGCTGCTCTGGGCAGCGGTTTACTGTAGCTGCAGGGCTGGGCGTTTTGCGTTGGGTGTGTAGGATGGGGATAGTTGGGATGAATGGGGGTAAGGGGCTGGAGGGAGGACAGGGCCACGCGCTGCCGGGGGTTCCCTCAGCCCCGCTGTGCCGGTGTTGCAGAGGGGGTGATGACAGCCCTGCTCCTTCCTCCTCCCCAGCCCCCCGCGGCTCCGGCGCGCCGGTCCCTGAGATGTCACTGAATGCCGAAAGCCATGCAGCTACGTCGACGCTGAAGAAGATCGCTGCAGACATGAGCAACATCATCGAGAGCCTGGACACGAGGGAGCTCCACTTCGAGGGGGAGGAGGTCGACTCGGAGGTGCTAAATGACCCAAAAGGCGCCGGTGAGTTGATGCCCATATGTTCTCGCTCCGCATCCCGCCTGGGTTTAATAACTGCTAACCTGTTGAGAGGTAGGGTACAACCTCAGCAGTTTTACCAAGCCCAGCCGTTGGCCCTGTTTTAGGAGCAGGAGGCATTACTCTTAGCGGTTGAGCTCTTCAAGTCAAGTCCTTTCTGTTGGAAGCTTGTCTTTAAGCTCTCTTAAATAAAATCTGGTGTATTTTAGTGGAATTAATGCTGCTGTGCAAATGCTCCCATATTAAACTGTCGCAGTTATCTGCTGGCTTTCCTGCCCTCGTTGATTGTTACAAGGCTGTTGAGCTAACAGGGTTTGTCATCCTTCCAGTGTGCATTCCCTTCTCTGCCATCTATCACACCCATGGGTTCAAAGAGCCGGCCACGCAGACGTACCTCACGGGATGTCCTGTTCGAGTGCGTGTGTTGGAAGTTGAACGCTTTACTTCCACAAAGAAGGTCAGAATTTCCAGAAATGGAATTTAATTTCCCTAGAACTGTATTAAAATGCTGTTTGTGGGTTAATTTGTGCCTGCTTGTTGATGGGCTGAGGAAGCAGGGATGCCTGTGTCTCAGAAAACGCTTGAGAGAGAAGGTTGCCTCTCTGTTTATAAAACCTGATGAAGCAGAACAAGAAATTGTGAGATAGAATGATCCTTAAGTAAAATTGAATGAGGGCTTTTTAGACCAGCAGCTGCAGGAAAATGACTTATTTCAAAGCTGCATCCCCTGTGGTGGTGTTCTCCTCTGCAGGTCCCAAGCCCCAACGTTTACACCATCGAGCTGACCCATGGAGAGTTCACGTGGCAGGTGAAAAGGAAGTTCAAGCACTTCCAGGAGTTTCACAGGGAGCTGCTGAGGTACAAAGCCTTCGTGCGCATCCCTATCCCTACCAGGAGGTGAGTGTGCAGCCCTGCGGACGCAGCGGGCTTTGGGAAAACGCGATTTTCTTTTCTCTTTTAATAGTATATTGGTGTGGCTTCGCCAAAGCCAATTCTTTGCTGTAAGGAGGAGACTTTAGTTCAATCTCTGCATATTTAGCAGCTATAACCTAAGTGGTGCAAGCATCTCCCTGCTGACTCAGAAAGTATGTTGTGTCCCAGGTCATCAACTTGTGGGCTGAATTTGCCTTGAAATTGGGGAACGGTTACACTAATGGAAATTGTTGGTGCGATGTCGCTTTCTGCCAGCATGGGCTGCATGTGGGAGGCGCGGAGGTCCCCGGCATGGGTGGTCAGCCCTGCCTGGGGTGGCTGGAAGCGTAAGTGGAAAGAGAAGTGAAGTGGTGTGGGTTGGCAAGAGCCTCCTGATGTGGAGAAATGTGGGGAGATGATATTAGGAAAGGTGAAATCCTGAGGGGTTAAGGGCGAGGGGAACATAATGCCCTAAAAATAGGTTTTAGGCTCCCTTTCCTTAAAGGGCAAGAGGGGACCCTGAAAAATCAAACTCTCATATTTCTGTGTTGCATTTTTGTTTGTGAGCCAGTTGGAGCACAGTGGCTTCTTAAATGAATCCACACTTGCTTTTTTTGCTTTCCTGCCCACCCATCTCTTGGTTTTTAAGAATTTGGATGGGAAAAATAAAGTCATCGCCCAAGAAGGGTTACGGAGCGAGGTGCACACACACAGTTGCAGCGCTTAGACTCGACGTCGGGGTTTGTTTTTCCTTCCAGTCACACGGTGAGAAGACAATCCATCAAAAGGGGAGAACCGCGGCAGATGCCGAGCCTGCCGCACACCGCGGAGAGCACGGTGCGGGAGGAGCACTTCTCCAGCAGGAGGGTAAGCGCCCGGCTGGCTCCGCGGGGTCGGGGGGATGCTCTGCGGGGGCTTCTGAGGTGCAGAGATGCCAGGCAGGTTGCTTGCAAAGCCACACGCTATCAAAGTCTTTGGTTTATTACCATTAAAGTCTCTTGCTTGACCAACTTAGGCTTTGGCAAGTCCAGCTTTAACGCCCAATCCTCCTCCGTGCAAAGACGAGGGTGCTGCTCCCGGGGTTCATATGGGTGAAGTTTTCCTCGGCCGTGGAGGAAAACCACGATGCCCAGAGCGGCAGTTCCCCTCCTCCCACCTGCTCCGATATAAAGACAGAAGAGGCAGTTCGCAGAGTCAAGTTGCGTGATGGAGGCAGCCCCGTGGCCATCAAAATCTGAGAGATTTCAGTCCTGTCCCCCTCTGAAAGAGGAGATGACAGTCAGGCTCTTGATGCTGAAGCGGGTAATTTTAGCCGAGGCACACGTGTTCTATGTAACTTCATCAGATGTTAACAGATGGGCCCTTCTATGAAGAGGGTGGATGTCTTCCTACCTCTTCATTGCAGCTTTGCTGTTTGGAAAAAAAAAAAAAAAAAGAGTCTGTAAAAACCCATGTTTGTTCACCCTGTGCTTATCGTTCTCTTTCTGCTGTTCACTCCCTCCCTGGGCTTTCTGCCGCTGAAGCCTCGAGTCCCAAAAGGTTGTGTCTTGTGGCTGTGCAGTGCAGATAACCCTCCCTGCTGTGCACAGCTTCGCTGCTGTGCGGGAAGTTTCAGGAGAGAGATGTTGGTTTAAAAGAGGAAGAAAAACGTTTTCTAGATTTTTTTTTAATTCCCCCCCCCCCTTGTTTTCCTTGTGGGAACCGCACAGCTTTCACCACGGGGATGTATACCCCCGCTGCCCACCTGGGTGGCTCAGTGCTGTGATGCTAACACTGAGAAGAGCGGAGGTCCCGATGGCATTTGTTTCTTTTCACCTCATTTTGTGTCCTATAGGACTCTGCCTGGTTTCCCACACCCAAACAGCTTAATCTCTTCTTTGCCCACTTACCATGAGGACAGGAAGAGATTCTTTCTCCTGTAATGGTTTCTTCTCTTCCCCTCGCCCGGCCACTGCCCTCTCTGTGGCTTTGGGACAGGGCAGCATGGTCACCGTGCTCCTCACCCCATGAAGCCGGCGTTTGGGTTAAATAAGCTCTCTTGGTTGCGTCTGAGGCTGTGTTTTCTCACGAAGCTGATTTGTGTGGGTCAGAAACAGCAGGGACTGATTTTTATATTTAAAATTGTTCTGAGACTTGGGCTCAGCCAAGAAAGTTGACCTCTAAAATGACAGTGCCAAGCAACAGGTCTGCTGGTGGAAGGTACAAACATGGATCTGTGAACAGTAAACAACCTGTGATTGAACCGTTTGTGCTGCCGAGCTGTAATCTTCAGTGAGCACATAATTATTTATTTATCCATTCAAGCTTGAAAATGTATCTGATTTCTTGATCGCTTCCTAATGACAGACAGTTGGATTGTGTTGGATTTTTTTCTTGAAAATTCCTGCATCTTATCTAAAGTTTCAATGTTTCAATTGTAGAAACAGCTGGAAGACTACTTGACAAAGATCCTAAAAATGCCGATGTACAGGAACTACCATGGAACAGTAAGTAGAAATTAGTTTGCTTAAATGCCTAAAGAATATTTGCTTTACAAATGTTGAATTAATTGGAAGAAGACATGCAGCTTAGATAAGAAATATTTTACAGCCGTTTTGCAAACGTTTTGGCTTAGCTGATTTCTCCAACATGGATGTAATGTGATTGAAAGCAAAGAAAGAGGGTGAATGGCTCACTCTTTGAGGTCACTATTCTAACACAGTGATAATCTCAAGGTAGTCCAGTCCAGAAAGCTGATCGTACATGTATGATATAGTGGGTTTCTCTTTAATTCTGGGGAGTGTTTAAGAGGACAAATTGAAGTTTTAAATACTTAAACAATTGGAATCCAAACCACACCTCTTCAGTTTGGGCTTTGTGTGTGGTCCTGGGTGCAAATTTGTCTCAGGTTCCTATTCTGTACAATTCCACTGGACTTCGGTGACGTTGAGTTTGTATGAGTGTGATACCCGTGCGCCTCTGCAGGTATTTTTGTCACTTCCAAAGGGAGATGATAATTGACTTGTTTCCTCAAGTCAATAGTCTTTTTGAAATGAGGAGAGATGTCAAATCTAACTTCAGACCTACTTTAAGCAAAAATATTTCCTTTGGAAGCCATCCTCGAGTGTTTATTCAGTAGTCCTCTCTGTCAGCCGCAGCTGTAACATCTCCCTGGGATGGTAATTTATTTCCCCCTTTTTTTTGCTGCATTATAACTGTGTTACTCCATCTTTTGTATTATCAGAAAAACCTGATGCATGCACTGAGTGGCTGCAGAGCTTGGTGACGCTTCTGAGCAAGGGGTGGTAACTGGGAACACTTGGTTTTCAAACAATGCAGAAATGCAGACTAAACTTAGGGTATTTGTAGCAGCCAGTTCTTCTCTTCCACTTTTGTTGTTGTTGTTCAGTAGGAATTCTGCTCTTTTGCAGGTTTTCAGTTGTGTAGAGATGTTGGGCAGCTTGTAGCTGGATGAAATGCCCGAAAGCAGTGTGTGCTTGTGTTGAGCACCGCTTGTTACGTGGGACACAGTGCCCAGGGTCCTATGAGGAGCAGCTGAGGGAACTGGGATTGTTCAGTCTGGAGAAGAGGAGGCTGAGGGGAGACCTCATCGCTCTCTACAACTACCTGGAAGGGGGTTGTGGTGAGGTGGGTGTTGGTCTCTTCTCCCAAGAGACAAGTGATAGGGCAAGGGGAAATGGCCTCAAGTTGTGCCACGGGAGGTTTACCTTGGATGTTAGTGTAGATTGGATATTAGAAACAAGTTGTTCACTGAAAGGGTTGTCAGGCATTGGAACAGGCTGCCCAGGGAGGTGGTTGAGTCACCATCCCTGGGGGTATTTAAAAAAACATGTGGCGCCTGGGGACATGGTTTATTGGTGGACTTGGCAGTGTTAGGTTTACAGTTGGACCTGATGATCTTAAGGGTGTTTTCCAACCTAAATAATTCCATGGTTCTGTGATCTAGCATTGGCTGGCGTGCCTTATTTCGACCAGCATGCTTTGGGTTGCAAGAAGGCTTCAGATCTGGGCTGAGAGGACCTGTGGTTTTTTAGATCACTTCTTTTGGGGACAGGATGTGGAACTTAAGCAGTCAAGAGCTGTGTTAGTCTGCATGTGGAAAATAGTCATCTTTTGTTCTAAAGGCAAGATTGGGATAACTTGGCAATTTTGATCAGTAGCATATGCAAAGCGGGGGAGAGTTATTCTACAGTGCAGATCCGTCTTGTCAGTCTTAGGCAGGCATTGCTTTTTTCAAATATTCTGGAGAATTTCTGCTCACGTAGAAACGTGGGTGATCTTTTGACCAGGCTGTGGTTCAAGGCAGGCTGCCGCGGTGGGGGCCGGGCGAGGAGATGAGCGGTCCTGCCTTGCCCGGGCAGCTGTGGGGTGCTCCCCTCCTCCTCCGCTGAATTGCCCTTCTGTCCCCAGCCCCCGGAGCCAGATGTCACTTTGCACATAAATTCTCAGTTTATTGTTGGCTTTTTGCTGGATTTGGCTGCAGCGAAGCATTCAGCGAGGGCTTTGCTGCTAATGGCGGTGCTGCTAAGTGCGGCGGGTACTGCAGGCGATGCTGGAAGAGTGCACAGGGAGAAAAACGTTTCCTTTTAAAAAAAAACCACCAAAACAACCCCCGCCATTCTCAGGCTAGAGACTAAAGTGAAAATTTCTGGCATTTTCCTTGGAACTGTATTTGTCCTCCTTAAAACAAAATGAGGGCTTTGCTCTTCCCGTGGGTGAGAAGTCTTTTGCCTGAATGCTGACAAATGCTGTCTTAATCTCAGAGCACATTTTGACACCTGTGTGCTCCTCTCATCAAATCAGTGCACCGAGGTGTTTTTCAAAATCCTACATTCTTTGTAAAGTCAAGCATGGAGTTGCAATGGCAAGCTGCAGCCTGCCTGGTGCGTAACCCTTGGTCCTTGTGAAGAGTCTGCTCGGGTCAGTCGCATCTCCTCGGGGATGTTTTTACAGCTGACCTGCACAATTTAATTAATTCGCTTTTTTACTTCTTTTATTTTGCCTTTGTGGTTACTTTGCTATTTGTCAGTGAGAGGATCACCACTTTACACGCTGTCTGGAGGACGTACAGTGTGCTGGGAGACTCGAGCCTGCAGGTCAAGCTTGTAGCGCCTTTGCAGACCTGGAGTCCCCGGTGGGTTGAGGATCAGGTCCATGGTGACCGCGTGATATTGTGGAGGTTGTACGTCCTCTAGCCCTTTCTAGGTGATGCTCCTGCAGGCTGTGGAAATCAACCTGCTGAAGCATCATCATTTAGAGATGTCCCTTGCTTTGACTAGTTAGCTCTGACTGGTAAAAATTACAGCCTTCTTGCTTTTCCCTTAATTTCTCAGCATTTGTTGTAACAGAGCATTTTGTACGGAGTTCACAAATAGGCTGGTAGATGCGTTGTATTTTGTGATCAGACCCCAGACTTCATAGCCTTTCATTATTTTTTTTTTTTTTCCTTTTGGCTATGTGACTTATGATTAAATCTCATGTCTTCTAGTCCTTTCCAAAACCTTTTTATAGTACTTCTGGGCTGAAGCGCTTCAAGACAATTACCATTAAAATGAAAGTTGTGGGAATCTCAGTGTGTTAGTTGTCCACGCCTTTTGCTGGGAAATGGAAACTGGGGGAATATAGCCCAAAACCATTAGGAAACAGGGCCTGTGGGCTTGATTGTATTCCATATAAAATTTTTCGTAATTGGACCTTTGCATCATTTTTTTATGTGAGCTGCAATAGTTGGAAGATGCCTAAGCAAAATGGAAAAATAAGATTTGGTTGAGCCAAAGTGTGTGTCTGTAACATTTTGCATGAGCCTTAGTAATTGAGTGTAAGAACCTCATCTTAAGCGAAAGCAGTACAACTTAAGAACAACTCAGATATGTGAGAGTGGCTCTGTTTTGCCTCTGATGTGGCACTTGGATCTGCAGACCATTGCAAAGGTCCCCACCCATCCCTTCAGTATTTTTAGTTATTGCACTTGAACTTTATTATGTTTCATATTTTTTTAAATTTGGGTTTAGTATAAGCCAATGTTATGTGTAAGAAATAGCTGGCATCTTGCTTAAAATATTCTGAACAGTGATGTAATTTCATTTTATTGCTAACCACTGCTGCTAATCAACTCTTTATAGTTTTTTTTAACCCGCTAAATTAAAAACAAGAGTCAAGATGAAAACACAGTGTGGAGCTGCTGAATTCTTTCTGAAATGCAGATGCTCGGTGAAATTTTTGCTTACATAAATGACGCATGCTCGACATTGCTGGCAGAATGGGACGGTTTAAAACTGTGGCTCGTGCACCTTGCAGCTGGTTCTCCACCTTTCATAGCTTGTCTTTCTGCAGCTGATGGCTCCCGTCTGTGGTTTTTTTTTTTTTCTTTTTATTGCTACAACAATGTCATTGAAACGGCATTCTCTAGGCCTGTATTTCATACTTAAAATATTCTTCTGCGGATGGCTCTGAAACCAGAGCGGGATGCCGGCTCCCCGGGGAGGCAGCTGGGCAGTGCTGGAATTCAGATGTGAAGGAGATGAAAGTGCCTCGCTGCTCTGCCTTCCCCTCTCGGTTTTTCTCTGAATGACGAGCACCTCGGATGAAAGGCACTGTAACAGTAAAAATAGCTAATGCAGCAATAATCATAATAATAAATCATTCGATCAGGTATTTTCCACTGCACCGAGGAATTTTCCTTCTAACTGGTGGAATTTATTTATGGTTTTTTTACAAACCAACAGTCCTGATTGATGCTGCTTGATCAACGTGTTGGGTGGGCTCCTGTCACTGTCATTGCTTTTTCAAAGACTCCTCGGCTGAAGAGCAGGTTGCTGCGCTGCTGGGCAATCTTTTCTTTCATTCTTACGTACTAGTAGTTCTGTTTCTGCAAGTGATTTTTTTTCCTCCTGTTTTTTTCTTTTTGCTTCTTTGAGGACAATTATTTCTCTGCATGCAGTGCTCCTCAAATTGCTGCCAGCTTTCTGGTTGCAGCCAACGTTTTCAAAGGGTTTTGACATTTGTGTGCAGTTTTTCTGTGTGCCCACTGTGAGAGAGATGTCTGGGTTTCTGATTCGTCTGATGGGGAATGCCAGCCATTTTCTGAAGAAATGAAAATGGGATCCAGGGCAAAGAACTGGCCCGAGACTTTTCTGATGAGAGCTTGTAGGATACGCTGGGTTTCCAGATGCTCCCCATCCCACTCCGAGTGTCACTGCAGAAACAGCCAAAACGTTCGTAGGGTCACCACTGGTGCTTTTCCAGAACGTATAGTGAGAGCGGTGACAGCAGGATTGTTAGTAAAAGCATGGAATACCTTGTTCTAGGCACTTTCTGAAAACAGGCTGAAATCACCCCAAAATAAGGGCATTAAATTTGCCTCTACTGAATGGAGGTTACTCTATGTCCTTGAGCTACTCAGAGGAGAACAACAGATTGTTTGTTCTTCTCCGTGACCTTACTGATGTGAGAAGTTTGGGAAGGAGCAGCAGAGCGTGAGGAGGAGGAAGGATCTTCTGTCCTACTGCCGCTTCCGTGGGGCAAAAATGATGGTGTTGGGAAGGGAGCCTGAGCCAGCCTCACCGTAACTGCAAGATAGACTTTTGCCCCAAATTTACTGCTATTCTTTGTTATACATAGTGTTTGAAAATATCTCCGAGACTTACGGGTCCAATCCTGTGCAAAATCGGATTTTGCCGCTGAGGGCCCTGAGGTTGGTTTGCCAAAGAGCAGGTGACAGTGGCCACCTTGGAGGAGAGCCCTTCCTTTTGGGTGCTGGCACCTGAGCTGCTGTGGGGCATGGATGGGCATGGCCTGAAGCTGGCCCCGAGGTTGTCTCATGTCCCGACCGCGGTCAGGAGCGTGGCTTGAGTCCTGGGCTTCGGTCCCAGCAGGCTTCGGTGCCAACACATGTGGTTAGAGGGTTCCCTGCGGCTTGCTGCCTGACCAAAGGGGAGAGCAGCTCTCGTCCGCACCCTGCCCTGGGCACCTTTCTGCACCTGGACCATTTTATGCGATAATGAATTACAAGTGCCTGGGTGCAGAGAAGCCTCTGCCATGCAAGGCAGCTCCTGCCCAAGCCCTGTCCTGCATGGGACGCTCAGGGCAGGCGTTTCTCCCTGCCGATGGGGCCCAGGGCTAATAACCAGCAGACTGTCAGGAATGTCCTGCTGTGCCAAGAACAGCCCGCTCGGTCGAAATCGCCTGGTGTCCTATTTTTAGAGGTGAACGCAATCGCGCTGTTCTTCCTCACCGGCTTCGCTTGTCGTTACATTCCTCTGCAATCTCTGCTGAAGCAGAGGAGCCGTGAGGAGGCAGGTTGCTTGGATTTGAGATTTGCTGGTAAACTTGATAGTACGGCACATGGGTTTCCCAGGCTGTGCTGCTGTGGAGCTCTGTGCAGAATGGCAGAAGTCACAGAGAGTGTGCTTGACCTTGCTCTCCTCCTGCCCCGCTGTGGCTTTCCTGGGGGTTTTTGGCTCCTGGGGCCAGACGGGGCAGTGGACTGTGTGGAGCGGGAGCGACCTGCTGCAGTGGTCTTGGAGGATGCTCGTGGGTTGAGGGGCTGAACCCCCGTGTGGTGTGTGTCCCTGGGGTAGGGGACTCAAAGGGAATAGGTTGCTCCCAGCCCTGGGTGTGTGTGCTCGTTCCCTTTCCAGCCTTTCTCTGAGGTTCACTGGAGGAAGAGAGGATTCAGGCAGCCAGCCAAGTTCACACAGGTCCCCAGACAGTGTCAAACCCGAGTCCTCGTTTCAGCCAGTGATCCAGGCGGGAGGATGCCCTGGGTCCCTGTGATACATTTGATCTTGATTGTCCTGGTTGCCCGAAATGTGTTCTCCAAAGCACATTTAAAATAAACAAGCAAGCAGACAAACAAAAACCCCAACCAAACTACTTTTCTTGGTGGTCTTGAAGATGCTTAAGCGGTGGTGGGTAACTTCTGCTCAGGATCTTCTGTAGGTTCTCTCTTTATGACAAGTCACTTCGATAAATCAAAGTATTTTGTGGATTTCAGAGTATGAAAGATGGGGGAATCTTTTCCTCTTTCCCCAGATGGAGTTCATTGCAGTAAGCCAGTTGTCGTTCATCCATGACCTGGGACCGAAGGGCATGTGAGTTGTGAGCTGTGTCTTTGTGAGTTATGGTTCACCAAGAGCAGGGCCTTATAAATAAATATTGTTAAAATGGATAGTTTTCCTTTCTGGCAAATAACTGACTGGGGAACATTTCACCACCCAGGTAGGAAAAATTATTAACGTTGAGACAGAAACGCTACAACTTTGGGGAACAGTTTTGAGAGCGGGCTGCTTTGCGAGATGCGGGCTGCAGCGCACGGGCTGGCTGACGGGGTTTCTCCCCTTCCCTCCCTGCAATGTGTTGACCTGCTTGTTCTCATGCTTGTGCTATAAAACAGGGCGCTGCATTTCTTAAATCTGCATGATTTCCCTTTGCAGGGTTATTTTTGCCCTTTTTTCCAGCTTTCAGGGCAGTGGCACAGAGGCTGCTTGGGCACGGCTGGAGGCACCAGGAGCTATCCCTGGGACCAGGGGCTGGGGGTTCAGCAGGCACCCTCCACCCAAGAGCCGCCCTGCACCTCCAAGAGAGCTGTGCCACCCGTCCTGACCATGTTTCTGTCCTTTGCAGGGAAGGGTTGATCATGAAGCGCTCCGGGGGCCACCGCATACCTGGCCTGAACTGCTGCGGCCAAGGAAGGATGTGCTACCGATGGTCCAAAAGGTACTGCCAGGGCGGGTGAAGGTGGCGATGCTGTGTGCTCCTTGGGCACCCATACAAAAATCCTCGTTTGTTTTTTTCCCTCACTAGAAGTCTGAGTGAGATTCTTGCTTTTTTACAAAAGCTACAGATTTTCAGGTCAAAAGGGTCTGCAGGTTATTCCTTTCTCACCCTCCTGCATGGAGGATGGTGAGGTTTTTCTTTTGCATTGGAGTTCATAGCAGAAGGGATGTGTTGCTCCAGAGGAAAATTGGGATTTCCTACATCCCTGAGCTGGCAGAATTGGCAATAATCCCCTGGTCTGTGCCCAGCTTGCCCTGCTGCGGGAGCGGCTGGGGGCCCTGTGCCTTTGGGAGGGGACACGGCTGGTGACAGTGCCCCGGCCACATGTCAGCCCAGTTTTCTGAGCTTCTCTTCCTCAATACACAAAAAGAAAATCGATTCACTGAAACGCTATCTGGGCTGTTTTGGAGTCTGGATTAAATCGGACGTGACCTGCAGCAGTAAGGAGCTCTGTTTGTTGCAATTAACCTTGGAATTAAATACATAACCTCTTCCTTATTACTGCACGTGCTTAAATGCCGGTGTTTTCATGAGAGTTTTCTCAAGCCACCCTGTTCCCGTGTCCCTTCCCGCTGCAGACAGACATAACTTACTGTCCCCATCCCTTTACCTTCTGTGTTAGATCTCGGTGTTTCCTGGGGCTGCAGCGCAGGGAGGCGTGTGCTATGGAGGAGTACATGTCTTACCAGCTAGCATCCAAAAAATGTAAGGGGTATTTCCTGGAGCTTGCCCTTCCTGGGCAAATCTTTCCTTTTGAAAACACAAATAGCACATATCTGCCTTAGAGCAACAATTTCTTGGTCTGTAACAGCTTCCCCAAGCATTATCAACCTGTGGATTTTAGCATCACCAATGGGCTGTTATTAGTTTTATCTTAAAAAATTCTGGTTTCCAACAAAACCTTTCTGCATTCTCATGAACAAAAGGTCCTATTTCTTCATAGTCTTTCCAACATTTCTTAATGTAATTTTACAGAAGATCTCTATAATGAGTGTACAAGGAGATGAAGATGTGACCTTCTTTCAGGTCAAATCATTAAATTTTCTCCAATTCTTTTTTTCTCTTTTATGGAAAAAAAATGCCTTTTCCTCTTGATACTGCTCAGTTAACTCTTCCCTATGTTATGCAAAGCTCAAGCTTTAGGGGGGACAGTAGCACATTCAGCTCTGATGGATCTTGATTTTCCTTTATAGCCTAAAAAGAGGATGGGAGAGGTGTTTGAGTGGGATTATGTGCAGAGTAACATCAGAGGGCTGCCTGGACTGACAGCGTGTGCATCAGTAAATAGGCAAACAACAGTAATATTTCCCAGAGAGTTATTTAAGTGAAGGATTTTAGGACACGTCAAGCTGGGGGTAGAGCTCCCTCCGAGCATGGGGCAGACTTCAGCCAGCCTTTTCCCACAACAGCTTTGCTGCAGGCATTGGGTTTTCTACACCCCAAATTCATTTCACTTAGCGTAGTAGGTTGGGTGTGTTATGGCCATGGGAGCTGTCTAAAGGGACGCGGAGGAGGACAGTGGGGTGAGGCCGTGAGTGGGCACAGGCAGGACTTCTTGGGCATGGCGAGCTGCCTGGGAAAAACAGAAAGGGGAATGAATGCTTGGAAACGTACCCACGTGGGATGTTTTGGAGTGAAATTATGGGCCAAATAGGGAGGGGGGAGGTCTTTTGGCACCAAATGAGAGGTGATGCTGGGATAACTCTGTCATTGGCCCTGAAGAAAAGAAAAATTATGGGCCCTGGAAGTAGATGAGGAGCTGGGGCTGTTACTAAAGATACAAGAATGAACAGATTTTTGCGGTATTTTCTGTTGCTTTGTGTGTTTCTGAGTGTGCAGAAGAATGAGGCGAAGGTCTGGGGGTGGAGACCTGTGTGGGACAGAGGGGGCCGGTTACCCCAGCTACGCCACAGGGGGAGAAAAAATTAGAAATGCCATTCACAGTAAAAAATGTGTTTTTTTCCTAGAGTTGCCTTCAGGCTACGGCATTTATGTAAAACCTGCTGGTCATCTCTCATCATGTGTTTCTAACAGGGTGCCTGTTGCTTGGCAATAAAAGCTTTCCAAAATGTCTCGCTCATATATTTTCATAGGAGTGAAAGTGATCCTAGCATCATAATTAATGATAGAAATGTCAAGTAATTCCCGTATTGCCTCTAGGTATAACATACAAGCTGAATAAAAATCTGGGATGGAGGGATCCTTGTTGCACCTTGCCTGGTGCTGGGGCACCTGGCTGGGAGGTTTGTGGGCAGGGAGGTTCGCACGGATTTAGTTAGACGCGAGAACCTGTATTTTCAAAGACTTCTGTAAAAAGGAGTCATGCAAATAACTCTGAAAGTCTTATTTTTGAATTCAAACTCACTACCCAAGTTCACTAAATTGGCACTTTTCTGCTCAAGAAAACCATACCCAGGACCTGCCCCTGAAAAGAAATTTTACCTTTTAGTTGAACACTCCTTTCCCTGATAAATGAGTTGCACTTGTTTTGAAGGAAGCCCCTTTTCACTTTATTGGTCTTTTATGGCTCACCTGTTGAAGAGAAGGCATGGTTGAAATACAAGTTGCCTGGTTGCTGTGCCCGTACAGGTGGCTGGTGGTGAAGGACTCTTTCCTGCTGTACATGAAGCCAGACTCGGGGGCCATTGCCTTTGTCCTGCTGGTAGATAAGGAGTTCAACATTAAGATAGGCCAGAGAGAAACGGAAACAAAGTACGGGTTGCAGATCGACAATCTCTCTAGGTAAGAAATACAGTCTTTATTTAGACCCCTTTTTTTTTTTTTCCTTTGCTTTTTTTAAGGAGGAATCGATGCCCGTCTCCAGGAGGGGTTAACAAGGTGTGCCGGGCTGCCGCGGTGCAGCTCAGCTTCCCGCTGGGTTCGGCGCCCGGGCAGCTGCTGGTGTGTTTGTACCTGCTGGGGATTTGGCCTGTGTAATGCCGATCATTTCCCATGTCTTAATGAGGCGTTTGGAGCCTCAGCCACCACTTGTCCATCCTTGCGGTTATTGCTCAGGCCTGAGGGCACGGTGCGCGTTGAGTTGCACGGTCTGGTTTTGCAGCAATTGCTTACAGTAATTTTCTAGGCATGCTGTTCCTCGGTGCTGCAAGCAGGGACACGTTCCTCTATATCCCAACTGGAGTATTACCCAAAAGACATGCTAGTTGGGATAAAGAGGTATTTAATGTTTTTATGCTAGCATACAGTATAAATTAGTCTTTTAAAAAATACAGCATTAGCTAGGTCCAACTCTCCTCCAAGTTAAACTGATGCTATTAGTTTAAATCTGAGGGGTTTGGATTTTTTTTATGCTTGGCAGTGTGATACTGTGCTAGTCACTCGGAGCAGCTCAGTGCTGATGCATCCATTTGCAAACAAAACAACAAAGCAAAGCCCTTACGTTTTGCTTAAATAAAATATGACTGATACAGGTGCATTTATCAACGTGGGCAGGCAGCGAGGAGCAGCCCAATTAAAAGTACATGCCTTCAGCATCCTGCCCCATGCATCGTCTGTTTTACAGGTCGCTGATTTTGAAGTGTAACAGCTACAGACATGCCCAGTGGTGGAGGCAGGGCATAGACGAGTTCATTCGGAAACACGGCAAGGACTTCCTCACAGCGCACCGCTTCGGCTCTTACGCAGCCGTGCAGGAGAACACGCTGGCCAAGTGGTGAGGACCGCGGCGAGGCTGCGACCATATCATGGTGCCTCGGGCGCTGATACCCGCAGCAGGAGCGGCACACGCCTGCCTGCGTTAGCCTCGGGTCTGATGGATAGAGCTGGTAGCATTCGGTACCTGTAGGGACTGATGATAATCAGAGAAGTTGGGAAAAATGGGGCTTTCTTCACCGGGAATAGAATAGCAGTACTGATGACAGGAGTGCTTTGATCCTGTTATGGCTTTGCATCACAGCTAATAGCATTTTGAAATATCAAGTTTCGTTTGAACACGTTGGATATTTATCGTAATGATAAAAATGGTGTTTTGATGCACATACAATTGGCGTGATGCTTATGAATTAAAACCAGAACTGCTCTTTCATTAAGATATTCCTGGATTCAATTTTATCCCAGTTTCTGATTCTGGAAATGCTGTTCCCTAAGGCTTTAGGTCTTTGGGCTCTGGGTTGTAAGCCCACGATAACACAGGTGCTATAGAAAATGTCTGCCTCTTTGGCTACTCCCTTCTCCGTAGCTGCCTCCCAAAGCAGCTGTGCTGCAGCCTGTCCTGCCCGTGCTTCTCTGCGACCATGGGTCTGGTCACGTCCTTCATGCTCTGAAATGCAAGATATGTCCAGCTCACCACATTTGCAAGGCTGATGCTCGTTCTGTAGCATAGCATTACTCTTCCAGGCACCATGGATGTGTTCGGGTGCAAATGTCATTCATCTGGTTGAAGAGCAGCATCAGATTCAGGCTTTGCGGACTGGCTTTGCCATGAAAGAGAATCAGCAAATGCAAATTTGGGTATAGTCTAAGGGGACTGGGCTTTATCCACACAGCAGTCCCATGAGAAATCCTTCCGTCCGTACAGTAACCTGATTGCACTAAGCCATTCCCAGAAGCACCTGAGAAAATTGGTTCTAGCTGGAAGCAAACCCTCGCAGTGCTCTCACTGCAGCTTCTGCCTTGCAGCAACCGCTGCCCATGTAGTTTCTGTAAATCAAAGCAAACACCACTCTGCCATCCTTTCCTGAGAGCCAAACCTAGCTTGCACGTTGAGCAAAACCCAAGAATATTGTGTGCAGTTGGCAGAAGTACCAAGTGGCACTTAATAATCTCTTATTGTGCTGTTTCGTTAAGCTACTAATAGCAGCATGAAATTCTCCCTGCGTGTTGTCCTAATTCCTGAAATTAGGTTTGTGTTTGCTTTTGAGAAGAGAATGTAAGTTGCATTAACATGGAACCCTGTTGGTTTTCAGCTATGGACTTTGTTTAATGAAGTGGGAGGAAACCTAGATCTGTTCTGTGTTTGCTTTTACAGGTATGTAAACGCTAAGTGGTACTTTGAAGATGTCGCAAATGCCATGGAAGCCGCTAAGGAAGAAATTTTCATCACAGATTGGTGGTTCGTACTTACATATTTGGATGTTGACCAGCCGTCTCTCTTGGGACATTCCCAACAATGCGGCGCTGTTCGGAGGCCCTACAGTATGGCAGCTAGCCGTGCGGCCAGATGGTTTGGCAGCACACCCAAACATCTCCTTGTGCTGTATTCAAAGGCCTTTTCAGGAGGGTTGGCAGCAAAAGCGCATGCTTGAAATCAACAGCTTGTTGTCTCCTTCCAAGGAAAGGCCTGGAACTGCATGAAGGCACCACCTGAATTGCAAATGTTATGGCTTGAGGCGCTCATCAGGAGCGTAAATTACTGCAAACCCAAGGGCGTAAATTACTGCAAACCCGAGGGACAAGAATGTTTTTCAGGGTGTAAGGGAATATGGACACTCAAACACCTCTGACGGTGCTCTTCCCATGTGACCCTGCACGGGACCCTCCGTTCAGCTCCTCGCTGTTTTGGGAAGCCTCGTGCCGGCGATGAGAGCATTTTGGTGGGGTGTAATTTTGCTCTGCTCTTAAATGGGCTAGACAAAGGAGGAGAAGTTCTGTCGTTCCTTCCCTGAGCTGCGTGGCTGCCGAAGGACCTGGCTCTGCCCGCTTCTTAACTAGTAATTCAATATGTTTATGCAGTGCTCTGGTGCCTGTTTGAGGCAGAAAAAGGGTGCTCTCACAGACTTGGGGCAGGGTTTCTTGGCTGGACACCGGTTGCAGCTGCCTGTGTCTTGCCTTTGTGGAGGTTAATCTGGCTGAGCCAGCCTGGACCTTGGGGACAGGATGGTAGGGCAGGCTCCCAAGCCACAGCTCAGAGGTCCTCTTTAACCTTGGGCACGTCTCTGTGCTCCTCTTTCTCCATCTGTAAAATGAACCTCTCGCTACTAACCCACTGCCCTTAGGAACTGGGAGGATTAATTCTTAGGTGGCAATTATGAGAAAACTAAATATGATGTTTGCATTTACTGGGGTAAACCTGTTCCCTGACACGGCCACAGATAAACGCAATGCTCCTGGATCCCCACGTGCAACATCAGGTAGCACGGCAAGAGCATCGCCTTTCAGATCCGTTGTCTCTTACTTACCATTTTATTCAGACAATTGTTAATGTAACTTGGAATTGCAAAACTTATCTGAAACTTGGAGTTTAAGATAAAAATGCTGTAGTCAGAAGCATGTTTTTATGCTTTAACCAAGGACAAGTTCCCATGCTCAGTACGAAAGTAAAGGAATGAAATTCTGTCACCTTGCTTTGCAGGAGTTAGATGAGATTGCTTAATTATTCCTTGTAATCCCTGAAGCGATGAATCAATAAAATGTCCTGTTGAGAGATCGTATTGCTTTGTCTTTAGGCAGCAAGGAAAATTCAGCACAAATCTATGCTACTCAGATAGCCTAAGTACCAGGAGAACTGAAATCCCACTCTTATCTATTATTCATGTCTACACATTTCTTTCAAATCTACCTTGGGGTTTTCTTTTGTTCCATCTTTTTCATAGATGGAGTCCAAGTTTCCCCATTTATACATCACTGCTAAACTTGGTTTCATGGGTTGTTGAATGCTAAGATGAATGTGCTGGACACGTCCCCTGCCCTCTGTAATGCTCCGTTATTAAAAAACAAAGAGCATGACGTCGGAGGATGCATCACTCTGGGACATGAGCCTTCACATCCACTTTATATAAACTTCTTGATTTCTTTGCTTCCTGAGTTGATTAGGCAAATGTTCTGTTCGCAGACTACATACAGTGTGTTTTTTCCACCCCTTTATTTTCTTAGGCTGAGCCCAGAAATCTTCATGAAACGACCTGTCGTGGAAGGAAATCGCTGGCGGTTGGACTGCATTCTCAAACGGAAAGCAGTAAGTGAGCTCCAGCTTCAGCCATCGCTCTGCAGAAAACCCCGTGTGCCCACCCGGTTACAGGGTCGTACTGGGACTGGAGCGTTTGCGCCATTTATTTTGGTAGGGATGAGAGTTAAAGCTGACCAAGCTTCACTTCCCATGGCCTTGGAAAAGTATGCGTCTTGATTTGCTTCCCCCTGGTTTGGGAAGAGCTTGGAGGCAGAAGGGTAGACCCTCTGATTGCCCCTTCGAGTCCTCAGGTTTGGGTTGCTTCAGCCTTGTGTTGTGACTGCCCCATCTCCTGGTGGGGTCAAAGAGCTGTTGCTGTTGGGTGCTTTCCTTGTGGCATATGTAATTTAGAGGTATGGGAAGGACTAAGCACTTTGTGGTGGCTCTTGGTAGGTGGTTCCTACGTTACTGTGCTATGCAAATCCTCTCTGTCACTACCATGTATTGTGTGTCTGTGTTGCAGCTTTCAGAGCTGAAGCTGTGAAAGATAGATCAGCCTTCCAAGAAAAATCAGGATGTCATTAGCAAAAAGTCACTTGGTATCATCCAGAGGTTCATGCTATCTCACGGCAGCCTTCTTATTGGGTTTTCCGTACTTGATACATTGCATAGGTCCTTGCTACAACTGAACACCAACGGACTGATGTTCTGGCTGTTCCCCTATCATTCCTTGCTGTAGCGAAGAAGTGCCTGTTGACATTAAACATCATTCTAGTGTCCCCCAGCCCCGTTACCCCTGGTGGAGCCCCTCTTGCCTTTGTCCTGCCTGGCCCAGGCTGCCCAAAGCTCTTCTTGCCATAGCTCTTTCACAGCTGCTACCATTGGTAATAACGAATTTTAGTGGAGCATAAGAAAGGCCAAAGCCTGAAATGTTTTTGTGTTTTCTTATTACTATTTTTATTTCCAAGGATACCTTACATGATTAGAAAAGGCTTTATTTTTTTTGATAGCTGCCTCTTACTACCTGTACGTGTCCTGGTTTTGTTTGTTCCTACCCACCCCTTTCTATATTCTCATGGCTCTCGTGACCCCTAAGAGGAGGAAGATGAGCAGTGTGCTCCCTGCCGGTCCCTTCTCAGGTGGAGGCTCTGGTCCTGAGGGTCCTGGTGCATTGCTGTGGAGAAGGGATTTGGGGAACGGGCTTCAGGAAAGCATGAAAAAAAAGTGTACGGACAGAAGCAGCATCACGTTCCCCAGAGCTGGACTGTGGTGCTCACAATGTGTTTACAAGGAGGTGATAAACATGACTCAGAGACTTGGACTCCTATTTGCATTGCCATGTTATCTGAGTTAATAAATGCTCGTGTTCAGTAAGCAAATGCTCATATAAACTTGATAAGGCTTTTTCCCCTTTGTTTTTATTTCTCCTTCTCTGGTGTTCCTCCTGAACAGAAAAGCTCAGACCTGCTGTTGACCTGGTGCCTTTCCTGGCACTCCCAGTCAGGATTCCTGCGCGAAGCTCTGTGCATACTCTCCTTTCTTGTGCAGCACTTTGAGATGTGAGCAAGCAACTGCAACTACTAGCTCTGTTTCTCTTTTCTGCAGAAACCAGTTTATTTTGTTGTTGGTTGTACTCTGCTTTCCAGTAACACATCTGGATCCAGACTATAGAGAACGCGTTTCACAGAGCCAAGCAAGGCAGACAGAGGAGCTGAGCGCGAGGTGTTTACAAATGTGGGCTGTACTTCGGTTGTTCACCCAACCCATGATAACACCAGTGCTAGAAGTGGTAGCTTACCCCACGTGAGCGATGAGTCAGGAAGGGAAGCATGGCCAGGGAAGTCTCTTGAACTCTTGGTGCGGTAGAAGGGCTGGAGTCCACGTGGACATCCTGAAGTGGTCTTGGACTCCCTCCCCTTCCAAACCAGTTGTCGTCATAGTCCTCACCCCTCCGCGTGCCTAGAGAAAAAAAAAAAGAGTTTTTTGTGTCTGACTGTTGTTGATTTGTAGTCTTATGTTCTGGCAAATGAAACGTGGCCACAGGGCATGCTCATTGGAAGACTTTGGCTTTGTTTGTCATGTTGGCATGGATTTTCCTATGGCTATTAAGACCTTGTAAGAGTGAGGAGTGTGTTAAGGTTAGTTCCTGGAAATACTTGCCTGCTTTCTCACTCATGGCATTTCTTTGGTTCGTCAGGGCGGCAGCAAGCTGGTGTCTAGGTGTAGGGGTACGGCTGTCCTTCGCGTATGTACAGTGCTGCCTTGGACTGCTCTGGGTGCAGTGGGAAGCAGAATATCCTCCACAATTTGGAGACTGCCTAAGCTCTCAGTGGCAGCTTTGTGGGAACAGGAACTTAAAAGGCTGTGGAAAGTTTATGTCTCAAGTTGAAGCTGGCAAACTCCACTGCGAGATTTTAAACCGTGCTGATTTACAGCAGCTGAAGGTGTCCCAGTGTGTCACCAGCATCTGCCAAGGTTTGGGAAGTACTTGACAGTTTTGAAAGTGCTTTAACAAGTGTCCTTAGAAACCCTCCTGTGGATACCATTCTAGTCACAAAAAGCACCATCCTCTGAGCACTGCTCATTGTATTCCAGAAGCATGTTTAGCTCTACCAGCAGAAAGAACTTTGCTGGCATTGGGTCGGTTGCATCCCCTTTGGGAGAGGGATGGCCGTGTGACCGCACTCGTATCGTTGTCCTGCAGATGCTTGTAACTGTAGGTAAACCTCAGGGCAACCTGAAACAGCAGAAAACTGAACTTCAGTGGATGTGTGCAACGCTGTTACATGTGGAGTGAATCACATTTGCAAAATTTTACCTCAAAGGATGTTTAAAAGGGGCTACTGTAAGAATGACCTGTTGATGGGCTTTGGCGTAGCTCAGCTTTTCACGGATAAATCCAGGTACTGAGCCCTTCTCTGGAAGCTGAAGAGCTTTCCTGAGCAGTGCAGGTCCTTGCACGCTGTGGGGTCACCATGGTGGATCTGCAAGAGCATAATCAAGAACAAGTAACCTCAGCCTGCATTTCTGCCCGCAGGCGCAACACGCTTACTGCTTCTTAGCTTTTCCTTGCTTTGGAAATGGATGGTATCCATTGAAATACCTGCATACCGTGTGTTTTTATTTCTGACAGCAACAAGGAGTGAGAATTTTTGTTATGCTGTACAAAGAGGTGGAGCTTGCCCTAGGGATCAACAGTGAATATAGCAAGCGGACACTCATGCACCTCCATCCAAACATTAAGGTAATTGCTCATCCGGCAGTCGTGTGAAGGACATCTGCATTCATTTACTCTCAATAGCTGGTGTTGACCCTCAGTGTATTTCGGTGTGAAATGGAAGAACAGTGTTTCCCATCATTACAGTGGGAATAGTCTGAGAAGACATACCCGTACAGTGATTACCACATCTGGCAACTTCATTTCTTTAGGTTATAATTGAACATAAAATTGCTTAGTTTAGACTTGCCAAAGCAACTATTCATCTAATTCACAAGAAACATATTTCATGTGACAAGTTAATGGGGTTTCATCAGATGGAAAATTACAATTTGAGAATGTTGTCGCATTTCAGCATTTCTGTTCTTATATAGACAACGAGAGTCAACACTGGATGTTTACGTTCCCATTGCAAATGAACAGCATTGCGCTGTCCTGTGCTGTTTCGCTGCTGCTCTGCCACTGAGCAGAAAATGGGTTGTGGCACGCGAACCAGTAGATAAGGCTAGATCTAGTCTCATGAAATTAGAAACCATATACATTTAAATGAGCAATAAGATATATGTATGCATGAGGGTGACTAACAAACTGCCAGAATAATAGATTTATTGTCACTTCACCAGTTGTCACGGTGAAGGGAAGTGTTTGTTCACCATCATCTTCGCAGCAAGGCTGGAAGGTGTAACTGGAAGATATACCCTGTGTGTGTAACAGATTTTTGGGAGCAGCCAGGTGAAACTCTCTAGCTTTTTCCCCAGGAGGCTGGTCTAAGGGCTCTCCCCTAACATAAAAAAAAAAAAATTAAACTATATACTCAATGCTTAGCTATAGAAAACACTTTGCTGTAAACACATGTCGAAAGGAATCTCATGAACAAATGTCAAACTATTTGCTGATTTTAAACTGGGGAAAAGAACAGCCAACTTCTCATTTCACTTATATAGTGGCAACAACCAAAGAAGTGAGTCAGATCACCAATATGTTGTTTTCTTTTAGAGCAGGCTCCGTGTTTGGAAGGTCAGCTGTTATAGCTCTACTGAAAGCATGATTTTGTTTGTTGAAACAGTTTCCTTGACTATAGTCCTCTTATGAACGGAGTTGTTGTAAGTGTGACCTACCCCAACATCAGTAACCATCGCTGCTCGGGAATACCTGCATTGTGGGGAAGCACCAGTCTGCCAGTGAGGCTGAGCCCAACTCGGGGGGGAGTCATGTAGCTTCAGTAATTACAGCAGTCTGTGTGGAGGCATCTTCTAAAAACTCCAGTGTTTCCCCATCATCCTGAGCAGCCAAAAAAAAAAGCTGGGCAGCTCTCTGGCTGGAGGGATGTAAATTAGGCAATGGTGCTGAGCTTGAGGGCTGTTTCTCTCCTCAGGTGATGAGACACCCAGACCACGTGTCCTCCTCCGTGTACCTCTGGGCCCACCACGAGAAGCTCGTCATCGTTGACCAGTCCGTGGCATTTGTGGGTGGCATCGACTTGGCGTACGGCAGGTGGGATGATGACGAGCATCGCCTGACCGACGTGGGCAGCGTCAAACGAATGGCGGCAGCGAAGTCGGTGTCGACGGCCAACCTGGCAGTAAGTGAGCTTGCTCCAGCTGGTGGCCACCTTCAACATCTGCACGTCAGGTTTGCGGCGGCGGTGAACAAGCCGTGTCCACTTCTAAGCACAGGGTTTGGTTTAGGAGGTTTAAAGAGGAATAGTAATGGGAAGGACGAAGTATCTGAGTATCGAATGACTTCAGAGCTAGATCCTGACCAGCCCTTGCTAGGGCACGGAGGTAGACAGCTGGGTTTCCCCTGGAGCTTGGAGCAGCTGTCACCATTTGGAGGCTACGTTCTTAGCTAGAAATGCACAGTAGGCACTCGCGGAGTGCTCCGAACTTCTGGATACTCGGGCCTTCAGCAGGCGCCTTGCTTGCTGAGCTTTCTGCTAACCTGGGTCTGTATGCATCCAGAGATCTGTAAGAAATTTAGAGGTCTAAATGTATGAGAATTTCAAGAGGAGTAATAATCCAGAGTAAATTTATGAGATCGAAGAATGTGCTGCTAGCATTAATAGGGTTTTCTGTCGGGTGTCTCCTCGGTACAGGCTCTCTCCCTCAAAAGCATTCGTAGTTCCCACTGCAGTGTGTCGTTGTCACGGAGCAAAGTTTGGCTGGTGGTTTTTTTCTGAGCATTGATATGCATGATAATCTGTAATTAAAGGGGAACCTGTGCGTACATCACCTGCAGCAACGTCCTGTGTCTTTTCAGTCTGCAGCGGAGTCGTCTGAACATGTCCCCCTGCAGTCTCAAGCTCTGTCCCCAGAAAGCCACTTGTTCCAGAGAAATGCTGATGATGCCCCAGACATATCAAAAATGAAAGGAGTAGGAAAATCCAAGAAGTTTTCAAGGTTCAGTATTTACAAGCATCTCCATAAACACGGCATGCACCACGCTGACAGCGTCAGCAGCATAGACAGTGAATCAAGTAAGTAATGTTTTTCAACTAAACAACATATAGAAAGCATGTGTGGAGGTGGGTGGGTGGGTGTACATGCAGATTCACGTAATTTCTAGGGTAATGTGTTCTTTGTAAGGAAGGAAAGTTGATGAATTTCTTAACTATCAGAATAATAACTGCATAGTTGATACGTAAATTGATACGTAAAATATACAAGAAAAGTTTTAAGTGGATTTGCATTTAGTTAATTAGCAATTGTCATGAGCCATCAGATGACGTGATATAGTGTACATCATATCTGATGTTTATACTGCTGGAAAATTTTTGTTCTGTAAGAGAGAATCGAATCTTTTATTTTTCGACTTGTATTTATTATAACAAGCAAGACGGTCTCAGAACGTGATTATCCCCTCTCACAGGCTAGTGTTACCTAGGTTTAAATCAGTGTACTTAAATGGAAATATTCCCAATTTACCCACTTACTAGAGAGAACAGACTATTCAACAGCTGAAGATTTGAATGCAGCTTTTAATTCCCCACATTAAAAACAGCTTCAAAGCTAAAATTACAAGGATCAGCTTGACATTTGTTCCAGCATGGAGTCCTTCCTGAAATCTGTTCCTGACGTCCTCAGCTCCTGAAGCTGTAAATTGCTCAAGGTGGGAACTTATTTGAGTTCCCATCACTCCCTGCAGATCTTACTCCTGCCTCTGGCCGGAGGAAGCCTTGCTGGAGCATCGTTTGCATTGGTGGCAGTCAGCTCAGGACATCGCCGTGGCTTTGCTGCTTCAATATATCTGTTTGGTTTAAAACCAGCCGGGTCTTGAATTTGGTCCTTTGCCTGTTGGTCACTTGTAGTTTCAGCAAATTGACATCTCGTTTGAGCTCCTGTCAGGCAAAGTGTCTTCAGGCAGGATCAGGCACCAGTGTAGCAGAAGTGGACGTGCGTTTTTGCCATAAATAGAGCATCTTGACTTTCTGCAGGTTACTGTAACCCCACTAGAAGTCAACCGAATATAATCCAGAGTTTAAAGCCCCATCTGAAAATGTTCCATCACCACAATGAATCCAAACAGGGGCTCGCTGAGCCTCAGGAGGGTAAGTGGAGGAAGGCAGAGATGCAGACCCCTTCAGGCTTTAGCTGCCGACATTTTTGCGTTGTAACAATGGTGAGAGTTAGGTTGGGTGCCAGGATCAGCCTTTGCTGCTTGTTGTTCTCCCAGCATCCTTAGCACCCCTCCGAGGACATCCTGGCAAGAGAACCTTCTCCAGAAGCTACAAAAACTGCAGCAAAAATAAAAAAAATAATTTAAAAGACACCAAAACAACAACAACAATATAAAAAAAACCCAAACAAATTTGCAATAACAACAACAGTGAACAGTTGAAGAAATAGCTCTGGTTCTGGTATGTGATGATTTCAGCAGCTCTCATCCTGCAAAGGAAGGGGCTTATTACTGAAATTGGGAACTTCTGCTTTGCATATTTTAAAGTAAACCTGATGCAGGAAGACATGCAAACAGAGAGAGGAAACAGCAAAGTGGCTGCTGCCAGACCTGTTTGGATGAAGACTTGGGGCCCCCTTTTTGCCCCTTATTAAAATCAATGAAAACAGACTCGATTGAGAAAGGAGTTGGGTGGTTATGAGCACTGAGCTGTTCTGATCTCTGGACCGATGTTGAAAGGGCCTGTTTCAGTATGGTACCTCATCGAGATGCCTTTGAGTTCTGGGACGGGGTGAGGAGCAGTTCTTCAACATCTTCCTCTTGCTAACGTCTTCCTCTAAGGCGCTAATTGCCAATTATAAAATATTGGTTACGAAGTAGTGGCAGGTAACAGGAAGAGATGCAGTTGCTTCATGGAAATGAAGTGGGATCTCCCCTGTGGTCACCTCATGCTCATTCATGAGTCGGTGTACAGTCATCGAAGCTCGGTACATGAAGTGTGTTTTGGCCGGACGGCGTGTCCCACCCATTCCCATTCGAGCATGCAGAGTCAGCGATTCCCCAGCTCCACCTGGACTCTCACTAGAAACTCATGCTTCCCAAGGCAGCTGTGGTGCATACCTGCTGCATGGCGTTTTTGGCATGGCTTGGCTCGGCTCGGTGGGGTTACGGTGGTGCTGGCAGGGCTTGCTTCGTGTAAACTGGTCTTGTTGCACTGCTGCCGATGTGTATTTTGTTGACTGTTGAAAGGGGGTTTTTTGTGCTATGGGGTTTTCATGGTCACCTGGTGATGTGGTTGGGTAGGAGAAGGCTTCTGCTGTTGGCATGTTACTGTGTGATCACTGCACTAGTATTTGGTACAGTAGATGAAGGCTGCTCTCAGGGTCAGGAAATAAAGCTAGTTAAATGTTCATGGTCTAGGCCAACAGTTTTGGTTTTCTTAACAATGAGGAAAAAGAATTCACTCTGCACCAAAATATGTGCTCTAGAAAAGGGATCCTATTAGGAGGGAATATTCCTGTCTACAATATTTTAGACCATTTTTAATCACCATCAGTTTGGAATTCAGGATCCATTTGTCGAACATGTAAAATTTGTATCAGAAGACTCATTGTTATTTGGAAAAACAAAAACAAACAAAACCCATGATACTTAATGAGGGAACATGAGCTTGTTAATCATCTCATTCCAGTTAATAAAGACTAGCTTCTGTTGGAGGAGATACACTCTGCTACAGAGGCAAAATCATAAACCCCCTAGTAGAGAAGTTAGAATTAGTTCATTAGTCTTGTAAAATATATTAACTAGATGATATATGTGATGTTCCTGTACTTATATCCACTAAGGTCAGTTGCAGTTGAGAGTGGACTGCCACGTGGTAATATTTAGGCGTCATAGGACTGTGGAAAGACAAATGATTATAGGGTGATTTTTTTAGTCCAATGTAGAGAGAGTTCAGCGTCTGCTTTTTGTTTCCATAACAGACGCCTATACATAACCTGTCCTGATGGTGTAACAAGTATTAAAATAGGGAAGAAAAAACACTAATATGCATCCTTTGAAAGCAACGGGAAGACTAGGGAGAAAACAGCTTCAGCCAGCTGGGACTGGCAGGTCCCACCAATGCTTTTCCGTGGCAGTGAGTCTCTCGCCAGCAGTGTGCAATGGACAGCCATGACTTTGGAGCGTGTGTTTTTGTTATCTTGTTTGCCTGTGACAGATAAAGGATCCATCCGCAGCTTGAAGACGGGTGTTGGCGAGCTGCTTGGGGAAACCAGGTTCTGGCACGGAAAAGACTATTGCAACTTTGTCTTTAAAGACTGGGTTCAACTTGACAAACCTTTTGCTGGTAAGTGCCTTTGCACCCTGGCAGTCATTACTTTCCCCTAAACGCTATTCTGCATCTTTTCAGTCTCAAACCATATTTTTTCCTGCTTCTGAGCCAGAGATAATGAGGCTATTTTGGTTTGGCTGCTAGGAAGAAGCAGCAAAGCTCCCTTTGAGAGGTTCTAGGGCCAATTATGCTGTTACGGTCTGTGGACTTGGACTGCCAGCAATTTCATGATAAGTCTAAATTCATCTGCACAGCCCTTGGTGTCATGTCCCAGAAACTTTCGTCTGAGGAGGGGGACGCTGTGCTTCTCCACATTCATGCCCTTTGTCTGAGGAGGTCCAAACATGCTTTCCTGTCCCGTAGACTTCATTGACAGATACACCACCCCGAGGATGCCCTGGCATGACATCTCCTCCGTGGTGCACGGCAAAGCAGCGCGTGATGTCGCCCGACACTTCATCCAGCGCTGGAATTTCACCAAGGTGGGGTGCGGGCATCACTGCTGAGGGCATGGAAATAAATACAGCCCCTGCCTCACCCACGTGCCCTCCCTAGGCAGGCATTTTATGGTTTTTTTACGTTATTCTGCTATGTTGCAATCTCTTCAAGGATTTTTTTTTTTTCTTTTCTTTTTTTCCCCTGGACAGATTATGAAGCCCAAATACCGATCCCTGTCCTACCCATTCCTGTTGCCAAAATCTCAGCAAACTGCTAATGAGTTGAAGTACCAGGTGCCTGAGGCTGTTCATGCCACAGTCCAGGTGGGTGTTTATGGTCTCCTGCTCACCCGTTCCTAAGAGAGCTGGGTTTGCATCTTTCCAGCAGGAAGTGTCGATGCCTCACAGACCCTCTGCAGAACTTTAAATAAGAGTTTTTTGTTTTAGAATTTCATGTAACTCGCAGCATAGGTGGTCGGATCCTCAATTACAGTAAAATAATGCAAGTCTCTCAGAAGAGATGCGTTAATTTATACCTCCATCTTTGAGGTAAGAGGACCAAGCTGTATGCAGTACTCAAGTTGTGGGAACACCATGACTTTGTATAGCTGTGTCATTTTCCATTTTGTTTTCAGCTGCTCTTCTTCTAATGCCTAATGTTTGGAGTTTTTACGTTTTGGGAAGGCCTGATGGGTTGAGGTTGCCCACTGAATATTTATCTCAGATCTTAGAGCGATCTATCAGGCCCCCGACGCCTTGCTCAGGCGGGTGGTGATCAGCTAGAGCCCAGCATTAAGTGGAGTCTCAGGGCTGTTGCTTTCTGCATTGAACTTCATCTGCATTTTATTATGCAGCCACTCAGCCCTGTGGGTCCTCTGCAGTTCTGCACAGTCAGCCCACAGTCTCGCTTGTGACAATCATCCTCACAGTCATAATTGCCAGGATACCTATATTTAAAACCCTGTTAGCTATATTGAGTGCATATATTGAATACTACTGTTACCCAGCAGAAACATGAACTTGTTGAAGAATACAAAGTCAAACTAGTTATGCTGAAGCAGCAAAACAATTGTGTGTCTCTGTGGATGAAAGATGTATGAAATAAGAGCAATTAGACCAAAACCAGGAAAAATACATGCCTTTGCTCTTCGTAAGGAGTGGTCCACCCAGATGACAGCAACGCTTGGGGAAGCTTAGTGTAACAAGATGCATTTTTCTGGGTTTGTGGGTTGCCAGGGTATTGTCTGCTCCTCCCCGCGTGGTGTGAGGGGTGGCCAGCACGGGGATCTTGTGTCATGGATCTCGGGTGTTTTACATCAGCCTCCAAAACAACGCTCGCAGCTGGTTGAGAAATAGTCTCACTTCAGGCATCATCATGCTTCCCTGTGGCTGCAAATGCCTCCCCGGCTGTGTCTGTGACACCAGCTTTTTGGGAAATTTTGTTCTCATGGAAGTGAGGGGGCTTGTGTCCCCTGAGCACGCTCTAACCGCACGATAAGCCTCAGCTCCTAAATCATGGGGTTTGCTGTAGCAAAAAGTTAAGCTCTACCGATTACAAAACTGGAAGCAGTTCCCAAAGGAGAAACTAAACTGAGCACAGTCTAGGTCCAACTTCCCTTCAGTCCGTACTGCAGAGCTGCTGGCTCGGGACACCAGCCCTGGGAGAGGAGGATGAAGCTCAAACGGTGACTGCTAAATGCCACATACACCAATGCTGAGTGATGGGTGAGCTGTTTGAAAACTAGCCTCATCACGACATTGTTAGGGCGTTACAAATAACTGATACATTCCAGGAAATGAGGGGCTGTTCTCAGTGATGCCATAAACGGCAAAAAGAGAGCAGGTTTGTCTTGTAAATTATTCATTTGAAACTACCTTGCTCATTTCTAATTTATGTCAAATTGCAGCTTTTAGAGATCTGTCAGGATAGCCCAGCCCGGCATATAGCCAGATAAATAAAACTCTATGATATGAGGCTGAAAACATGTTGCCCTGCAGTATACCAGCCTTCCCGGTATGAGGGAAGGCTGTGGGGGAAGAGCGTTTGCAGCACCGAGCACAGTGGAAGCAATGAGGGCAGCTCCTCTGCCCAGGCTGGGGCACCCTGCCCGGGTGCAGGTCCCTTGGCCCTGGGCTGCTGGCAGCTGGGTTGTGATCTCTGGACAATCTTCTCGAGCTCTGAGGCATGGTTTTGCACGCACACACTGTAATTTTGGCTGTCCTTTCCACAATGCTCACATTAGCCTGGTTTCCATCAATCCCTGGGTGACACAAGTGCCCTGAGTATCCCTGAAAGTCCCCGCTGCAGGTCAGTGAGCGGCTCGGGCTCTCCTCCTGATGAAGGTTTCAGATTTGGCTGCCAGAGGAGGTGGGGAGATGGGAGGACACCTGCAGCCTGGTTCTGAACCCCCATCCTCCCAGTTGCCTTTTCCTGGGGCTCCTGGGGTGTGCATCGGGGTGTCCACACATGGCTCCTCCTTTCCTGCAGCCACAGGAATATCAACCTCTTGCCTGTCCAGTGTATTACAGAATCACTAAGGTTGGAAAAGACCTGTAAGATCATCAAGTCCAACCACCAACCCAACCCCACCATGCCCACTAAACCATGTCCCACAGTGCCACATCCACACATTCCTTGAACACCTCCAGTGATGGTGACTCCACCACCTCCCTGGGCAGCCTGTTCCAGTGCTTCACCACTCTCTCAGGAAAGACATTTTTCCTAATATCCAGCCTGAACCTCCCCTGGCGCAACTTGGGGCCATTTCCTCTTGTCCTGTCGCTAGTTTCGGACCAGAGGGCTGCGGGTGCTCATGTCTCTTTTCAGTGGTACAGTCGAGTGCAGAAATAAGCAGATACCCTAAAATCTTTCACCAGCTTTTCTGTCCAGAAAATCTAGAGCAATGTTGGTGCTGCTCTTGATGTTGAACCCTTTGGTTGGCCAACAGCCAAACCCGTGTTATCCCTGTTTTGGTGCTGCATAGAGACCTTATAGGCAGAGGTTACTGCCCCGAGGTAAAATCCAGCGTCCAGTGACTGTCCCTGGCTGTGGGGTGATTGAAGAAAGTCTGGCTGCCAGTTTTCTTGTTTCTGAGCTTGCTTGCAAATCTGTCTTCAATTGTGGGCAGATCAGAGGAAGGGGAAACACAAAGGATCTGTGGGGATTGCAATGTTGCTGCAAGCCCGAGCCCCTGACCTGTCAGCAACAAGTTTTGACCTCATTGTACCATCTGGTTTTGCTCTCCTTTGTCAGAGGAGAGGAGCAGGAAAGTGTTTTCAGGAGGGTGGGGGTGGCAGGAGCGACAATGACGGGGGCTTTCCCCTGGGCAGGGAGGGTGAACGCAGCGTGCATGGGAAGCGATGCGGAGGTACAGGCTGGGACGGAGGAAGGGAGCCTGTCAGCTCCACGCGTTAGTCAGACATGGTCTCTCATCCTCTTTCGTTTGAACTTCTGGGCTTTGCTCGCAATAGCAATGTGGTTGCACATTGATTTTTGCAAGAGTCAAATAGTCGTCTGCCAAAGGCAGTGCCAGGTTTTTTTCCATCTCTCTATTTCCATTCCAGAGTTTGCAGTTATCAGCCAAAGCCAGCGCTGCAAAAGATGTGACGTGGGGAGGCAATATCCAGTTCCTGATGTAAATGCAATGAAAATTTAATGCTTTGGCAACGGCTAATGCCCTTACCTCTTTGAAGTCTGCGTGAGAGCTTGCATTGTTCAGGATTTATACACTAGCCCACAGCAAACATCAAATTTATTACTGTTGTATCGGTTAAAGAAGTTAGAGATGACAAGCCCGGCACAGCACTCAGCACTGCTACTGAGAGGCTTGAGGGAGAGGAGAGGGAGGAGGATGGAGCCACCAGCCCTGGTTGGTAGGGGCTGTGCTGGGCAGCGTGTGGCCTTTTCTCCCTGGGAAAATAGGCTGGGTTTGAACCAGCTTGCTTTAAATACTCCGCCAGGAAAGGTGACATGTCCAGGAGCGCGAGATGAAGCATCAGTGATGAGGGAAGGCCAGCGCAGGAAACTTCTAGGTGTGTGTTTGTCTTTGAGTGCTGCAGCAGCAGCTTTGTTTCCTCGGGGTGCGTGCCGCATCCATGCGGTGCTGCTGTCGGTGGCCGCAGAGCCACCAATGTTGGTGGCCTTGTCCTGCCACCTCCTCACTTGTTGGCCTGGCTGTGGAGCTGCGCTGTGACTGGTGCTGGCCGCTGAAGTGATCCAGGTTAAAAATAATTTGATTTTGAGGAGGTCCAAGCTGGAACACCTTATACTCATTCTGCTGCCCCAGACAGCATCTTCTGTCACCTCTTCTTCCCTCCGCGCGTGGATTCGAGGTTGTACCTGATGTCAGCTTTTTGGGTGATGCTGAGCCAGCTTTTTAGGACAAGCTACGGTACATTTTTTCTGGTATGACGGTCCTGTAACAGCGGGCAGCCTGGTGTGTGGAGGGAGCTGGGATGCTGACGTGGGGAGGGATGAAGAGGAAAGTTTGACGGAGGTCCCCAGCCCGTGGGGACCTGCTTTGTGGCTTCACCGCAGCTGGACGAACAGGAGGGAATGATGTGCAGTGTCGCTGGCCGGGCTGGTGAAGGTGGAGGGCCTGGGAGCTCCTGCCAGGCTGTAGCCTAAGCTGTATGTATGGAAGAATTAGCCTGCTTTCTACCCAGAAAAGCTGTTTTTCTGTCCTTATTAATGCAAATGGTTGTATTTTGTTCGGGAGCTCTGTCTGCCGTGGTGCTCGGCGGGGTTTCAGCAGTGCCCAGCCTGGGAGCACGCAGCGTTGGCACGAGCGGAGGTTTGTGCAAGCAAAGGGTGGCTGTTGGGGACCAGCAGAGCCCGTGATGGCCCTTGCATTCAAGCTAGTTCCCTCACCGAGCATCTGCGACCCCGACATTCCGTTTGGGAGGCTGCAGAGCGCTCCCTCCTGTTGGCCAAGCGAGCAGCCAAATAGAAGAGTTGCAGGAGCTGTTTTTTGGTGACTTGTGGGAGAAAGCTCCTTCTGTCCAGGTGAAGGAATCAGCTCAGGAGTCGTGTGCTACTTAACAGCAGTGCCCCGCAGTGCCACCTCCAGAGATGCTCTGGAGACCAGGGAGTTGGTTTGGTTACGGCACACAGCACCTGGACCAAGGGGCCAAATCCGTATCTACTGGTGTACTGCTCTAGCTGTTAGAGTAATTAATTAGCCCTCGAAGGTCCTCAGCCATGCCACATCCAGCAGCCTGCTATGGTGATGGATGGTGATGACAGCGGAGCTCAGGGTATCAGGGATGTCGGGGGGACAGGGAGAGTAACATGGAGCAGAGCAGAAGCTGGATATGGAGAATGAAAAGAAATCCATTGGAGGCACTTCCTGGGAAAAATGTGGTTGAGCCCTGGAAGAGATCAGGATTTTGCACGCTGACACACACGTTTCACAGATCCTCAGCACTTGGATCTTGTCCTGGGTGTGACTGGCCCCGAGTGCTGGTTTAATGGCTGTATTGAGATATTTTAAGGCTATTGTTTCAATGTTTTTGTCTTGACAATGTTTAAAGACAGAGGCTAATCACAAGTAATTATTTCCCCTGAGCACGTACCCTGCCAACACTTTAAAAACTACATTTCCATCTAGGAGAATGTCACTCAGGGCATAGGTGGCTGCTTCTTGACTCAAAGCTCAGGAGTGGGAGATGCCGTGGCATCTCTGGCTGCCGGGGATGGGAAGCTGCCTGCCGCGGGGATTGCTCAGCCCGGCTGAGAGCATGAACAAAGGTCGTTTCTCTTATTGGTTTGGCTCTCTTGCACAAGAACTACAGGAGGCAAGGGCACAACGTGCCCCAGGGATCTCGCAGTATCTACTTTAAATGTGGATTTCCAGTAAAAATTAATAAATGAGTGTGGGCAGCTGAACTGCTATGAATTTTAAAAGTTGTATCATTAAAAATCGGATGGCTTGTGCAAGAATTTGGCAGAAGAAATAAATGACCTCGAGTGCTCAGGACAGAAGCATGGCCTGCATTATCAGACTGACTGTATAATTACGTACCGCCTATTTGCGGGGAAAAACGCATTGCCCCAGCTGGAGACCAGCTTTAAGTTTTGCTAGAGAGGAAACTTGATTGGATGCACACCCCTAAAGCTTAGAAATTTAGGTTGTTTTAAAAGTAATTTAATCATAAGGCCTTAAGTAAGAATGGAACTCCTGTGCTGCTTGTATCGCACCTAAAACTCTCAGGTGGGAGAGGGCAGTGATGCAGCAAAGGGACAGGGCACTTATGTTTTAAATCAAAATGTTACTAAACATTAATACTCTATTTGAGCGTCCTTTCTCCTTATTACAAATGCAGTATAAGTGGTGAATGTTGCACATATTACCTTATTTAGTGAAATCCTGACAAGCAAACAGTGCCAGGGAAGACCATTGCCTCTTAAATAATTCGGTTGCAATGCTGCGCCATCCTGGATGGGAAAGAGCTGAAGGTGTTAATGTCTCGCTTTCCAGGTGATCCGTTCTGCTGCTGACTGGTCGGCCGGCATTAAATACCACGAGGAGTCCATCCACAAAGCCTACATCAGCGTGATAGAAAACAGCAAGCACTACATATATATAGAAGTGAGTGGCCATGAGGGAAGGCAGGAGGGTCCTGATGCTCTGGGCATGGCTCGCAGCCATCAGGAGGGTGGTGGTCTTCTTGAGGCTTGGTCTTACTTTTTTATGAACTTAGATACATATTATAGAATCATAGAATATGTCAAGTGGGAAGGGACTCAAAAGGAGCATCATATGGATATTAATACCGAATCTGCTCTGAATTTTTGGGGCTGTTTCCATTGACTTCAGGCTGACAGCCTTCTGACCGCAAAAGCAGACCTCTCCTTTATGAGTCTCTTTGCAAAATTGCCAGCAACTGTCATGGCCTGTGCAACAGTCTTCCTGTCCCCTCCATGGCTTTGCAGTGTCCCCTGTGCATGGGCTGATCTGGCATCCGTACAGCCTGGAGCTGCAGGAGTCTCCTCTGTCAGAGCAACTCTCAGTGCTGGCTGAATAGAGACTCTTATTCTCCTCTTTTTTTCCCTTTTGTTTAGCCTCTTGTTAGGTTGCTCTTGAACTTTCTAAGGAGTGTGATTAATAAGAACTAATTCATTCCCTAAGCAGGCACAGACACATACATCATTTAATAATAATTTATAAAAAGCATCCATTCAAATGGCACACAAAACCCAGCTATCTTTAGTTGCTGTTGGTCTGAAATAAAGCATGCAAATGTTTTTTTGCTCGTTGCTGGCAGTGTCTGACAGTAGCTTTGCTTGCTTTTCCTGCAGAACCAGTTTTTTATTAGCTGTGCTGATGACAAAGTTGTCTGGAACAAGATCGGCGATGCAATCGCTCAGAGGATTCTTAAAGCTCACAGGTAACCTGTTCTTAACAAGGCAATGAAAGTCTTCCAGGGGCATTTATATGCTGTGGTGTAAAATAATATCTTAATGGACACAACTGTACAGTAGCTTTTCCAACACAGAACCGATGCGGTCAAACATCCGCTTGTGTTTGCAGTAGTGAGACTCTTTAGCGGTTTCTTTGCAGCCAGAAAGTGTTTTTCAGGACTTGCCCTGATGCAAATGTATTTTTAACTATGGAACTTGTTTAAAAGCAAGTCCTTTATACTGTGGTTCAGTGACACCTTTGCTCCATAGCCAACCAGTCTTGAACTGTGTGGTAATGCAAGTTAATGGGTGAGAAGGTTGAACTGGGATTTGAGGCTTATTTAAATTGTCTGTAGAGAGGACTGGCTTCAAATAGGGGAAGCAAACACATTTCGAGGATTTTACTTCAGGGTGCAGCTATTTTTTGAATAACTTTCTGGTAGATGCTGGAGGGTATTTACAACCTCCAGCCATTGCAAAGGGGCCATCGTTTGTTCCTGGATTAATCGAATCCAACCGTGTTTTAGACACTCCTTTTACTTGAGCGTGCCTAACCCTATGTTAACATTAATACCACAGGTAGTGGCTTGTCTTCACTTGATGCTGGACAGCCTTGCTTAAGGTTGCTTTCCCGGAGTCTGTCTTTAAGATACATAGATGTCATAGTTTAAAACTGTGTCCTGGTCTTGCTAGGCTGATACACAGAAAACTTCCTAAACGCCTTCCTTTCATCTCTCATGTGCTTTTTTGCATGGAGACATTTCTTGCAATTATTATTTTTTCTATACTGTAGTTGTCCAGAGCCAGCCAGGGGCTGCTTTTTCCCAGAGGTGCGCTCTCCAGAGTCACAGAAATTTCACTCTCTGACACTTGAGCTTGAAAATTCCCACTTGGGTAAAGGCAACCAAGCTGAGACAGACAGTGGCTCCTGCCTCACAGGCACTGAGGTATGGGTAGTATCTGCACGGCCACAGGAGCTGCCATGAGACTGGCTTTATTCAGAGGCACTGTGGAAAGAGGAGCACTATTCAAACCGGGAGAGCATGGGTGTTATCTGCTGTGCCGTTAACAACAGGGCAGAGTAACAGGGTGGAGTTGCTTGTAATCTGTGAGCTGCAGTGCATAGCCCAAGTAACTGAAATTAGCTAAGGCTGAAAAGATGGGGTGGATTGTCTCATCCGGGGTAAATGAGGAGTGGTGCCAGCGCTGCTGGAAATGGTGTTGCTGGTGTTTGCATTGCAACCTGGAGGCTCGCGGGCAGCCAGCATGGCATCTCTGTGCGGAGTCCCCTTGGAAGGCCGCTCTGGATTGCCTTTCCTCCCTTTGGGAACTGATTGCCACAGGCCCTTTGCATTGCTTGCCTGCTTTTAGCAATGCTGCTGAGATAGCAGCATATTCTCCAGGTAATCTGCTAAGATTTTTCCTCTTATGGAAAGTCTATATACAGGGTGACATTCTGTCCAGACATCAAAAAGTCTAGTAGGAAAGGGAAGCGCACAAATTCTTCAGTGACCCGTTTTCAGATGTGGTGCTCGCTTCTGTATTACTCCAGTTTTATGCCGATATTGTGCCAGCTTAATGTCGGTGATTCCTAACTGAATATGAGACTCAAATTCTGCACGTTCTGGAGCGCTTGGCATTGCCTAAGATTAAAAGTAAATTCAGACCTAAATGGTTTGTATCAAATGTTCATGTTCCAAACTGACCCGGGAAAACAGTATAGGTAACACACAGATGTTTAATTATAAATTAAGTTCTTAAGCTTGTGCACTTCTTGCTCTGCTAGACTAAATATTTCCTACTGCTGTAGTTAATAAAGTTCTTTTCTTGGTTTCCTCTCTTTTTCATGGGTGGCTCTTTAACTAGTTTAATAAACACTGGGCTTAGACAAACAAGCTGCTTTTGGGAGAATGCTTTTGTTGGTAGATCTTTTTCCTGATACAGGCTTAGTTTCAAAGTGTCTCGTCCTGTATGGGTAAGACCTCATTAACTGTTTCTGAGGTCTGCTGACAAACTAAAGCTAGTATACAGTGCGTAGCACAGCTATAAGGAAGCGCTGGCTGAAATTAAAGAAACACAGGTCCTCACGGTCTCCCTCCCAGCTCAGACGAGACCCCAGTGCTTCACAATTCCCCTGCCCTTAAATTCACAGGTGTGACTTGCCCGAGGAAGGAATATTTTTAACAGAAACTGCAGGCTGGCTCATCTTCAGACTGCTCCTGAAATGGTTTTGTCCTGGTTAAACTGTGTTTGCCATCTAGTGGCAGCACCCTTCAATGGAGCATCCTCCTCCTCCTCCTCTGCGGCGCAGGGGATTGCCAACACCCAGGGGCGCCTGCAAAACGCTGGCAGAGCAGACGCGCCTGGCATTTGTTAGCAAAGAAAACCCAAAAGTGGGCTTTAAGAAAAGCCCCAGGCAGTGCCACGATAGTAGCTTTTGTTCTGAGTCAGATCACGATTAGGGTACGGTTTAGTTTGGGAGAACTCTGGAATTGAGTTTTTGTGGCTTGTGATGTTCAGTGAAATACTTGTCTTCCTTGAACGATCAATGTTTTGCTTGTGCCCTGAGCTTTTTCCACCTTTTGTGATGTTTCTGACTTCTAAAAACCAGGATGTAGTGGGAACGTCAGGTTAGATTTTGGTTTTCCGCTCTGTAATCTGTGCTGTGCCCTGCCAGGCAGTCGTACGCACCAGTCTGCACCAGTATGCGTGTGACTGGGCTGTCAGGGTGCTCAAAAGAACTTTTACAGTGGCAGACACAAGCTGCAAAATAATTAGCCTGCCCTTGAACTTTAGTGAAAATGTGTTTCTTTTCCTTTAGCTTCTTTTGTTGTCTGCTGAGTGTAAATTATTCCTTCTCCCCCTGAAGGTCTGAGCCCTTGCTGAAGTACTGATGACAGGTGATGAAGACCTGAAACTGGAAATACGCTTCACACTTTGCTCCCTTAAAATTTGTGTGGTAGCCTTGGCTGGAAACTAAGTCGGTCAGCACAGGGACAGTGAAACCAAGGGGACTTGCCTTGTACAAAGCTGTAACATTTGCAGGCTAATATTCCCCCAAACTATCGTTTCAGGGAAAACAAGCGTTTCCGAGTATACGTGGTGATCCCGCTGCTGCCTGGGTTTGAAGGAGACATTTCGACTGGCGGGGGCAACGCGCTGCAGGCCATAATGCACTTCAACTACAGGTACCGCAGGCAGCCCCGCTGCGGGGAGGGCTGTCGGAGACCTCCCCGGTCACCTCCCAAGGCTCCAATGCCATCAGCATGGCGTCACGCTAGAGGTCCACGCGAGCACATGGTGTTTGGAAAAGGAGAAGAAAACTGTTTGTGTAGTTTTCACTTAGTACTTTAGCTCATTTATTTGCTAGCCTTGGGATTTGCATTAGGAGGTGAGGGTGATGCTAGCTGAGCAGGGAAGTGCGGTGGGTAAAGCCCAGTGCTCTCTGTGGGTAAATCCCTGCCTCTGCCCTGGCACGGTGGGTCCCCCGATCCCTTACACAAACCCCCCCGTTCCTGACTCTCAGCTGCTTTCCTTTTAGCTCATCAAACCAGGACTGACTTACCCCTGAGGTCTCTACCCTCCCGCTCAACAGTCGTGCTCTCCTTTAGGCACTTACGTGGCTTTTACTGCGGTCCCTCCCGGCAGCATCCCCATCGCCGCTGCAGCCGGGAGGGAGCACGCAGCCCTGCGGGTTCGTTAGCTCAGGGGATCTGCGCCCGCTCTGTTGGGTGGAAGAGCTGGGCTTTGTCTCCAAAGCTGCCTTTTCAGCCGATACTTCGCCTGGCTCTGCCCGTCAGCCCCACAAAGGCAACAGCTTCTTCCTCTGCTCCAGGATGGATGTTTTTGGGGGCAACACAGCAAGTCTCGAGGGAAGGACTTACAGGCAGCTGTTCCGGGTAGCCCTACGCTGGGAATGGGGTGTAGAGGAAGGTAAAATGGCCCAAGACAAGGAGGTTTTACTGGAAAACTGCTGTGTTCTGGTATGGCCAGGGCACAGTCAGTCTGCGGAGACTACTGCTACCTCCGGAGTGACATCTCCCTTGGCCGCTGGTCTGCAGGGGTCCTGCCACACCTCCGTAAGGACGAGTGGGGCAGAAGATGCAAGCAGAAGGAAAGCAGCATGTCTCCCTAACCAGGCCGTTCTGCCTGAGCTTTCTTCTGCAAGGGCAACCATAGGTCTTTAGAAATTGCCCATGGGTTGGATTTTTTTGGAATGAGAAGCTGGCGGTGGCTTTTCCAGCCCAGCCGTAATCACGCAAACTGCCTGACCTGGTGTTCTGCATGTGTTGACTTTCTTTCTTGATTTCACTTCACGTTCACACCTGTAGCACAGATGGTAGCAGCCCCATTTCCAACATGTTTGTCATCATCGCGGTGTGCTCTAGAAGGCAAAAATGCTCCCCGGCTCCTACGCGGATTGGTACGAGCTCCTTTAGGAAATGAGCAGTCCTTGATATATCAACAGTCGCTTGGGAAAAATGTGTGCTCTGGAAGCACCGTGTTTCTTCTGCTTGCGCGGGGTATTTAAGAGGCATCTGTGTTTGCAATTTACCTCGCCCGGTTCTGCTTCAGCATATGTCGTTGCCTCGAGTCACGGTGGTGCTGACGGCTGCCTACCTTCTTTCCAGGACCATGTGCAGAGGAGAAAACTCAATCCTGGGCCAGCTGAAGACAGAGGGTAAGAGCTTTATTCCTCTCCTCTATGTTGCTTAGTCTTGGGATGCTGCTGTTCGATGGATACATCTATAACACATAAATCAGGTTCTCCAGCTTCTTATTAACGTGGGCTTGCTGTGGCGGAGGGGTTCAGACATGGACTGGGGCATCTCACAGCAACTTGTGCTACGGGCTCGTGGGGCTGGTGAGAGACCTCCTCCTCTGCCGTCATCCCGTGGCGAGGTCTGTCGGGTCACGCGAGCCGTGGCCGGTTGTCAGACTTCGCGCTTGGATGCAGCCCTGATCCGGAGGAGGGGAGAACCCCAGGGAGGAGCGCGGCACGGTTGCAGCTGCTGAGCATCGTGTTACTTGGAAAATGTCCTGAGCCGGGTCATGCTTCTGGGAGCGATAAGCCCTCAGCCTCCCCCATGAATCCCACCCTGGGTTTGGTTCTGGCAGTTGTCAAACACGGAGAGGAAAAACCTGCCTAAGCAGGACGCTGTTTCTGAGTTGCTTCCTCACCATGAGGATGCCTGCTTGAATTTGCTCCGCTGGGAATCGGAGCACCATGAAAACCCACGTATCGCAAATACTAGGAATGCACATAATGCCTCATTCGTTCTAGGTCTTTGTGTAAATCTGAACTGCAGACAGGAACATTAAGACGTGTTTTCAGTACTGTGCATGGACAAAACACCTGCTTCCAGCCTCCTTTCTGCAGGATCTGCAGAAGAACCATCACGTAGTCCAGTTATTTTAAGATGTTTGGATCAATTGTGAGCACTTGCGTGCTATGCAAGGGGGATTCAGGTCATTTTTCACCAAAGTGGAAGTATCCGAGGAGGCAGGGGATCAGATCAGCACAGAGAGCCCACAGGAAGCTTTTAAAGTCTATTTTTAAAGAAACTTATTTCCATTACCTGTTTGTTTATTTTTTTTTTTAAAAAGTCAAAAGTGAACTGTTATTCATATGGGTCTTTATATAAAGAGGGTCTTTTCTCTTTCTTCTCTCTTCCACCTCCCTCATCCCATCGGTTTTGTTCTCTTTCAATTTTCAGTTGGAGATAAGTGGATAAACTACATATCATTCTGTGGACTTCGAACATATGCAGAGTTGGAAGGAAGGCTAGTCACGGAGCTCATCTATGTTCACAGCAAACTGCTCATTGCTGATGACAACACCGTTATAATCGGTGAGCAGGGGGCTTACGGGTTTGGACCACTCGATTATATCTGGATTAGTCCCTTCACTTCTCTGCCCTGTACTCAGTGCAGGCTGCAGTGCTGTGTGCTTTTCTATGTTGTGATTTCTTTCTTGTGAAATATTTTGCTGTTTAAAAAACAAAACAAAAAATCTCATAAATTCATCAGGAGGGTAGGTAGGAGGGAGGAAAGGATTTGGAGGGCTGTCATTTAATTTGTTTTTCTAAAATGGTTTTAATTCTCTGTGTAACAGTGAAGAGAATCCCAGTGCAGGGAATATTGTCCATCTGTCTTGTATCAAACTCTGCTGTAGCAGGAAGACTTGTGAGACTTGTCATCTGTTCCTTAAAGAACAGAATGTGCCGTAAAATTTGGAAGGTTTGGACAACATGTGTCGTTTATCAGCTCCATTTCCTAAGAATGGGGAAGTATGTTATAACGAGTAATAGATAGCATTTCATCCATTTCTCTTACCATATTTATTATGAGATCACGAAGCAAAGACCAGAGACTTCAGGCTCAGAGTGCTACATTGCAGCAGAAAAGCAGAATTTTAGCCTGTTTCTTTAAAGAAGCCCTTTTCGATCTGTTGTATCAGCAACTAAAACTTTGCCAAAGAATAACTTAATATCAGATTTTGCAAGACTCAAAATACTTCCCTCCTTCAAATGTAGTCCCAGATGACCTGTGGTTAGGTTTGCTCCTTTGTTACCCTCTCAGGGGTCAGATCCCGTCTCCAGTACGCAGAGCAGCCCAGAGGTGGTTTTAATATTACAGCAGGAGCAGTGTTGTTGCAACTGTGATGGTCTGGGGGCCTGAGACAGCTCTTAATTTGTATTTTCTGTACCTATAAGCCTGAAGACAGATTTTTATACAGCTTGTGCCCCCGTGCCGGCTGGTGAGGTGATGGGGAGCCAGTGTCATCTCTTTGCCACCCAAGAAAGAGACGGTGCGTGGAAATAAAATGCTAATGGGCCCACCATGCAGGAGAGGGAGGTGAAAGGACGGAGGGGGGCTTAGCTTGTTTTTCCTCAGGAGGTGTTAGCTCCCCTTGAGTTAATTCAGTCACTGGGAAGGCTAAATGGCTAACTAGTGCCTGGGGGTCTCTTACAGAGCTGGGGGCTGCGTCTGGAGATTTTTTTTTGTTGTTGTTTGATCATTTCTGTGGGTTAATGACCTGACGACTCCTATCGCTGGCTGCATCTTGCTGTTCCCCTGGAGCGAACAAGGGCTGCGGTGTCCCCCACCCTTCGCCTTCTGACAGCTGCGTGGGTCAGAGAAACCTGTTTGGGGGATAAAGCCTCAGCTGGTCTCGAGCAATGCTGCAGGTGTCAGACCTTGCATGGCACATGCGGGCTGGGGAGCTGCCACCGGGGTGCAGTCAGGGCTGGAGCCACTGCACGAGCCCAGCACCCAAACCCTTACGTGTGCAGGGTGGTGCATTTTGGAGAGGGATACCCCCCCACACTCCCCCCCTGACAAGCACAGCCAGAGCCATGCAGTAGAAGTGTGACGGGGGGAAACTTCTGCTGCCCTCCAGCAGCTTTGCTGGGGACTGAAGTGGTTATTTCCCAGCGTGCAAGCAAGGAGCTGTGCACAGGACACCCCTGGGTCCCACCACCGGGGAAGGTGTCCCCCCAGCACCCTCCAGAAACCACCCCTCTTCTTTCTGGGGTTCAGGTTTCACGCAGCATGCGGTAGTGCTGCAGCAAACACAGGGCAAGGAGTAGAGAAGAAACATCTCCTGTGCTCAGAAGGTGCCCCAGAGCCCTGGGGTCTGCTGCTGCCTTGTCACCTTAGCAGGGACGGTGCCTGAGCTCTTGCGTCTGCGGACACGGAAGTGTGCTCCTGGCAGGACAGGAGGGTCTGGGTGTCGGTTACCCACAGCGAGGAGATGACGTCCTTCTTCCTAGATCCCCTTCCCGAAAACCCCCTAACATCCAAATGCAAATGAAAAACTTCCCCTCTTTACACTAGTAAAGATAAGAGCGGATTTACCCGTGGAGCCCATCCTGCACTAGGTAACTTGGTACCCGAACCAAATGCAGTTAAGACCTTTCAAAGCTGTGGCATCCTTCAGCAGAAGCATCTGGGAAGTTACAGAGAGAGTAAACTTTTGAAAATGTTGGCGTGGGCTCAGCTATGGTTTAACCTTCTTCCAAGCCTGGAGCTCTTGAAGCCTGCAAAAATCAGGGGGTTTTGCCTTCCCCCTCATCCTGGTTCTTGGGATCTGTGTTCCCATAAGGAAGCCCTCTGGTCGGGGTTTTACCTAGCGAAGCCATAGCTGGTCTCCCATGGAGACGAGGGATGCGGAAGGCCTGGGGCGCGGTGGGTGGTGATGGAGGGCGTGCAGGAGCATCTCATGCGGCAGGTGATGCATTGCCGGTGCTTCGTGTTCCCCTTCGCCAGGCTCTGCCAACATCAACGACCGCAGCATGCTGGGGAAGCGGGACAGCGAGATGGCCATCATCGTGCAGGACACCGAGACAGTCCCCTCCGTGATGGACGGGGAGGATTACAGCGCTGGGAAGTTTGCCCAGTCCCTCCGGCTGCGGTGCTTCAGGTGGGATGCATGGGGCTGGCCGAGCGCGGGCAGCGAGCGGGGACGCAGGCAGGGCTTGCTCAGGCTCACGCCAGTCCACAGCCTTTCAAACCAACGGGGCTGCTGCTGCCTGCTCAGGTTTAGCATCGCCTGGCCTGGATTTAGCCTAGAGTTCTGCTGCTGTTTTCTTGGCGTTAGCCTTTCCCATGCCGCTCCTGTCCTCACCTCAGCAGCTTGACTTACAAATAGTTTTGCTCCAGGATTTTGCTAGGAGAGCTTATAAACAAGACAGTGATATTTTGCCTCCAAATCCTGGTTTCACACTTTCTCAATTTTGGGTGGCAGTGCCTCTTTCTAATGGAACTTCCCTCACTCGGAGCAGCCATCTGGCCCACAACACGGCTGTTTTTTCATTAAGGCCTTTTTCTTTTTCCTTTTTTTTTTTCCCACCCTGTTTCCCATCTGGACAGTTATTGCACAAGAAAAAAGGAGATCAGGCAGCATTAAGGCTGACAGACTGTTGCAGGGAACGGGAGCAGGAGGGCGCTGGGAGCACGCAGGGTTTGGCAAGTCCCAAGGAAACTTTTCCTCCCCTGGCATTTCACAAGAGGGGGAGCGCCCGGTGCTTCAGCCTGGGTGAGCATCGATCCCTTTGTCTTCTCAGGGTTGTCCTTGGCGGCTCCGATCTCAGTCCGGAACACCAGGATCCCGTCTGCGAAAAATTCTTCAAGGAGGTGTGGATTTCGACGGCGGCTCGCAATGCCACCATCTTTGATAAGGTGAGGAACGCAGCGCCTTTCCCCTCCCTCCTTCCCACGCGGCGGCAGCAGATGCCAACGGGAGAAGCAGCACAGGGAGGGTGAGGGCAGCAGGTCCAGCTCCTGAGGTTGGACCTTCAGAGATGCTTTGAAGAAACGAGTAGTGTCGGATGCAAGAGCTGTGAAAAAGAAACTGGACTTTGTGCATCCTCAAAGCGTGGCTGCAGCCCGAGAAGGCAGCAGTTCTGATTTCTCCTTTTATTTGGAGAATCCTATTTATCATCTGTAGCTCCGGTGAACTGCCGCAGTGTACTTTCTACTTCTAGCTGGCCATAACCTAACTGGAGTAGAAGCAAATTTTACTTGTGGTTTCTAATGAGCTTTTGCAGTGATCGGAAAAAACCCTGGAGCTTCCCCTCTCCCTGCTCCAGCCATATCACAGATAGGCACATACCTCTTCCCTCCCCGTTCTCCAGGCTGTTAATTAAGTCACTCCCATCCCGGGGAATTTGTACTAGATATTTTGGTGTATTAGGTATTTTGGTCTTTCTCGGGAACTCTGCATTGCAGTATTTCCCCTGCACTGACATGCCACTTCTTCTTTCTGTTTTGATCAGGTTTTTCGATGCCTTCCCAGTGACCAGGTGAATAATTTAACCCAACTGCGTGATTTCATCAACAAGCCCAAATTAGCAAACGATGATCCTGCGAAAGCAGCAGAAGAATTAAAAAAGATTCGTGGGTTTTTAGTACAATTCCCCTTTCGTTTTCTGGAGGAAGAGTACTTGCTTCCTTCCGTTGGCACAAAGGAGTCCATGGTACCCATGGAGGTTTGGACTTAAGAAGATGAGGACGCTTTTAGGTTTTAAAGTCTGGTTCTCTAGAGACAAGTTGATGAACAATATGGGATTTTGGAAAGCTTTTTGTTGCTAAGGGAGGTGAAAAAGATCTCCACCAAGCTAATGTGCCTTTCTTAAGGATTTTGGTGGAGGAACCTGAAGCAAATTGACACAAGCAAAGGAGAGGAGCAGAAAGACTTGGAAATTATGGCAAATGAGAAGTTTAACCTCTGAAGGAGTTACTTCTTAAGACATGTTCTGAGCACCTAAAGGATGCAGGCCACTTCCTAGGACAGGAAACAAATTCCCATCGATGTTGTTACTACTACCAGCTGTATACTGTGGTTGCAAACGTACTGTCATCGTGCTGTGGCTGCACAGGAGTTGTGGGCTGCGTGTGCTTTCTAAGGCTTTCGGGTATCTGCGCCTTGGCTCGCTGGAGTCCCCCCATCTCACCCCTTTGTACGCCGTCAGAGCACGTCATGCAGCTCTGGCGCTGTCGGGAAGTGCTGCTTGGTGCTGCCTTGGGCTGTCCTACAGCTTGCTAAGCGTAGGCTTTTCACTTCTTAAATGGAAACGGACTAACAATCTTCTATCAGAATCAGCATTTCGGTCTCCTCTCCCCTCTGGGGGAAAAAAATCCCCTGTTTCTACCACAGCTAGAGCAATCAGCAGTCCTCACGCGCAGCATGGTGCTGCCCAGGTCTTAGCAAAGGGCAGCCTCGATGGAGCCGGAGGTGCTGGAAATCACTGGCGTTTACTGGCCTTTACAGAACGCAGCACGTCGGTTTGTTCAAATTGTGCGTGAAGGCCTTCTCCAGGAGAGAATCAAGGTTTAAACTCAAGCCTTAGATCTCCGGAGCTGAAGGAAAGCAAGGCACTGCATGTAATGGGACAGAAACTTGAAAGCCAGCATGGGCCAGACTAAGCTCTGCGCTCTGGGTCCTCCATTCATGCATTTAGGTGGCAGTACATAGGTAGACTTTTCTTTCCATCCCTTTCCTCCCTTTCTAAAGGAAGGGAAAGGCCATTAAGCTAGAGCTGAAGCCATGCTCAAACTGAGCTGACATGTCGCTTTGTAGATGGGGTGAACGCAAGGGGGAAGGGGAGCAGTTGGCAAAGCGTTGTCTCTGGTCTACTTTGCTGTTAGACCAGCCGCAATCTTGAGCTCAGTCGTGCAGGACGTGCCTTCCCAAGCACAAGTAAAGCACAGCATGCCCAGTCCTGTTTTTCGTTTCTGTAAGACAGTTTCCAAAGCTATTTTACATCTCACTGTGCTGCGAAGCAGCAATTCGGTTCAGCATCCTTGGGCAAAACACTACTGCTGCCGGGTCAGGATCTCACGTGGTGGGTGCCGTCCTGGGTCTTTACGCCATCCTCCATCCCGCAATGAGCTGTATCGCCCGATTTCATGTCCAGCTCCACCTGCAGTCCCGGGAGAGGTGCTCCCCGGGGGCAGGAGCGCCATGTCGAACACTAAGAGAGAAACACCTAACGAGAGTCGGATCTGGAGAAGTGGGAGGCTGAGCTCCTCTGCTGCCAGTGCGTCCAGAGGGATCCCTTCTCTAGCTGGGTTTAACCCTGTGCCCAACTCTCCCTAGTCAAAAGACCAGGTGAACTGGTATTTACTTTTAGTTCGCAAGCAAGTTTATTTTTTTTCATTTTCTGGCTCTTCCAACAGTCTCACCTATTTTTTTTTTAACTGGAAAAGAATCACACCAGTTGCCTAGCTATCCCCAAAACATAGCTGGCACCACATTTTAGCTGATTGCCTTCTGTGTCTTCAGACCTATAAATAGGCACCAGGTAATGCTGTACCTGCTGTGTCACCCGAGTAAGTAACAGCCCCAGACGTTCCTCCAGGGCAGCCCGAGTCTCAGCCCCTTCCTACAGCTTCCACTCATGTTTTGTAGATGCAATTGCCAATTACACTCCTTTCTGGTTGGTGCGTCTGTGGTCTGGTTAGCCTGTTGGAAGTGCATGTACAGCATTTTATGTGACGATCTTTGGTCCAGGGGGTTGATGCTTTTATCTGGCATGCTGTAAGCAGATAAGTATGTTCTCTTGATTTTTTTTTTTTTTTGCCCTTAAAAAATTGACCAGGGGTCACCCCCTGCAGAGCCAGAGCAATATGTGCCCTGACCATTTGCAATCAAGAAAGATCAAAGGTGTCTGGTTATTTTACGCCAGTGCTAGTTCAGAGCTTTTCTCTCCTGGTATGTTTTTAGCTGTTTTAGTTTGAACAAAGCTGCTAACTTTAAACAATTACAGCCTGTCAGAGAATCATTGTAAGTCACACAGATCTGTATTCATAGCTGAAAAGGAAGCATTCAACCCCGCCACCCATACACGTGAACCTTGAAGAAGTGCAAGACTCCTGTCATCTTCTAAGTGCTCTTATTGTCCCTGTCCTCATATTAGCAAAGATTCTTGTAATCGTTAAATTATCCTTTATTGCCTTTTATGGTGGTAGGTAGCTAATTATCGGGGCTTCATAACTCCAGTGGCATTAAGTCCCCCTCTGCCAGGCTGCTTTTGGGGAAAAAACACCCAGGTTCTGCAACACTCAGCCCACCGTGTGATGGCTGCTGGTCCCAAGCGACACAGCAGAGCCACGGAGGAAAGATTTAATTGACTGATTCTGTATGAAAAGGTGCTAATTAGGAAGGTCTTTATTAAAGTAGCAGACAGGCCTCACATTGGCTCTCTGGCCGGGAAGAGGTTTCCCTCCGTGGGAACAGAGGCGCTGCCCTGAACATCCCTTCCCTGCGTTGGTGCTAAATTCCTGATACCAGGAATTTAGTAACATTCAAATACAAGCAAGGTGAGCAAGGCAGCCTCGGCACAGTGCAAAGAGCCCTGCATCCCCAGGGGCTTGTGGGGCCACTGAACCCCCCCACGGATGCGGCACTGCTCGCCCCAAACGGATTGTGGGGCTGGAGCCATTTCCAGTGAAGGAACAACTCTTGTTCGCACCCGTGGGCTGTGCTGTTCGGAGCTGGCTCCTTCGGTCCTGTCAACTGGAGGTTTATTTCTTACATTAAGAAGCCTGTGAGGTCGAACACCTTGAGAGAGTTAATTTCTGCACCTAAACAATCACTACTTCTTAGTCCGTAATACCAGCGTGGGTTTATTTTTAATACCTTCAAACTGGAGAGGATCGCTCGCAAATACGCAGCACTGTAACAAGTGATGTGGATTCAAGCACTAGCAAACCTGGAGACATGAACTGTTTCTTGTGGCATTTATTTGTTAGAACTATAGGAAATGAGAACTTCTCCCAGGCTCAGACTTTATTTTGTAGTTCAACCTGGGTAGAAAACTTATTTTTCTTTAATGTATTCCTTAACGCGTGCCACTTTGAGAACTCACACTCCTTACCATATCTTTTTAATAGTCTGCTATTTTAAAATATATGTTTTGTTGTATAGATGTTGGACCGGATAAATATTTCACAGTAAAGTTAATGCACGTTTTAAAAAATGAGGGATAAAATGTCATCATATGTAAGAACTTTACTAAAAAATAATTTGTAGGAGAACTACTCCAGTGCTCCATGGCAGATGCAAAGTGCTCGGCTCAGTTTCTGGTCTCTTGGTCTCAGTTCATCGCCTGACTTGATGTGACCTTTGCTGGATTAAACCCCAAACACTCCATTTTCCTTTCTTTTGATCAGGTTTCACAACATGATTTCGCAATCCTGGTGCTGTCCCTGGGGGAGACCTCAGTGCAGGTTTTGCCTAGCTGGGACCCTGACATTAATAATTTACAATATCTATTCCTTCCAAGGAAACATCCATGTACAATCAAGCTCAGACGTGGTTTGCTATTGTTATTTCAGTGTAACAAGTCTTTTGTGCACTTATAGATAAGACAGTCGAGGGCTTGTAATCTGTGCACAGAAGCTGCATTTGTGGGGACATTGAAATAAAAGTCTGAATGGTCCTTTAGGTTGATGCCATCTCCTTCTCCTGCCAAATGTAGAACCAAATCCACACTGGTCTAAACTGACAGACCACCATCAGCTGCAGAGCTGCTGCACTGCTTTTCTGGCAGAAAGGACTTGGTCTGTAGGGTGCAGAGGTGGTCGAGGCGAAGAAAGCAAGTGGTCTCCAGACCAGGTATATGGGTGGAGGTCAGCATCTCTTGGGTGGCCCACAGGATGTGAATACACTCTCATGTTTTGTGGGACTCGTTCTACAAATTCTTTCAAACAAGCAATCCCTTCTGCACAGCTGAGATCCTGCTGAAGCCAGGAGCTTTGCAGAATCGAGGTTTAAACCAGGAGCGTAACGCCATGGCAGTGAATCGAGTTAAGCACGCAAAATTAAGGTAGATCAAAGTGGAGCGGACCCACAACTGTACATTGACCACTGAATGCAATGATCCTCTTGGGGTTTCTCGTCTTTTTTTTTTCCCCTGCCTGCTTTCTTGTATTTTCCAGTATTTGTGATTATTCTATTTTTAACCTTCCACTGTGTATTCATAAAATCTCCTCCATGTAAATAATTCCAACTTACCTGACTCTTTCTTGACACTCAGGAAATGAGGAAAAAGTGTTGGAGGTCACAGTTTTGGGAATGTTTTATTCTTTTTTTTTTTCTAAATCATGTCTCTAGCTAACCTAATCAACAAAAGGAGAGCTTCCACTTTGGGTGTGAGTGCAGGTCTCCGTGCGTCTCTACCTTCCGACGGTGCGGTTGTGAACACTGAATATCCCTTCTGTGAAGGCTTTTTGAATTGAGTTTTGTATCCTTGTTTCTGCTAACGATTGCTTTCCTTTCCACTCCGTTTGTATCCGGTAAATGAATGTGTATTAATGGACTGCAAATACAACTGGTCATCATGTTGAGACATGTGGCTTTGGTCTCGTTTCTGCTTGTTTTGGGGACTGTGGCCACATTTTGCTTGTGGGCTGAGTTCTGCCCTTGCCTTGTGTTGGCAGCGCTGCCCCAGCAGCCGAGATGTGATGGGAAAAGGCCCAGGGTTACAATAAAAATGGCTAGACTGGAGTCATTTGGGTTTTCCTGGGAGAGAGAAATTGCTGAAGTGAAACAGCATAGAAAGAGAAAATTGGACTTCTTAAAATAGGTAAATTAAAAAATCCTGGTTTAAGGGAGTTTTAATAATGCAAAGGCATTATGAAAGGCACAGACAAAAACGGTCTGTCTCCAAAATGGAATTAACTTGCCACTGTCCCTTTTAACTTTCAGTAAAGGAAATTCAGCATAGAGAGAGGAAAAAGCAGATTACTGTTGTCCTCCAGGGGAAGAAGAGATGAATAAAGCGTCAGTGGCATTTCCAAGCTCTCTTGCAAACTGAAAATACATTAACTTCTCTGTTTCTTAGGTTTCATCTCCTTCCTCAAATGCCAAAGGGCTCTCCGCATCTTCAAAACTTCCAATCCAGTCTTCGCCCTTGATAAACACGACAAACCAAGATAAGGGAGTCGGAGCTGCAGGGTGGGGGTGTGTTGGTGAAAGGCAGGCAGCTGCTGATTGACACCATCGGCTTCTGCTGCCACTCCGACATCTCACGGCTAATTACACGCTCGCTCTATCACGCTTGCGAGGTCTTCCAGGCAGAGATAACAGGGAGCAGGAGCGCTGCGGAGACCTGCCGCTCGCCGCCGGGTGCGGAGGTGCCGGCTGGCACGAGGGTGGCGCAGGGCGGCTGCAGCGGAGGTTGGCAGCCGTTGCTGGCTCCGTCTTGCCGGCATTGCTTGGTTTCTGCGCTAGCAGCGCAGGAGAACCACGTTCTCTTAACGCAAGCTTATCTCAGTGAGGAATTAATGTGAAACTAGAAGTGGTCCTGAATCGAGAGAGTTTAGGTATCGGTTTGTAGGAAGGATCCTTTCCCTTTCCTACGTGATGTAGGGGCCCATCGTGAGGGCACTGTTGCTGCTTTGCCTCTCCTACATATAGGCACGCAATGCTTTTACTGGGCACAACGTCATCCACATCCATCAGCCCATTAAAAACACAAGCGAACGCCAGCTTACGGGCTATAGCCGGCACAAGCTGTGCAGGGGAGGCAGGAATTCGCTGCCTCCGGCGAGGGCAATGGCAAAACTCCCTTTGACTTTCCTACAGCTAAAGCGTTCGCTTGATGAACGACTTGCAAAGCCTCTAATTTGATGGCTCCTCGCTGAGCAGAAATGCAGCCCACGCGTACCCTGAACACAAAGCGACACTGCTAGTATGTTTAATAGTCCTGTTCTTTCCAGGATGGATTTCTCCAGCCACTTTTGTACCGAGGCCGTTCCTGCCTCCTCTCGCAGGTCAGCTCCTCCATCACTGAGGTGTCTATCCGCGGGCATCCCGTGCCGGAGGCTGGAGAAATCCTCTCCTCCACCCCAGCGCCAAGCAGATCTGCTCTTTGGGCCTTCGTTAGCCATGCATTTATGCACTGAGCTCTCAATAATGTGTCAACTTTTTAATTAGTGCCAGCTTTTTGTGTGCATGAAATTACTAATACTCTTTAGTTATTTTTGTAGAGGAGTAAGGCAGGGAAGAAAGAAAGAAAAGGGTTTGTGAGGCGGGTCTAAAGGTGCATGAAGAAACAGATTTCTTCTCACTGCTAAAAATCAATCTGTTTTAGTTTCTGTGCAATTGTGCCGGCTCTTCAGGTTTTCAAGTACATCTCTGAAGCGCTGATGCGGTGGAGCAAAGGTTTTAAGAGCTTGAATCGCAACAGCACTGTGAGTGAAATGCTCAATTTTTTTTATTGGAAAAATTAAAAGTGACAGTTTCAAAATTGGTTCCACTGCTTTGATTGATTACTCAGAATATTTAGCTCAAAATGATAATGGCAAGATTTTCTACTGAGGCTCGTGGCTGGGATGGAAATTAATTTGGAGAAAGTGGGGGGGGGGGGAAGTTCTTAAAAAAGAAATTATTCTGTAAAGGAAACTGTGTATACCCAGAATCAGTGATGAGTAATCTCTCCATATTCAGCCTGATCTCAATAATTAAACATCCTGTGAGTTTCCATTTGAGGACAAAGGAGAGGAGGCCGGGGAGATAGCGTTATCATGGCTTCACAGGTTTCTGTTATCTGGAGATTACCGGTGCCCGGCGGAAGCGCGGGAGCCGTCTGCATGCTGCTCAGGAGCTTTGCAGTGCTCCTGTCCACACGGCAAGTCCCTGCTGGGAAACCTGCCCTGGGCCAAGCGTTGTGCGTTTGAGAAGGCAGAGGAGTGCTGAGTCCTGCTGGCAGTCCCCATCGGGGAGGGAAGCTGAGGGACGCTGAAGGTGGTGTGGGCACAAGAGAAGTTCAGGTGAGAGCTGGACCCACCTCCTCAGCTGGAGGAACCTCTGGGGCCAAGCTGTGCGGTGGTTGCACTGCGGCTTTGGCACCCGCGGGTGCACCGTGCTGTCCAGGCAGATGCCATCCCACCACCTCGGTCTGCAGCTTCTCTTATCCTGCCAGGTCCTTGTGCGCTCCCTCAAGTTCCTGCAAAAGGCACAGCTTAAGAGCAGGAGTGTCACACGGATGCTCTGGTGTCTCCAGGTGGATGGCTGCTATCTTGCTCCAGGTCCTTCCCGGGCCGGGAGAGCCGGGACCAGCTGGGAGAGAGGGGACAGGTAGGCTTAGCTGTCACCCAGCAAGACACCAATCTTCCCCCCTCCCTCCTGCCCACAGCTTTGGAGCTCTGTCCTGCTCCTGGTGTGCTGCCTTTGGCATTTATCTGATTCCTCCAGTTTATCTCACAAAACAGGCAGAAAAGTATTTATATTCTCTTCTCCGGGTTGCCTTTCTTACTTCATTCTTTACCAACCAAGCCTCAGTAGACTCGCACGCTGAAACGTGCACGTTGTACGTCCAGAACAGAAACAGAAAATGCATCCTTCAGGAGAGGACTCGGTCTGTTTGGCTGGCGTTTTTTAATTTCGACTTGAAAGGTGGGTTTGAGACCTCAGATTTTGGATTTTTTTTTAAATTTTAGGATTTCATGTTTCAAACATGCTTCCTCTTGAAATAGATACACGGTTTATGAAATAAAATATAAAGCACTGTGACTTCAGAAATATGAACTAGATACTGTATACGGAATTAATTTGAGGCATAGTTAATTGCTTTCTTTATACAGAAAAGCCCCGTTTTGGCCAGTATCAGATCTGGAACTGGGGAACTCCAGAAACAAAGGCAGCCATAGCCACAGACCAGCACAGTACAGCAGTTGGAGGATGTTTGGCCTCCGGTGTCTCATGTCCTCTACGTGGCAAATCCCAGGTGAACCCCATATATATGCTAGGACTGTGTATTGACCAACACGTACCGACTGGAAAGAAGATAGCAGATACTGGTAGCAGAATTACATCACCTGGATGTAACCTGTGCGTTTAATTACATGTAGGAATTTAAGGTATGTTTCCTCGGGGCCACACTAAATATGATGTCACTGGTAGGTCACTTTTAGATAACGTTCAGCCTAACTTCTCTTGGCATGCCACAGCCCAAGGGAGAGCAGCCGCCCTCTCGATGGGAGCGTAGGGATGCTGTGCCAGCGGCTGAGGGATGCTGGGCTAAACTGAGCCGCAGCCTACAGCCCTCTGGGGACCTCATGATGGGAGTGAAGTGTCCTTCTCTGCGCCTCGACTTCCAATTTGGGTTAAACCTGCCAGCAAGACAACACTGGCGGCAGCTGGGGACATGCTGGGGACACACTGGGGACCTGGAGTCCTGCAAGGCAGGAGCCGGGAGGACTTTTCCCTGGGCGCTGCTCCCCAGCTTGGTGGGGAGCCCCTGCTCTACCTCGCCCTCTCCATCCCAGCTCCTGCCTGCAGCGCTGCCCACCTCCATCCCCTCTGGCACCAGGAGGGACAAGCTGGAGGCCTGATGCCACCCAGCAGAGACACACAGGGCTCAGCAGCGATGCGTCCCCAAGACGAGCCGCTGCACAACCATGTGTTAAACTTGCCTGAGAAATCGCTGCTGGAGAGAGACGCTTTCCAACGCGTCCCCACCCTCCCCGAGAACAAGGGCTGAGGGTGCTGCGGGCCCGACGTGCTCACCCGCAGGAGCGGTGGGTGCCCGCGGCTGCGAGCCCTGGCCCGGGGTGCTGGGTCCTGCCATGCCCGCAGGACCCCATGGCCACAGCCGCGCGGGAGGAGGTTGGAGCGACAGCACCCAACCCCACCGGGCTCCTCCTCCACGGTGCCCTAACTCCCGTGGGAGCCTCTCTCCAAGGGATGCAAAGCCCCTGGCGTGCACCCCCAAATTGGTCCTTGCTGGCTGCACCAAAGAGGGGGCTGCTGCGGGGTCAGCGCCTTTCCTCTGAACACGATCACGCTGAGCCATTTTAAAATGAAATACTATGTATACCTCGCCTGTTTGGGCTTAAATACATTCCCCGCCTAAAATGTTCCTCCCAGAAGGCCGTATTAGCTCTCAAATGACTCGCTGCAATATATATCTCCGCTTTGTTTCCTTGCAGACCGTATCTGCGTGACATCAATTGTACTGGCTAAGAATGCTTACAAACCTATTTCCTGCTGCAGGATGATCACATTATACACAATTACACACTCTAGGAATTTCTCCTGAGATCCAGCTGGGTACAGGCTGGAGTGGCGGAGGAGCCGGCGCGTGTGCGGAATAATGAATCATTCATTCAAACCTCCGCGCTGACTTCAAGCTCTTGGGTTGTGCAAGCATGTGGTGAGCTGCACTAGCTGCTTATTACCCTAAAAAAAGCCTGAATCGTTAAATCATTCCAAATTCGGTTTCCACTGTGTCTGTACACTTCCTGTGTCTTGCCATTTCATTATTATTATTTTTACCATATCAGAAAGGTTTATGCAGAATTTTTCAAAATGTCTCAGCAGGAGAAGTCTCCCTGAGCCAAGATGTGCTGTTTCAAACAGAGACTTTCTCAGCAGGAGTAAAATCCAGTTGTCCACGTCCACAAGGCTCCCATCCTCAGAACAGACGCAGACCAGTATCGCTTGTCCTGTGTTACTGGTGGTGATGGCAGCAGCTGTGGCACTGTTATGCATTTGCATTGCAGGACTGTGGTGCACCTTTCCAGGATCCCGGGATGCTAAGGGACCTAAAACCACAGCATTTCCCTGCCCTGGAAATCCGACAGCCTTACATAGGACAGAGCCAATTGGAAACATGGAGATGGTACCTGTCCTCGTGCTGGGTAGGGATCTCACTTGCAGGGCTTTTTTCTGTAAAGAAGTAAACTGATGCTTTTCTTTGACCCACTAGTGGATCCCTCTAGCAAAACCACACGTTGTAGTGTCATGGGAGGGACACGGAGGTGATGCGTAGACACGATGAAACCCCCCGGTGAGGAGCACGAAGCCCCTCAGGCCGTGCTGACCGTCCCCGTTGTGCCAGGGCTGCAGCGTTGCGCGTTGCAACACCCCGTGAAACCGATCCGCCACCTTCCTCTTCCTCTCCCTGGCCGAGTCACGCCAGAAGCAGCTGTCCTGCCCTGCACGGCTCGCTCTGGCCTGGGGAAGCAGCCCCCTGCATGGCACCATGTCAACTGCTTCCCTGAAATCCAGCTATATTTTATTCACTGTCTCATTATCTGCCAGCTCAAAAAGCTGGAGCATATTTGTTAGCTAAAGATTTCCTTTTAGGGAGCTGGCGGCAGATTATCCTGGCTGTTTCTAACGATGTGTAATCTAAGCTGTCACCCACATTTCCAATATTTTACTTCTGGTAAGGCTACAGCAAGGCTGGAAAGGAGCCAAGGCGCTGGGGAGCCCTTCTCACGCAGGATAGGGTGGTCTCTGCGACCTGGGACCTCACAGATCACATCATCTCCACCCTCAGGTCATCTGAACTCTACCTTCAGTTTCTTTAACCCTCTCAAGGATCATATTCTATTGCTTTTCTAAGGCTATGACTTTCAGTTGTTTATTTATTTTTAAATAGGAACTAAAAGTAACATATAGACACGTAGTTCCAGGATCTGCAAAAGTGCTGAATATAGTGAGAGTTGGGACAAAAATCACGCGAGCTGTCTCCATCCCCTCCCCGTGGTAACACCCAGACATACCGCTTGGAAGAACCATCCTTCCTGAATGGGCTTGTGCACTCTCCTTTTTTTCGTAAATCTGCAAAAAGAAATTAATACAGGATTTACTGGTACACAGGCTGTTTGCTAGTTTCCTGATTTCACCGTCCGAGTGTCTTTAGCAGGTGCCCAGCATCTTCTTGATAAAATTGAAGTGGACATTTTCCAGCGCTATGTGAGATAATGTCATTTTGACCCTCTATGCTTCTTTCTTTCTGATTAAACGGCTACTGCTGTTGGTGATTTTATTGTGTTTAATCTGAACTTGGTATTAAGCCGACGTGCTCGTTATGTTCCCAAATTGCTTGATCTGCAACGTCAGCACCTGAAACAAAACACTGGTAAGGGTGAACATGGCTGTTTCGCATGCCTGGAAGAAACGGTTGTCTTACAGTTGTCTTACAGGTTTTTTTCATTATTTTTAAAGGGTAATTTCAGGTCAGCTGCATCCCAGCTCTTGCACTAGCTCATGTTAGGGACAGAAAAGAAAGGAAGAACAAGGCTGAAGGAGGGTCTGCATGTTTCAGGAGCTCAAGTCCTATTTTCCAAAAGCAACCTGGGCTTTTAGCAGCCTAATTGCCATTGACTAGCAGTCAGGCTAGCTCTCAATGCTCAGCTTTGCAGAGGAAAAGGCTAATTTCTTTTCAGCAAACAGCCTATGTCAGCTATGGCACTTGCTAAACTCATATTTTGCTGTACAAGTCGTTTGGTGCTTCTGAGAGCAGGATTGCTCATAAAGTGCTAAATCCACCACCTGCCTCTATAGAGGATAGTGGATTTTCTGTTAGGATATGTCTAACTTGCTTCTTAAGATATTGTGTAAGGCACTGAAATCTTCTTTAACAGCCAAATAATCCAGAGAAATTTTGCAGAGAGGTCTCTTGCGGAGCTGTCGGCACCTCCCCTCCGTGCATTTTGGTGAGGTGCTGCGGTACGGAGGGGATTTATCCCTCTGGAGACCTCTGCAGCTTGCTGTTCTCTTAAGGCTTGAGGTTTCACTAATGAGTTTTAGCAGTGAGTGTCTTTGGTTAGGCCCCGGTACTGGTGACTGGCTGAAATCAGTGCAAGCACTGCTTGTAGGAGATGAGCTTTAGTATTTAATCCTATGAGTATTTCTTTCCGATCTACACTTGTCTCCTACCAACGCCTCTCCAGGTGGAAAGCTCCAGATGAATATCTATTTATTCACCCCCATTTGGGATCTGGAGGCAGTGGAGGGGTAGCAGGGCACGTGGGACAGAGGAGAGAGGCGAGGGGCAGGGGACGGAGGCAGCAGGGCAGGAGGGGCTGGCAGCGGGACCAGGGTGGGCAGCACCGGTGGGCTCACTGCATCTACCCACCGTGTGCCAAGCAACCTCCGGACAAAGCTGCTCGCCAGAGAATGTGGCTCAGTAGCTTCAAAATATCTCTGCTGCACATCACTCTGATTTATCATCCCCGTCCGGCTTGTCTGACTGCCTCAGCCGTGTCTGTGTCCCCCTCTTTACCCCCCCGTTGCTGTGACAGCCTCTGTCTGTGCCCTTAGTGGCCACTCTGCACTTCTTCAGGGCAGACTCGGTCCATTCCCTCCTTCATCAGTCAAGGCACATGTGCCAATTGTTCCCTGTTCTTTTAACGATGTATTAGTTATTTGGTGGAAACACCTTCCAACTTTATTTCATGCCATTACTGGGCTGTCATTTATCCCAGGTAAGGGAAATTGCATGTTTTCAGCACTCATGACTCTTTCTTTTCCAGTTACTATTTCCAGCTGAGTGCATAGTGTATATGTTTTTAAAAGTCAAGTGGCCTAGAACGGATAGCAAGAAATGAATCAGTTTGGGAAGCATCCTCAGTTTCCCTCGAGTCATTGCTGCACCCTCCTCGCCAACCTTCCTTTCATGGCACATAGCCAGGGACGTCTCTCACTGAGATGTGCAGAACGGAGCCAGGACAGGAGGACATGGGACAGGGCCAGTAGGTGATGTGCGTGGTCCTGTCCCACCGCGGGTTCCAGCTCATCCCACGCAGCAGCAGGACAGACTTCCCACCCCGGTGGCTTTGCAGAGCCCATCTCACAGCCCAGCTGTGCTCACCCTCCGTCCATGCACATGCCCACGGCGGAGGGGGACAACAGGACACAACTCAGTGCAATTCAGTTTGGTCAAGTAGGACTTGGAAGTGGACCAAGACACTGGCTCAACTTTACAGCCCCCTTGACGGGCAACAGGGAGGAGGATGCTTACTCTCAGAACAGCTTTGATCTCATCCAGCAGGCAAGGGCACAAAAATACCTCTTGCCTTTGCCGCTGCCCCAAGCATTTAAGCCGGCTCCTCAGCAGAGGCTGGTTTAGAAAAGCACTGGTAACAGTGCAGTGTATGGACAAACATCATGTTAACGCAACAGTATCAAAGCAGCGGTCCTACCTCCAAACCAAACTATAAAACAGAAATGTCAATGATGCACGTTAAACTTGATGTGACTTTTCGAAATGTCTTCCGTGAACAGAGCAACGAGAGAAGCTGCCGGTAGAGTTGGTGTCTCAGCTCTCCAGAGCCTTGCGCTGGACATGGCTGGAGCACTGCTTTGACGGTGTCAGACAGTAGCGATGGACGAAGAAGTCACCCTCCATTTGCCGTCATCTGTGGCGAGTCTCTTCCCACTCATCACTGCATGCTTTCAAGGGCCTGATCTTGTAACCATTGAGGGGCAAAGCTCCCAGTAACCTCAGTGCAGGCTACAGTACTGCCGGTGCCAGGAGCCACAAACTGGGACTCACAAAATTCTGAAACCCCGAGATTAATTACATGTATAAAGGCACTTTTAAAAGTCTCTATAATACACTGGCTGCTTTGAGCCTGTAGGGGCCAGAATTTCAAAGGAAATTTTCCAGTTCATCCTTCCCACTCCGGCACTGGTACGCAGGGGAAATGGGGCTCGGTCATGTCTTTGTCATTTGGGGTTGATCCACCTTTCTTGCCAAGGTTTTTCTGACTGACCTATTTAGTTCCCAGCTGATGGCCTCCTTGTTGTAACCTACTCGTGAGTAGCCCAGGCTGCGGGCTCAGATGTGGGCAGGGTTTCCCCCCACTCCGAGGACCAGCCCACGCTTTTCTGCTCTCTTAACTGAAGATGGAGTCATTCCACTGAACATGCAGCAAGACTTTCATAGACATTTTCAAAACCACCTAGTTTCCTGCCTGGTGTTTTGGTAGTTTCTCAGAAATCACATGTTAACACTAAAATCATCAACTTGTTTAAATATACCTGGTTTCTTTTGTTCTATATATCCCTGAGCTGAACCAAGTGCTGACCATGCTTTTCCCATCCTGGATGTCACTTCATTTCCAGGTCTCTGCTGATCAGTGGATGATGCACAGCTAGATGAACCCTTCTCCCTTCTTCATGGGTTTGCCTCCTGACACTTGTGTTTCAAGGACTTTTTCCCTGCTATAATTACTCAGAGTCCTGCTTGTCTTGTCTTCGTGGCTTTCTGGAGGTATTTCTTGGTGGCGTGGTGTAATCTTCATGGCCCTTGAGGGATTAGCCATCCTTCCGCGCTACATTTGCAGTTGCATTAACAGCATTAGTCATTAGCCGAAATGGCAGTGGTGAGGACACGGCGACATTGGCCAGGCCTGTTGTCTGGCTCTTCACCTTTTCGGAGACTTTTCCATCTGTAGGTGAGGTGTTCAAGGAACGTGTGGACGTGGCATTGTGGAACATGGTTTAGTGGGCATGGTGGGGTTGGGGTGGTGGTTGGACTTGATGATCTTACAGGTCTTTTCCAACCGTAGTGATTCTGTGACATCAATGACTTCAGCTGGGATTTGTAGGAGTGAAGGCTGTTCCATGTCGCAGGCTGAAAAATACCTTCTGAGGGTCACAACACTGATGTTGAAGGAAGTCTGCTCTTTCTGCAGTATTCTGATACGATCTGTAAATCAAAATATCTAAACTCCACAGGATCTCCTGGGGCTGAAGTCAGCTTGCATCCACTTCCCTGCCCTCCAGCAGCATGCTGCAGAAGACCTTCAATACATAAAATCCAGACCCAAGCAGCTCCTTTCTGAGATAGTGAAGTGATATTTTGGGGTGCTTTGATGATGATTTTGTCTTTCAGGGAGTCAGAAAGTCCCATGCCTTTGAGATTCTCCATCCATTTCATAAGAGTGCAGCATGTCTTGTCTTCAGTGAGCATTTGGGTTAGCTTTTTTAAGCTTTTCCCTGTTATGACAGGACCTAGAAACCCTTTTTCTTTTTTTTTTCAAACCATTTTCATCTAATTCCAGGAGGAGTGCTTTCATAGACTGCCACATCTCCGTGAAGGCACGAGGAAGTAAACACCTCTGAGCGAAGCCTCCACAGAAAGGCAACAGCAGTTGGCTCAAACCCTGTCTTCCTACTCAGACACTGAGACTTTAAGCACTACTCAGACGATTTCTTTAACTTGCTTTAAGTACTTCCAGTTGTTTTCTGACTTGCTTCTGCTTTGGTCATTGACTATGAGTGGGAAGCCTGAAATATCAGACTTGGATTCTGTGGTTTCATCTTTTTTTTTTTTTTTTTTTTGCGTGTAAAAGACTTTTGCCTTTTGCAGGACAAAATGATAAGTACTCAAGATGCTTCCAAAAAGGCAGAAGCGTAGTGCCTTTGTGGCTCTACCTTCTTTGCAGAACAACACGTCACAAGCCATGGTGAAGACACCGATCATTAAAAATAAATGAAAATCTGGAAAAACATCTGTGCCGAGGAGGTTTTGGACCTGGATTGCCTCCAATCTCACAGGTCTCTGAACACCCTGTATGTTTGCCCACCACCAAAGCCCTATGGGACCTTTGTTGTCAGCACCTTTGCTAACTGCAGTGCGCAGTTCCAGTTTTGTAACCCCTTTCCCCAGGAGAGATGTCGAACCCTACCCACACCTCAGGACTGATTATCATTTCAAAAAAACCCACCTCACTGTTCCTGAAATGTGTCTTAATTAACTCTCAGCAATTTGCATCTGACAAAAGATAGAGCCAGTTTCTCTTGTTCTACTGATCTATGCTTAATGCCAGATTGGGGGTGGCTTCGGGTCAGGTGTTTCCCAGGCCTGGGGCTGCCTTTGGTCTGCAAGACAAGCCAAGAAAGAAGAGGGAAAGAGAAAACATAAATACTCGTTGTCTTAGGGTAGCTCAGCTCCAGACTGATCAGCATAAAAACCATATTGGGATACTAAATAATTTTGATAAAAGGCACTTGAAAAATGGAGCAGCTGTTCCGCCCCGTGGACAGGGTTGTAAAGCAGGTCTTTATGGGCAGAGATCCCCGGAGGACTTTCCTGCTGCCGCAGGTGGGTTCTGGAGAACGTCTCTGATCCCGCAGCTCCTGTGTTCTGGACCTTATGCATACTGATGCTATCCTTGAGATCTCAGCAAAGAAAGAAGAAATTAGTATTCCTCTGTGAGACTGTGGGAATGTGGTTTGCTGGGGGCAAGGCTGCATTAGGTTTTCTGCAAGCAGTGCAAAAATGGGATTTTGATTGGTTTCTAAAGAGTGACAATTGGCAGATTTTAAATGACTATAGAAAACTTGACACCGTCCTGAAGAGCAGGACTGCCCTTTGATGGGTTTTTTTTTTTCTTTGCAGAGGAAGCACAAAGGAAAGAGGTTAATTGACAAAACAAAGTCCTACATCTCTAGCGTGGCATGTTCCCAAGTAGCGACATGGCAATGCGTCGCCCAGATCAACAACGCGTTAGGCGGCTGATGCTATAGCCAGGCTGGTGGGAGACCAACAAAGGTATCAATGCCAGCTTACATCTGCTAGGGAGGCACACACGTTATTACACTCATTTCTGCTTTAACTAAAAATTGCAACTTTACATTTAAATCTTAGTATTCTGGTAAATAATACAGCGGCGCTTCAAAGGGTCCAGGCGCTTGCTACCCTGGAACAGCCTCCTTTAACTCATGCAAGGCAGAGAGCGACTCTGATCTACATAAACCAGGGAAGGGCACAGCAAGCAATCTTCCTTCTTTTAGTACCTTGCTGGCCTTGCTGGGGGAAAGCTTCTAGGCTGTTGTCCCCTTGGTGACCTTGGCCCATGGTGGCAGCCCTCAAGAGAAGTCAAATGCAACTGCAGTGGAAGGGGCATAAAGCAAACCCTGTGCTGGTCCTCGGTGCCAAATATTTTGGGGAAGAACAGCAGCTTGGAGGGGTGAGATGGGCAAGTTAAGCTGTTGGACCATCTCCCATCTCTCTGCAGTGCCCCAGGACTTTGCTATTTAAATGCACCGTGCTGTTCCCTGGGTATGAATCTGTGGAGGTACTTTTTTTTCCAAAGAGCCCTTGCTGATTTTCCATTTACTCCCCCATTGCAGTGATTACAGGGTTTTGTAGTTGAACAATGCTTAAGTGAGGGAGCGATTAACTATTTACAGAGGGGATTTTTGTGTATGGCTACAGGAAAAATCCTGGCAGCAGGGTTCACAGGCGTAGTCCTGCTCAGCTCCAAGGATGCAATGGAAAAACACTTCTCTCCCTGGAGAGGATCCCGTATCAGCAGAAGGACGAGCAATCAGTAGGTAATAATGAATCAGTTAGAGTGCATTTGAGAAGATCAATAGATGCAGGTTAGGACACATGTAGCCATTCATTTCTGAGTGTCTTTTAACACAGCTGCATGTTATCATGTTAGCCTAAAACCCAATTATTATGCATTTAACAGAGTATTAATTTTTCAGCATCCTCCATCCAGTTTGGGCAGAGTCCCTTAATTACTGCATTACATCGGCAAACACTGGAGGAAACCAGCCTGGACTTGGGGAACCAGAAAAATTACGCTGACGCCAGCCATGGGGCCGAGTGGTCACAGAATTACTGGGAACAAGTGACCCACATGCGCTGGTGGAATAAATCATGTGTTAGGGCCCAAAATAGGGCCCAAACATGCTTTCTTGTTTGCTTCATTCCTTTTCTTGCTAATCTTCTGGAGAATGCTCCAAAGCCTGAAGCACCTGAAGCTCTTGCTAATCAGACAAGGCCTTCTATGTCATTTAGATTTACTCATTCTACATATACCCCCTCATGATATAATCAATAGTGGTGGTACTCTTAGGTAATTAAATTTAATTTTATGCAGAGGTCAAATGACCTGGGTAGTTTATATGTGAGACGATGACCTTCAATGAATAAATCAAAAATACCGACCCTGACATTAGCCCCCCACTGCCAACAGCAGAGCTTTGGTTCATCAAGGTGCTCATAGCTCACCGGGGCTGACCAAGGCTGCCACGCTGTAGGAAAACATGACATTTTCACATTTCTCCACTTTCCAAATGGGGATGAAATGGCAAAAAACAACGACTTGCCAGAGAACGGTCCCAGCTCTGCAGCAGTAGAAATGCCAGGTACGGAGCTGATGAGAGACGCGGGGAGCTGAGCTAGGAGGGGCTGTACTCTTCTTCCACGGCTCTTGCTTCATGAAGGATGGGATGTGGCAGCTTAACGCCTTTGTTCGGCTCGGCAGCGCCCTGCCCATGCTGCGGCTCACGTACAGCCATGCCAGCGCTGCCACGCAGCCAGGCTGGCTGGAGCACAGGGCACCGTGCGGCGAGAGGGACCGCGGCGAGACACAGCAGGGTCCACCTGACATTCTCAGGGGGGTCCTGCCAGGTGGAAACACGATTTCATGCTGAACTGACTCACAGCAAAATATTTTGGGCCAATTCGACTAGTGCTCTGTTTCGGGTCATAATGAGTCCAACTGCAAGATTTTTTTTAGATGCTCCTGGCAGCAAAACAGTATACAGAGAGACACAGATAGATATCTCCTTGTAAAAAAAAAAAGCAACATCTTGGAAACCTCATTTTCTGCAGAAGCAGCTTCCCATAGAAAATGACTGCCCAGCTCTGTGAATGTCCTCCCGCAGCCCCAGCATCTCGGGCGGTCACTGCGCACGTGCCTCCCTGCTGAGACCGCTCCTTTCCCCCGAGCAGCCTGGAAATGACAGCCCTCATTGGGGTTTTCCTTTCACCTCGCTTTATGCATTTCTTATGTCAGTGGTAACAGAAGGGTCCCCTACATTTTTACCATCTTGATAGACAGTGGGTAGATGGTAATTAAATCACAGTTTAGCTTGGGACTTCGCATTCATGCTGAGGAGCGGGGCACTCCATCTATTTGCAGGACTGGGCATATATTATTTATTTTTTAAAATCCTTATGTGTTTCGCGAATAATCCGGTGTGTTCTCGGATGGAAAGCACTTTAGAGCAAGCCAGCGTCCTCTCTCATCCTGTTTGTTCTTCCCTTCTCTCCCCGAGAACAATGCAAGCAGGAGGAAGTCTCGCATTGGTTTGTTACTAGTTTCCAGGCAGTTTTGCTTCTAGCTTCACAACTATGAGCAAAACATTGCAATACCTAGGTTTGAACAGACACAGACAACACCTCGTTTCAAAAAACACCCCAGCACCACGAAACATTCAGGAGGCTGCTGAGCCGGTCCCTGGTGTTTATTTCATTGAGTTCAGCATTTTGATCAATTTTGCCTCTTTAAATGCGAGTGAGGACTACTGACTGTGCAAGGTACCGAGGAGTGATGATTCGTGGCTCGGAAAAAGGGGATAAATCCAGGCAGGCTGCCGTCGCTGCGGGCGCTCCGCAGCCCTGCGCGCCTTGCCCACGGCAGGCGACTTCCGCTACCTGCCACTCCCGCAGTTCATTACCAAAAAAAATCACATTCTGCTGCACCCTCGCAGCCCTGCAAGCCGAAACGCCGGCGCTGCCGCTCCCGTCCCCAGCCCCTATCAGCCCTGCTGCGATCAGGGCTAATAATGTTAATAAGCCATTGATGCAGTCCCTCCGCTGCGGGCTATCTGGGGAGCAGAGGACGGAGGCGCAGGTGGCCCCTGACTTCTGCAACCGCCTTGGTGGATCCTGTCGCTCCTGGGGAGGTTTCGGCAGCTCCTTCTGGCCTTTCGTCCGTCTGTCCGTCCCTCCCAGCCCAGCCCGGAGAGGCTGCACCTCCGGCACCAGCTGCAGCACGCAGCCTCCCCAGGACCACACGATTGTTTGTGATACAATTTATTATTTCTTTTTTGAAGCACATCTCCAAACAGAAAGCGTAAGAAAATCCCATCCGCCTGCCAATTGACTCATGTGTAGGGTTTCCGCTTCCCAGATCTGCATATTGTAAGCTCCTGACACAAGTTGATGTTGTAAGTACAGCTTCCATACGGTTCTCTCAAAGGCAACAGATTATTTTACACATATATATTTATATATGGCACCTGGTTTGGCAGAAACCACATCCGAAACAGGGAAATCAGGAAGGCAGTAAAAGCTGAATCCACCTAGCTATTGCTGGCTTCGGAGGGGCTTTGGCCAATTCCAAAGACAGCAGAAATCTCTTATTCTCGCTCAGGAAGGGCATGGGAGGCAGCAGGGCTAGGGTGGCTCCGAGCGCAGGGGGAAAAGGTGACGAGCCCAGGTCCGACATCTGGATGCAGCTGGAGAAGGGCCACTTCTCGGCCCGAGCACCCCGAGGCGCATAAAGCAGACGGGTGCTTCGGCACCGAGCAAGACCAGGCCCCGGCGCGTCCCGGCGCCCCAGCCTGGCAGAACCCGGGGGCAGCACCGGACATTTGGCAGCTCTCGGCACCAGACCGGAGAGGCACAACGGCTCCGGCGGCGCGCTGGGAGCCCGGGCAGCCGGCACCTTCCTGCCCGCTGCTGCTCGCGGGGGTCTAGGTGCTAAACAAGCCCCTTCTGGGGCTTGGCGGTGAGGCGCGCCGGGGCTGGAGGCCCGCCGGAGGGTCTCGCCGCCGTTACCCCCCGCCCGCCGGAGGGTCCCGGTGCCGCCCGCGGGCGGCACGCGCCGCCGAGGCTCTTCCCCAGCCCCGTCCCCCCCCCCACGGCTGCCCGGCGACCGCCGCGGATGCGCCCTCCGCCCCGGGAGGCGGCGGGGCCCGAGCCCCCGCGGGCGGCCTCGGGCGGGGCGGTGCGTGGGGGGGGTGTTGCTGAGGGGCGGGCGGGGCGCCCGGCGCGGCCGCGGGGCTCTGCCCGCCGCGCTGCCCGCCCCCTGCCCGCCCCCGCCCCCTGGCGGCGGGGCCCGGCGCCGCCCCCGCCCCGCGCCGCGGCCGCGGCCGCCCCCTCCCCGCGCCGTGACAGACAGCTCCGGCGGCGCGCTCGGCCGGGGAGGCGGCGATGCGATGCGCCGCCGCCGCCGCCATCCCGGCGCAGCCCGCGGCGTGCCCAGCCTGCCGGCAGCCCGCGGCCGCCCCTAGCCGCGCTGCGGGCGGAGGGGCAGGGGCGGCGGCGGCTTCTCCTTCCCGGCGCTCCCGCATGAGGGGAGGCGTTAAGTAGCGCCAGCGCCGCGGCGGCCGCCACTGCCCGCTCGGTGGCGGCGGGGCCGCCTGGCCGGCGGCGGAAACATGGCGAGCGACTCCCCGGCGCGGAGCCTGGACGAGATCGACCTCTCGGCGCTGCGGGTGAGGCGCGGCGCCGGGTCGGGGCCCGGGGGGATGCGGGAGCGTGTCGTGTGTGTGTGTGTCCCCCCTCCATCCATCCATCCATCCATCCATCCCCCGGGGTGGGGGGGCGCGGGGGCTGCGGGTGCGCGGATGTATGTGCATGTGCGCCTGCACGTATGTAAATAGCGAGATGTAAGCCTGTGCGCGTGCATACGCATGTCTATAGCCGCGTGTACGCATGTGTGTGTGTGTGTGTACACGCACATGTGTGCCTGCGTGCATGGCCCCGTGCGCACACCCATGTCCGGACGCGTGCACGCAGGTGTGTGTGTGCACACACGCACACGGGAGCGGGTGTACGCCCGTGCGTACGGACCGGCGGCTGCGGCTCCTCCGGCGGGGGCCGCCGGGCATCGGCTGTGGCGGGGGGGGGGAGCGGGGCCGGTCCCCTCCAGCCGGCGCTTGGGGTGGGCGCAGCCCGGAGCCCCGCGGGCGGTGGCGGGGCCGGGCAGTGCCCGCGCTGCTCCGCCCGTGCGCAGACGGAGAGGGATCGCGGAGCCGCCGGACACCGCCGGGGTGCGGGAGCGGGGCTGCTCCCCAGACCCCGCTCCTCCGCGCCGGCACGGCCCCCCCAGCCTTGCCACCACCTCCCGCCGTGCCCCTTCGCTCTGTCTCCTCCTCCCCCCCCGCCTTGAAAATGAAGCTCGTCATGTACCCTTGAAATGTCGGGCTCATCAAACGTGTCAGCCTCTGCGTGGGCTGTGGCCCGATGTCCCCCCCCCGTCTATTTTTCCTGTAACTTTCTTCCCTTTCCGCCTTTCTTCTCCATCCTTCTGGTGGTGAGACCAGCCCGTTGGTCGAGAACGTGGGGGCTCGTTTAGAGAAGCAGCGTTTATTCGGGAGGCAACAGCGAGGCTGTTTCTCTCAACCTGCTGGCGTAGATAAAGAAATAAAATCAAGCAGAATCCGCTGAAGACTTGTACAAGTGTATTTTTAAAAATATTATTTGCTTCGGTGAAAAAAAAAAAGAAGTTGTCTATTCACTTGCCCTACTTTCTTCCTGGTGAGTTTCTGGTTGATTAATAGTGTAAGTGATTGCTCAGCAATAGGCAGTGTAGACACGATTGGAGCGGGGGGACCAGCCAGCTTAAAAACAGACCTGGAGCTCTTGGTTCCCCTCTTAGGTGTGGAAGGTGCCTTGGGAGAGAGGTTGCTGAAGCTGCTGGAGTTAATCTGGGAAAGCAGTATCATTGGGGGGGGGGAAGGGGGCCCTATCCCCTCCCACCCCCTGAAAAATCAGATTTTATTATTTATTTCTTTTTTAACATCTGCATTAGGAAGTTTATTTGAACTCGGGCACCATTTCTTTTTAAAACCATATCCACACATGCTTAGTTTTTTTTTTTTTTTTCTGTGTTTGCGGCTTTTCGATAGCAATGCGCACCAGATACAGTCAGGGTTTTGTTTTCGCTGTAGGAGGAAATATATATTCCCTCCCCCGAGACACACCGGCAGCACCTGGTCTGCGAGCAGAGCGGTGCTGGCGTTTTCAGGGTCACCGGAGGGGCCTGAAACCCTGACCGATGGTGGGGTGGGAGTGCAAAGCCGTGTCCCCCTTCCCGGCCGTGTCCCCCTTCCCAGCCGCGGCCGCTCCGGCCGGACCCCCGGGACTGCAGCGGGGCTGCCGGCTGCCTGTCTGTGGGCAGCACGGTGCTCCTGCTGCTGGGACCTCTGCCCTCCCAAAGGGAGAGACCTGCTACGGCGCTTTCCTGTAAACGATGAGAGATGCGTTGGCTTGTAAGTGAGACAAGAATAGGAGCTTAATTTGCCAAGGAATAGATCTTCTTCTCAACTAAGCTCTTTTAGCACTTAGAATAATTGTTAAAGGTCGTAAATTCAGCAGATAGGGCAAGGAGCGTGAATCATTCCGTGGGGTCTGAATCAGAAATCAATAGTAAATTTGCTGCCTGAGCACAAAACATGGCAGGGAAGAGTAATTCCCCAAGCCTTGCAAAATTTTATTTATTAGAAAAGAAGTGTCACGTTGCTGCGGGTTTGCGGATGAGTCCGGATGGAGGAGACGTTGCTCTTGTGCCTACGTGTTTGAAGGGGTGAGGGATGGCTGTGTGAAACGCTGGGAGCAGGTAGTGACTCAAAACCTGGCAGAGGGGATGATTCGTTCCCAACAGTGGGGAAAGGAAACGCTCGGGCCGCTTATCTCCAAGTTCGAGTCACCGAAATGTTCCAGGAGGCTGGGTTCTATGAACAACGAGCAAGTGCATATAAAAAAGGTGGACCTTTGACTGCCGGTTCGCCCCGTCCTTTGCTTTGGCTTCCCTGCTTCTGTCGCAAGGGAGGAAGGTGGCTTTGCGGGACCGGAGCGTGCTGTGGAAGGTTGAGCGCGGCTTGGCACGAGCAGAACCCCGCACGCGGTCGTTCATTTCAGCTTGCCGCTGCCCGCGAGCTTACGGGGTAGGATTTGTAGACCTGGGCTGAAAGGTGACACAGGAGGTGGCAGGCACTTCTGGTTGTGCCACGCTAGAGTTTATCTCGGCCACGCAGTCGAGCTCCACCGCAGCAGTGCATCTGCTTGACGCGCTGGCGGCTGGGCCGGGAACAAAGCACTGAGTTCTGATTAAAATGCACGGCCTGGTGCATCGAGTGAGCACACTTCGGGCTGGCTCCTGCCTTCTTTGCGACGTGTTTCTATCCATCATTGTGCGCCGTGCTCATTGCCATGGTACCCAAGGGTCCCCGTGTCGGTGCAGAGGGCAGGGTGAAGCCTTCAACATCAGAAGGATTCTTAAAATAGAGATCTTCCAGTGGTGGTGCTGGTAATGAGTGTTGTTAATGTTGCAGAAAACTGTAATTTAAAATGATGAGGCCATTGAACAGGTAGTGCTGCATGTCACACTGACAAGGGGATAAGATAAACTACATTATAATGTTCTTTTGTACGGGCAAGGAGATATTTTCGCTAGTCCACTTGGCACGTTTAATAGCCAAATGACCTGGCGGTGCTATTAGCAGAATAATGATTAACACGGGGATTTGCCCAGGCTGTTGACAGGCGTGTTTGGGAAGGAGATTTTTACAATAAAATGGGAACGAGCGTGAGGAGGGGTGCGGTGGGCCATCCTGTCTTCTGGTAAATCCACAGCTGATCCCAATAGGAGAGGCAAGCAGAAAGATAGGGCTGGGTTTGGGGTTTTTTTTCCCACCCTTTTTTTTTGTCTCAGCAAATGCAGGAGCCTGTCATCTCTTGCTGAAGGCGGTGGCCTTGATCCTTCTCAAATATTCAGGTCAATAGCTTTTTCTCTGCTGCATCCATCTGCAGGGACGGGCCTCTGGCTGATGTGCCAGCGGTGGCAGTGGGCTCCTCTGCGGCAGCTGCCACAGCTGGATGCGTTTGGGGCGCTTTGCGAGGTGTGTGGGAGGTGGTGAAAGCTCTCGGGGAGGAAAACCTTTCTCAGGGAGCTGATAACCCCCTGGGGAGGGACCGGCAAGCAAACCCCCCTTGCTCACAGCTGCTCCACCTCTGCTTGGCGAGGGGCTCGCCCTGGGCGTGGGGCTCAGCTGATGGCTTGCAAGGCTCACCTGGGCTGTGCGGCTGGGCTGAGGGTTTCCTGCAAGCCTGGGAATTTAAAAAGAGCTTTTTTGGGGAAGGAGTAATTGTTTTCTTCATGTACCTGGATGTCGCTTTTGTTTTGAACTCATTAACAAAACCCAAGCTTTTGTTATTTACTTTTGCAAAGTGCTGACCGTGCACTCTCTCGAAACTGGATCCTAAAATCGTTAGCTGTTTTGGAAACGCCTGGCCTTTAATGCTCAGGCTTGGAGAGGAGACAGCACAGAATTAAGGAGCCGGTGGGTATTAGCTGTTGCTGGGAAGAATTGGATGAAACCCAAAAATGTCACTACTTTTCCTTTAGCTTTGCTTTGTATAGAAGTGAAGTTTCAGTGGCCATTTGTTTGCATTAGCTGATCATTGTCAACGAAGATAAAAGCTCTCATATTAGAAAAACACAGACCCCAAACAAGCATGCTGGCATTGTCCTGTTTCCACAACTTCATCAGTTTATGGCATATTTCAGCATCATTAAAGATTTAGGAGAAGTTCTAATGGGGGATAAGCACTGCAAGCCACCACTCAGGAGCATTATCCTGGCAGCATTATGTTAGGTTTCTTCTTCCAGCGCCTTTTAAAAACCTCTGTAGCTCGACAGAATTTGGGCAGCTTTTGCAAAGGTCACCTTCTTCCTAAATAGAAAGAGGAACAAATTTGACTAGAGATGACTTCTGGAGATTAAAAAAAGACATGAAAAGCTCATTTATTTGTGCTGTGTTTTACATGATATGCTACCATGCAAAATTTGGGACATATCTTTGACAAATAAATATATACAGCCACAATTCCTGAGGATAGACACTCTCAGGAGTCTTCCATCAGGGGCTTCATCTGTCCACTTCCAGTGTGATTCAGTGCATGTGTAATCTACGGACCATGACTGTGTCCGTGTACTTTGTATATTTGTGAGTCTTTTTTTTTGACCATAAAACCTTGGCAGCACAATACTGGTCTCTGAATCATCCCAAAGGGATGAAAATGTCCAACTCCAAGCCTTTATTCTGTATCTCGCTTCCATTCCTTGAGCCGGGAGTGCTGATGGTGGTGCAAACATTTATCCTCTACACATGCATGCATATTCTTGTGTGTGTGCTCATGAAAAGTTACAACAGAAACAAGGCTGTTTTCTCTCTAATCCTTCTGCATGGTTGATTTTATTTTCTTTTACCTTTTGGAGTTGTGCAGCTCAGATGCTGCTCCTCTGCAGTTTTCCATGTGTCCTTCAGCACTGGTTGTGGTTACTCCTCCTCATCTTTGGAGATCTTCCACAACACAAAAGTGTATGGTGTTTTTTAAAGGCGTGGAGAGTCTCTGTTCTCACTAGTGTTCCTGTGCTGGTCGGCCGTAAAAATTAATAATTTGGAGTGAATTTATAGCAAAACACGTGCTTGAGCAGGTTGAAGTTTCAGCACAAGCATTTTGTTGAATCGGGGCTTGAAGCAACAAAGAGTATTTGATTGGTGTGCCTATTTAAAATAAAGTGTCTGATTTTTTTAATCCATGCAAGAAGGAGTAGTTAGAGGAGGCTTTTTTCCTTGTTACGTGAAGGTAGTTTTTATCTGCCAGGTTCTAGTAGATGTAGTAGTACAGTTTGTATGGAGTGAGGGGGGAAACGGTTTCCATTTGATCTGTGTGTAAATCTCCAGGAATGAATCACCCGGCTAAGGAAGAGGTGTCCTTGGAAGTCGTCATTCACGTGGGGCCAGGTCACACCAAAGCCGCTATCACCTCCTGGGCTCGGGCTCTCTGAGCTGCTCTCTGCAAACCCTTGCCTGGCTCCTAATGCACCCACAGTCACTTTGCAAGGGTAGTTACAGACAGCAGCGTGAGTTCCCCGCCTCTGACCTGCAGACCAAGGACAGGGTATTGATCCCTGTCTCATTTCTTCATGCCTCAAATGTAAATGGGGAGAATCCCCTTAGATTTCCCACGTTTCCCCTGGTCAAAAGCTACCAACAGGCAAAAGGGTGCGTGGCGTGGAGGAGCAGCATCAGTGAAAGCTGTTGTGTCTTGGGGTGGGGAGGGTGGTGTTGAGGAAATGGCCTCGAGTTGCACCAGGGGAGGTTCAGGCTGGATATTAGGAGAAATGTCTTTCCTGAGAGAGTGGTGAAGCACTGGCAGAGGCTGCCCAGGGAGGTGGTGGAGTCACCATCCCTGGAGGTGTTCAAGGAACGTGTGGACGAGGCATTGCGGGACATGGTTTAATGGGCATGGTGGGGTTGGGTTGACAGTTGGACTTGATGATCTGACAGGTCTTTTCCAACCTTAGTGATTCTGTGAGGGTTCAGCACCTGCCTCCTGAAGGCAGCTTCTCACCCAGGCGTACCTGGGGAGCGTATGTGCTGTTTCCCCTCTTGCTGCCAGCTGCAGAAGAGATCAGGAGCATTGTGGGGTGAAGCGCAGACCCGTGGCAGAGCTGCGCTGGCCGTTGGCACCGTTCCTTCTCCCGGGGCTTTGGCTGACTCTTCCTCCCCGCCAGCGGCGATTTCGGCACCGACTGCTCTGCAGGTGCCCCGCTCACCTGCGGGAAGCGTAGGGCCTCCGTCACACAAGGCTTGTGTTTGCTGACCCTCAGGCACCTTCTTCGTTACCTTTCACACAGACGTTAAAGCAGGCTGTAGGCTGCAGGTCGAAACCCGCTAGCCTAAGCCCTTGATAGCTCCATTAAATGAGGGGCTGTATTTCCCACTCGTGGAGCCAGTAGCTTTGATTTCTTCCCCCCAGCCTCATCCACTCCTCCTGTCCCCTTCTGTCACTTTGAACTGTGGCTGCACATTGAAACCAACGGGCTGTCTGCTCTGGGCTCAGGAAAACAATTTATATAAGCGAGGTTTGACGTTCCGCGTGTAAATCGCTCATGATTTCTGAAGGAGGATTGTCTAACAAGCACGGTCCTTGGGAAACGGAGGCTCCCCCTCTCTTCCCGTTCCCCCTCTGCGGTGGTTTCAAGATGAGCCCTGCGAGGGGCCGAGCATCCCCTTCCCACAGAAGGACGAGGATGCTCGGCACGTAGGGCGCAGCCCTGGGGTGCTCCTGCAATGGCTTGTTAGTGAAAGGAGAGGAAAAGCCGCCAAGGTTGGAAAACACTTGATAAGAAGTTTAGTTGGAACTCGGTTATATCTCTCTGCATGCCTGATTATATTTTGTAATGGCAAATCAGGAAACCTTCCTCCCCTTTGCTCGAGAATGTTGCTTTTCCACGTTAATTTTCTGCGGTGCTTGCCAGAAGTTCAAGGTTGTGTGTTGGTAGTAAATGCTGGATGATTACGATCAGGTGGGCAGCACTGGGGTATCCAGATGCATCTCGCGTAGCTGAAAACCGACGTTTCCTCCTTCCGTACCCGGTGAGCAAACAGCGTGTACTGCCCCGTGCTCAGCTGCCGAGTTACCCCCAGTGCAGCAGAAGGCATGCACTTTGCACTGCTGCAGACAACCAGCTCTCCTCTGCTGCAGAAACCTTATTAGATATTAACGGCTTCGTGCAAGCACCACCCTCTTGCCAGTAAGTGAGACCTGAGCAGTTCACATGGTCCCATCCTTCCTACATACACACGCAGGCTAAAAACAACCGCGGTCTCTGGCAAGCGCGGTAGCTGCTTAGTTTGTGCAGCGGGCTGTGAACAGTGAGTTGCTCTTCTGAGTAAAGCCGTAGCAATGTGCTTTTAACATCCTCTTGGTTTTAAGCGCTGTCGGTGCAGCGAGGGCGGGTGGATGTGTTCCGTTCATGTGAATGCACGTGTGGTTTCCAGCTTCAGAGGGCGTGAAACCTTTTGTTACAGTTCTTGCTTGATTCTTCCAGCAATGGTATTTCAGAGTGCAAAATGAAATAAATTGCTTAGCTCTCCCGAAAGCAACGCTTTTGAGAAGCCAAGGACGTTGCATAGGATGTGTATTCCTTTATAAGCTAACAAAGAATTGAAAATTTAATTTAGGTGGCTGACGCTTCCCCCCCCCCTTTTAAAAATTCTCCTTGCTCCTAATTTTGAAACTCAGCAGGAAAAAGCGTACTGCCAGCTGAGTCATGTGTTTAGTGCATGACAGAAGTGACTGTTTGGGACCGTGCCCTTAATCTGCTGGATGGAGACTTTAGGAGGCATTGGAGGCACTAGAGCCTTTGCCGGGGAAGAGATCGCACAGCTTGAATCTAATAAAATGTGTCTAATAACTGCTGTAGCATGCTATAGAAATACAAGAGATCAAAGCTTCGGAGGCATTTATTTTCATAATTTGTGGGTCAGATCCTTGCAGGACTAATTGGGTGCTGTTTGATGTCCAGGCAACAATAGAAATCTCGCTGTAAATCAGAATATATTTGCCTCTTCCTTTCTCTTTCATACACAGGCATAAAAGCTTGGTATGGTTTTTGAGATAAACTG